>NC_052624.1:68196041-68499071 GCF_016161935.1 Mauremys reevesii | reverse complement strand
TGTTTATATCAAATTATCAGACGTAAACATTGCCTTTATGCTGGAATGTCAGCACTGACTTGAGGACATACATACATTTGCTTGCACTATTTTATCTCCATAAATTCACATTAAAACCATTTTGCCTCTCATCATCACAATATCCTCTTCAGAGATTTGTATTGCCATCATCTTGAAATCACATCAACCTCACAGACTTGCACTAACACTGTTATGTGCATTTGGGGATGACAAGAAACCCCAATAAAGTGAATGGTGAATTAGCACAATCACAGAAAAGTTCTGAAACGCTGCTCATGCTGAGGAGCCAATAGTTAGGGCCCTACCAAATTCATGGCCATGAAAAACGCATCAAGGACCGTGAAATCTGGTCTCCCCCCATGAAATCTGGTGTTTTGTGTCCTTTCACCCTATACTCAGGGCCGGCTTTAGGCCGATTCGCCCGATTCTCTGGAATCGGGCCCCATACCTAAGAGGGCCCCGCACCAGCACCTTTTTAATTTTTACTCACCCAGCGGCGCTCCGGGTCTTTGGTGGCATTTCGGCAGCGGGTCCTTGAGTACCACCGAAGACCCAGAGCGAGTGAAGGACCTGCTGCTGAAGGGCCGCCAAAGACCCGGAACGCCGCCGGGTGAGTTCAAATCGGGCCCTGCACTTGCTAGAGCCAGCCCTGCCAACACTGTACAGATTTCACGGGGGAGACCAGCATTTCTCAAATTGGGGGTCCTGGCCCAAAAGGGAGGTTAGAAGGTTATTTTAGGGGGGTAATAGTATTGCCACACTCACTTCTGCGCTGTCTTCAGAGCTGGGCAGCCAGACAGCAACGGCTGTTAACTGGGTGCCCAGCTCTGAAGGCAGCGCTCCGCCAGCAGCAGCACAGAAGTAAGGGTGGCAATACTATATCATGTCATCCTTACTTCTGCACTGCAGCCTGCAGAGTTGGGCGGCCAGAGAGTGGCAAATGCTGACTGAGGGCCCAGCTCTGCACATAGCAGTGCAGTAAGGGTGGCAATACCATACCATGCCATCCTTAATTCTGCTCTGCTGCTGGCAGCAGCTCTGCCTTCAGAGCTGGCTCCTGGCCAGTAGCCGTCGCTCTCCAGCTGCCCTGCTCTGAAGGCTGCACCACCACAGTGCAGAAGTAAGGGTAGCAGTAACACAACCATCCCTACAATAACCCTGTGGCACACACACACACACCCCACTCCTTTTTGGGTCAGGACCCCTACAATTACAACACTATGAAATTTCAGATTTAAATAGCTGAAATCACGACATTTATGATTTTTAAAATCCTATGACCGTGAAATTGACCAAAATGGATTGTGACTTTGGTAGGGCCCTACCAATACTACAAATTTTTGCCATTTTCCTCAAAACATCAAAAGTTCACTAAATCCATTTCCCTTTAAAAAATTAACTCAAGTAATTTTATCCAAAACTTGATATAAAACTGAAGCTAGTTCTGTCTTACATGTTGTGATATCTTAGAACTAAATATCCACTATTGATGTTTTTTAACTCATTGTGGGAACAAAAGTGCAGCTGGTCTGACAGTATATATATCATATTTCAACCATATGTAACTTTAAGAAACCAAGATATTAAAACTCCCAATCAAAATACAATAGAAACAACGCTGGTGTTAATTATAGACTGAGATGTAATGTAGTAAAGGCAGACTGAAGACTGTTTTTAAAAATGAGTTAAATGCTGAATCTCCCAAATAGCATGGAGCAGAGATTATCCACTATATGACTAATTATAAATTTATCTTTTATTTGTGTTTGGAAGCCAGAGGACTGTGACCTCTCTGCTATGATGCCCCAATAAACATCACACTGAGATGTTACAGCTTTCAAGTAAACACTCTGGAGCACAAAGACAACATATGAAGGGAAGGGGTCTGGGTTAAGATTTTTTTTATTGCGTTGCAAATATTTTTGGTGGTTGTTTTTTTAATTGTCTCATTTTGTAACCCAAATAGCTTACGCTGATACATGCTGGAGCACAGCAGTGGAATGGAAGCCAGTAACGTGACTTCAAAGGACTTTAAACTACAAGAAAAAAGCAAGTTCATAAACAGTTATGTGCCAATATCCCTCTGCTTCCTACTACTTGGAACATTACGCATGTGATCTTTTCAAAAAAGATTTTGGGGTCACCTTTGATTTTTTTCTTCTGGATTAACATGGGAGTTTTAAATCATATCTGTAAACAAAACAATGGTCTAGTAAATAACTGAGAGCTTGAACTAAATTGGGCATCATTTTGCTTTCCATTAGAGTAGATATATGCCCCAGAGTTCAACATGTGGTGAATGCTATGCTATAATTTTTCTACATTAGAAAGGACACCAATTCTTTAAAGTTGACTTGTTTTCTCCCATCCCCCAAGGAACAAGATCTGAGATTTCAGCTATGCCACAGCTATTAAAAACAAAGAAAACTATAGATTTGACACAACATAAAACCATGTTGTGATAATTAGGCTGAACAGAAGACAAGATCAACTTCCTTTCAAGTTACCTAGAGCTGGATCATGGCAAGAAGAAACTTTGCAAGCAGGACTCATACTTCCGCTGTTGGGTTGTTCTAGAGATGAAGGACTTGCACTATACGAAACAGACCTTGCCACAGGGGGAGGACTGATAACTGCAACAATATAAAAGAGAAAGAATGTTCAAGACGTTAGAATTTACCACAACACTAACTGGAAGAACAAACAAACAACTTCAAAGAGTTACACTGGTAGCGAGTATCCAATGGGTTTTCAACAGCATTCCATGTTAGGTAGTGCAATCAAAAACCAGGGTAAAGAATGCTATTTGTATATATTTTTAGAAAGGGTTTTTTATTCTGATTTCTTTTATTGTATTTTAAAATTTGATACGGCACAGCAAGACACATTCCGTGGTGAGCAGATGGGGATTTACGAACTATATTTTCTAAAAGCTTCCAGGTAACAAATATAGCTCTAATACCTTTCCATTGTATTACAGAGCTAATTTTATTCCACTGCCAATGTCAGGCTTTATTCCTCTGCAGTGTTGTGCATATGCTAGTAAAAATGGGCTTCCTCAACATACCTACCTAGCTAGCTGGCATTCTGCCACGTCAAGAAACGATTAGCAGCTAGTTCTCAAGGGTCTTCTAGGAAAAGATGTATGATTTCACTGAAGTGCACTCCTCTTATACTACTTGGTCTTGCCTCAGCGCATGGGGCTGGACTTGATGACTTGTTGACATCCCTTCCAGCCCTACATTGCTATGAGTCTATGAACATGCTACCCAAACCAAATCCAATGAAAATGACTCTTGTGGCACCACTTAACACTATACAATTATTTTTCAAAACAAAACCCCCACACTTCTCCACCCCTTCTAAAATATATTTAATGCCACATGCTCAGATTTGTTTAGTGCCACTAATCATTTTCTGACAAGGAGGTTCCTTGGAAACTGGGCACATGCAGTCTCTCTCTTTGTAAACCCTTACTGTTATGTCCTCAAAAGCAACAGGCCCCCTTTTAATTGTTTTCTGAAGCATTCACATGGGAAGAACCTGGCTACTTTGACACCTGAGGAGTATAGGTCAAAATTTGAAGTTTACTGAAGATTAGCTGATGAAATGGCCTCTATAACAAGATACATGTAGTGCTCTCTTATACCGTTCATAAACAGGATGGATTAGGTGGGGATGGGGGACAGCTTAGTCTAATTTTACTTGGCACTTTAACAGTTTGCCTATTTTTATAGATATATTTTTCAACATGTGTCTTCCACCCCAACCTCGCAATGCCCATATATGATTGGATACTAGTTAGAAACTAGGAATTACTCAAAGTTACATGCCTGTCCCAATAGAAGGGTCCCTAATCTGTAGTAAGAGTCCCATTATCAGACACACACAATGCTTCCCCAGTTGACAGTCAGGAAAATCTACATCAGATGCTTCTATATCCCCAACCCTAACTTCGGTAGTCTAGTAGATAGACCGACTACTGAGCAGTATGAATGGATTTTAAATATTCTACAAACAGATACATCTTTTCCAGATTCCCCTGGAAACTTATAAGTGCTGCTTCTTTGATATTGCCATGAGTAGACTTCTGGGGAGCTGTGACTAGGAGAAAGCATTTCTCTGAACTGAGCTGATGAACAGCTAGTATAGGGCAGGATGTGTCAATGGACACCAGGCAATGCTTGAGGGAGCTCTAAAAAAACAAGACAGCTAAAGTACGTATTACAGCAACAAGATATAAAATGTTCTGAGGTAAGATACCAGTTGTATGCCTTTGCAGAGGAGAGTATTTCATCATTCCACGAGGAACCAGAGAGACTGCTTCCTGTGTACATCTGGACATGGACTGATATTCAGGCTACCGGTTTCAGCAGAAGCTGCCATATAAATCTGCATTTCCAGTACTGCCTGCTTACAATTACACCATTTTCTCTCAGTGGAAGATTTTGCAGCTGTATTGTGTTCTTTATACAGTCTCTCCCTGACCCTGTCCTAAATTCAGATTACCTGTTTGGATTCCTAGCTGGCCAGTTCGAGAAGAGGAAACCATGAAATCCTGATCCCAAATAGGAGAATTCTGACTATACACCTCTTCCTCTAGCATGGATAGAAACCTAGATGTAGAAATACAGAGGCAATATTAAACACCAAAGAATTACTACTACCCAAAGGAAGATAGGCCTTCCTTCAGAATAATCATTTAAAACTCTCATTAAAATCTTTTGAATACAGAATGAAGAAACTGGAGAAGCTGGTGATTCTACAACTGAACATTGATGGATGGTTTTTTAAATATTTTTTTAATAAAATACCCATGATGAACATGTAAAACCTGAGGTTATATACCTTAACTAGATGCTAATGTTTCCTCTACTAAAACTTTTTTCGATCACAGGTGGCATACTACATTTACATAGCTAGCACAAGTGAGGGCATTAATAGGACAGCTGTGTGTTGATAAGCAAGAGTGTGTTGGTCTTATGCAACTGCAAGAAATTTATTTCTTATTAATTCTGAAAAATCTAGTATTTAGCATGAGTTTGCATTCTTACTTTCATGTTCATGCACAAAAATCCCAATAGCACTAGCCACTTACATCGGTTTTATGAAAACACTTCCATGTAACTGTGTAATTGCACCTAGTGCTTATATGACATTTTAAAAATTAGTCTGTATGTTTAGAAAAAATGAATTTACTTTACACTCTTTTATTAAATGTCTCACAAGCATAACACGCCGTGTTACACATCAGAACATCCAGCATGATTTCATAGGACCACTACATCAATTCCCTTTCATAGCTCAGACAGCTGCACACCCTCTAGATAGGTCTACATTGAAGCTGGGCCGTGTAATTCCTAGCTCTTTTACACATACCTGCAGAAGTTTTGACTGAACTAGCGTGCTAAAAATGGCAGTGAGACGACAATGGCACAGGCTAGACACCAGATTATGTAGCAAGGATCTCAGACAGCACTGTACTCAGGTGGCTGGCTTGAGCTGCTACCCATGCCTCCATGGCCACATTGTGACTTTTAGAGAGAGAGTGTGTGTGTGCGCGCGCACGCGCACCCCCATCCTAGGAACAACAACGCCCCCTGCAGTGCAGTCATATCCTGAGGAACACGGAAGGGTTTTTAGAGGCCAGAAGCTTAACACCACACCATTTTACTCTCTAGACAAATCATTATTTATGTGAATTGTCCAACTGAAATCAAATGTGATCATTTGAGTGAGAAATCAGTTAAACTGACTCAGGATCCAGGGTTGAATTTCCCTGAGGTTTTAAAGGTCAAACCAGTAACCTAGGCAGTTTCAAAAGAGGATTTAAAGAAGTTGCAGGTGCTGTCCCAAGGTCCCCCTGCCACATTTTGTGGTTTTACCACCTCATTTTTTGTTTGTAAATATTTTTCTCTGCCATATCCCGGTGTGAGAGACCTCACAAAACAATAGTGAAACTGACTTTGCAGGAGATTCAGTGATATTGACTATGTAAAGTGCTGCTAAGGGCACTAAGAAAAAAGGCTGAAGATGTGATTGTTAGTCCATGTCTTTCCTTCTTCAACCTCAACTACTCTCATCTCCCTATAACCCCCTATAACCACAGCAAGTACAAGATTTCAGAAGGTCTTTGGGGGTAAATGCAGCTAGACTGTTAATAGGTTTTAATGCTGGAAGACCATCTGATTGTATTAGTTTAAAACCCAAACCACCTTCCCCATCCCCCCCCCCCCGCCACATATATATAGATATACATATGTACACAGTCCCAGACACTAGGCAGTGGACACAGACACGCACACACAAACACCACTCAGTTCCCAAGTGATATCTCACTGAAATAAGAACCTAGATCTTCATGGCCAATTCAGTTCCCAGCTCTGCTTTCCCATCTCCTTTCCCATATCTGTGGCTCAGTTTCTCCACTGTAAAATAGGTGGATAATGAGACTAATTACCTTTGCAAGTTCCAGATCAACAGCTGCTATAGAAGCACTGAGTATTAACGGCTACTTATCCCTCCTGAAACCTCAGTCCAGTTTTAATCCTTATTATGGTCCTTCCTTTTTTCAGTAATAATAACAAACATTAATAATAATTCTAATGTATAACTATTATTTGTATTACATTAGCATCTGGAGGCCCCAAGTGATATCAGGATCCACTGCGCTAGGTGCTGCACATACACATAATAAGAAACAGTCCCTGCTCCCAAGAGTTTATAAGCTAAATAGACAAGAGAGATAAAGGGGCGGGGGGAAGAGACACAGAGGCCCAGAGAGGGAAAGTGACTGGCCCAAGATCACACAGGAAGTCAGGAGCAGAGCCAGAAACAGAACCCAGGACTTCTGGGAAGAAGATTGAGAAGTGACTTGTTTGTGGTGTTTTAATGCCTGGATTGGGTTTAACTAGCAGGTACATAAGGCTCTTTAACACAACAAGAACCAATGGCTGGACGCTGAAGCCAGACAAATTCCCATTAGAAATAAGGCCCACATTTTTAACAATGTGGGTGAATAACCATTGGAACAAAGCCCCAAGAGCTGTGATGGATTCACCATCTCTTGATGTCTTCAAATCCAGACTGGATGCCTTTCCGGACAATGTGCTTTGGTCAAACACGAATTATGGGGTTCAATCTAAGGATAACTGGGAGAAATTTAATGGCCTGTGCTATACAGGAGGGCAGGGTAGACAATCTAATGAGCGCTTCTGGCTTTAAAAAAAATAAACAAAAAACAAAGTGATAAATCTATGAGTAAGGACTACTCAAAAAGGGTTTGCAGGACTGAATTTTATACATCGTACATTTATACACATATACACCACATGGAGAGTTAACTGATATCCACTATAATTGAAAATGGCTATATAACGTTTTAAGCAGTTGAGACACCCCTCTCCCCCCAACCATTTTCAGTCACACTGACAGTGAGCATAGCAACAAGTTAAAGTCTAGTTCAGGCTGTTTATAGGTGTCAGAAATATTGTATGTACGTGCCCAGTACACAATTGTCCTTGTACTCCCCTCATTGCCTAGACACCCACAGATATAACATGTGTATACTTACATTGTGTCAAAAGGACTTTAAACTTGTACCACAGAAAATACTTCTGAATTAACCCTCCTAATTTTTTTTTAAATACTACAATTTTATCTTGGTTAAGAAAACAATAACCTCTGGGTACATCTACACTGCAATAAGAAACCCATGGCGCTGAGTCTCAGAGCCTGAGTCAGCAGACTCTTGCTCGTGGGGCTCAGGCTGCAGAGCTAAAAATAGCAGTGTAGACATTTGGGCTGGGGCCCAAGGCTCTGAGACTCACCCCCTCACAGGGTCTCAGAGCCTGGACTTCAGCCCAAGCCTGAATGTCTACACTGCCATTTTATAGCCCCACAGCCCAAGCCCTGGGATTCTCACAAGAAATTTTTTGGTGGCCTCAGAGTGCAGCTGGTGGCCACTCTGACAATTTTTCCTAAAATACTTAATTAACAAAGGAAAAACAAAGAAATATGCACAGATACATGTCCAAATCATTGCAATTTATTTATGTAGGGCTTTTTCGCAGACAATAATAAAAATAATGTACAGTTTTCTCTGTTCTTTATTGGACCTAACCAGAATAAAAACAAAAAAATGTGTTTTGCATGTTCTTGTCCCTTTTTGTTGTTGTTTCTTTTGCTTTTTTGGTTGCTTATTTTTTTAAGACTTGCTAGCTAGTAAGTCTGTTTGCGTGAAAGTGATATTTGTATTTTGTTAATATCACTTTTCACAGCAGCAGCCCGTGGCCAGGGGATGGAGCCCCCTGCCACACGGCTGGAGCCTGCCGCCCACCACGCCAGATCTGAAGCCCAAGCCCCACCGCCTGCCTGTTCCTCCAGCATTTGTGGCTCCAGAGGGGGACAGGACCCAACCCCTACTGGCAGCCCTCCCCCTCCCCCTCATCACCACCCAGGAGGCTGTGGTCACACGAAAAACCCCTGGTGGCCCTTGAACACTTATGTTATAATTATAACTATATCACATTACAAATCCCTCAAAGATTGCTTTTAAGGCACATGTGCTTACCCACCACATGTGGAGACACCGGTGAACAAAGGACAAGTGACCATACAGGGTTTGACTGCTGAGAACTTTGCTTTGAAAATAAGAATTCGCTCAGTATTCTAAACTGTAGCTTGCAGAAGGAACTAAGTCTAGGTAGCAGAGGGAGAAAGAGTAGAAAAATAATTCAGAGCAGGAGTACAGTGTATAAAAGGTTTACTATTCCATTCATACTTCTCACACATCTTTGTATATGCTTTTCTTAGAAAAATCAAGATGTTACAGGGATAAAAGTGCTTTTCAAATTAAATTTCCACCAAGCCTAGTACAGTTTGGGTTAGAACCATAACTGTGTAAACATGGCACCTTCTTGATCCAGAGATCTGCTCTCTATTTAGCATAATACCATCTTACTTTAGGGGCCAGATTGTGATCCTCTTTCCCTTCCTGAGAAATACCTTAACTCCACAAGCAGTTCCGCTGACTTCAGTGTAATGAAAGGTAATATTCAATATGAGTAAGGGGTATCACAATCTGGCCCTTACTAACCTAGGAGGGTTTATATTGCTCTTTACTCCTGTTAGTGTTAATCCATGCTAGCATTTGACAGCTCTTTGCTGAGAGAGACAAGGTAGATGAGCCAGTATCTTTTATTTGACCAATTTCTGTCTGAGAGAGCATAGAAAGATGCAGAGCTAAACAAACTAATAGAGAACGAATCTATTGTACTACTTAGGGCTGGTCTACACTACCGCTTAAGTCAATTTAACTTGTATCGCTCAGGGTTATGAAAACGACACCCCCCTTGAGCAACGCAAGTTACATCGACTTAAAGCGCTGTCGACACCATGCTATGTCAGTGGGAGATGCTCTCCTGCCAACATAGCTTCCAACTCACATGGAGGTGGGGTAATTATGCCGACAGGGGAGCACTCTCCCGTCGCCATAGCACATCTTCACCAGACACGATGCAGCTGCACCAACGTAGCGCAGTAGTGTAAAATTGCCCTTTGATACTTATGTGGCCTAAAGAAAAGGAAAAAGAAACAGAAACAGTGTCCAATCATAAATTCCAGTATAAAGTGAGAATAACCCCTCTGGCAACAAAAACAGCCCCACGTATAAAACAAAACTCCAGCTCAAAGGGATACAGCCACTGTATTAAATATAACTAGAAGGTAGGAATGTACTAAATGACTACATGTAGTGCAAGTGACAGCAGAGGCCTGGTGTAACATGTGTGTCATTGAACATCGGAGTAAATTGTCTTTCTGTTGCAGATGTAACCAGTTAGTTGTTCTAACAAGCATTTTTACATCTCAAGACAAAATTCCATATTGCTAGTTAACAATCTCAAAGGAAGATGAGCAGTTACTCCTTACTTTGGAAAATGGGTGAGGATTAGTGTTCGTTTCTCTTGAGGAAGCTTGTCTTTTTCCTGTCTAGCCTGCTCCAGGAGTTGCCGTCTCATAACAGTAAAGACAGAGCGTAGCAGAGTTCTCCCAAAAACCTGTGTGGTTTCGTATCGAGGTAGACTGTCACAGAACTGGGGAACATTGCAGTAACACAGCCACCTACAACAAAAAAGCCAGATAATTACCTCCACCTGGGAACCACTAGCAACAAAAGAAGATTAAATAACTATACAAATCCAGGTTAGGTCCCCTGCACATATAGCAAAGTAGCACTTGCATGGTCTGCCATTTCTCTGAAAATTGGGTAACTCTCTCTAACCTTCAGACCCTGTAAAACACTCTTGCTGCTGAATGAGGGAGCATATCAGACATACCCTATCATAGCATATGTGCAGGAGGAATGTCACTTTGGTATTAGGACTAACCAAATCTATCTAAACTTTCCATCCCTCCCTTTCTCCAAGTCACTTTCTCTCACTAAATCTCATCCTAATATTCTCCTTTTTTCCATTAACTTACAAGAGATTCATTCCATAAAGGATTTTGTTATACTCTATTAGCAGACCAATATAAAAATACAGCATTTTGTGTTACATCTCTCCAGGGGATGGATTGTGGCACTGAAGGAGTTAAGCAACAGTAAAGTTGACTATGTAGAGCAGTGTAACCGTTAATTTTATAATCAAGATTTAAGTCTGATGTGATATCATACCCGCTCATTTACACACACTAATGTGTGTCATCACAGATAGGGGAATAAGGACTACCAATATGATGGTCTATTATGGTATCAATGATTCTTATTTACTTAGGAGTATTCATTTTTTATCTGAACACTTTTTGCCTTTCCTCTTTAATACAGCTGATGGACCTGAAGTTTTGTAAAAGTGAGAAAATTAAGATGATCAGTGTCAGGATGGAGAGCTCTGTTGATCTTGAACTGCAGTCCTTTCTAGCCCCCTCCTTGGAGCATTTGTTATTATAGAAAACTAAGTAGCACCTCTGCTGTTAATCCAAAAAGCAACTATACTACTTTTTAAGAAAAATAAGTTTACTGACATTAAAATATATTAGTTTTTTCCAATAAGTCATTCTTTAGAATTCTGATGGAAGTAGTGAAAATATACACATGAATTTTCATTTTAAGGAATCTAATAATGCCAGGTAACCAGTTGGCTCTCAAATCTTTAAAGATGGTATTAATTTGCACATTTCTCATACTTTAGTTTGAAACGGAGGCTTTGAGATTTCTAAATTTTTAAAAAGGTTTTTAAACAACAAGCTTTATGAACTTATAGTGCATGAAATGAAGCCCGACATTCCACTAAGCATCCAATCAGATTAAGAGTATTTATTAAATACGGCCCCAATTCTGTAAATAGAAGTGACAGCATGGGCCTCTTATGATAGCATTGAAGTCAGTAGGTCTACAGGAAAAAACAATGGTTGTAAGAAATCTCTGTTGGTGCATCTAGCTACAGAATCAGGGCCTATATTCTGAAAGGGAAAACTGAAGCGAAGCATAGTTACCGTGTATAGTTCACTTTATAGCCAGCAATGTCTTCATTAGGAGATCTCAATCTTCGCTGCAAAGGTGTCTCCAGATGCCAGTAATTGATGCGGTTTAGAAACATTTTAGCCAGTTCAACTATCGTTTGCCTTTCCTTTGATGGTAGGTGGCTAAATTTGTACTGTACAAAATTATTCACTCCCTTAAAACAGAGGATGAAAGTGATGATTATTTAACAATTTAGGCATAATCTTTTCTCCTGTGAGCACTACTAGCTTTTTATATATATATAACAGAACTTGTATTACAACACAGAGAAAATACACATAGGGTCATTTGAAATATTTGCTCCTGCCAGAGGTGTAACTGAAGTATTGGTTCTGCTAAATGGAAAGTCATGCCTGCTCAAGTGTGTTTGATTCTATTTCCCTCTAGCGACTGGCCTATAATAAGGGGCATACACCGCTACATAAATCTCTTACTTCACATGATATAGATCTTTTACCAGGGAAAGGTCATGCGCTTTTTCTTGGATGCCCCACATGTGCAGTTTTGTTGATGACCATGCTGTACTCTTTGTAAATTGACATTCACTTGTTAGAAATTAACTGCTCTGAGATTTAGGCCTGGGACTGAGAAAAGCATGTAACATACTAGCTAGGATGTTGCCATCTGAGAAGGACTAGGCAGATGACCACCTGTGATTACTGTTACTGACTTGCCAGAACTGCATGCCAACTTAGCAGAATGTTTTGGCACAATCTGTCTGCCACTGAGTTGTCCACTCTCAGCCCACTTACTGTTTGCTTCAACGACCTGTTAGGTCTTGTCCTTTAGATTTTAAATTCTTTGCGGCAAGGGCTGTTATTAACTATATGTTTGTACGGCACCTAGCACAAGGGAGCCTTGCCCTGGCTCAGGCCTCTAGGTGTTATCACAATACAAATGTCAAATAATAGTAATATGTATGTGTAACACTGTTTTCTGCTGGAAGGAATTCAGATCTGATTAAATATTTGTGGTTGTGTCACTATCTTGTGGCATTAGTCTGCAAAGAGTATATACATCAACGTGTTAGCTGATGTGGTGGAAGTCTGCATTTCAGAAACAAAGTCTCTGGGTTGTATCCTCCAATTCTGTATGTGTGCCATGTAGTCGTGGATTCATTAAACTCACAGGGTCAGACCAACCCAATCATTGGTGAGTCATACCAACACTTTCCTGTTTCTGCAAAATTTAAGTTTTCACTTAAGAAAAAAAGTTTCTATTCCTTATGATTGAAAAGACATCCTTTTACGGCAATCCATTTCAGTTCTGCTTTCTGGTGTCAGCAGACAGACTAAAGCAATAGCTCTAGGAGAGATGTAAGATTCCTGCAATCATCCCCATGAAAATGGTTTCTGCCCTCTGCTGAGGAGGGTTTCTGCCCTCTTCCCCATCTCTGCAGGGGTCTGCCCTCATCCCAATCATCCAATGGTGGCAGGGGAGGGTGGGACAGGCTCAGAATTCACACTCTGTTAGAGCCAAGCCACTCCCCTTGCCCCCAAGAGGGAAGAGAGGCACCAGTGGGAGCCTAAGTTCCCCCTTTCCCCTCCGCCTCACCCACACGGAGGAGAAAAGGGTGGCATGCATGTCCCCATCACTCCCCGACCCACTAATGACACACCTCACTAGCAGTGCCGATGAGCATTAGTGCTGAGGACTACAGATGAAGATTTAAAGAGAAATATCGTTAACAATATTTAATTCCTGATCATGTAAGCAAAAACTTCCAGCTACTTTTGAATTGTGGGAGGAGCTTGGAGTACTTCTCTCTTACTCCTGTTTATACAGTGTGTTATTTCTTCGTGAATTGCCCGTACTGCGTATGCACATCACTTCACTGCACTCTTTATATTACCCCTTTAATAAACACTCAATTAAAGATAATTAAAATGTGTCATTAAAATAAACTGCCACAATTTATACTCTTACAAACAAAAAGTAGCACTGCTGCCTTAGCAAATTTAATGTGTGATTTAGATTGTTTTATTTTATAGCAATCCAGAATTTACCAGAAAATATTGTTCATTTGACATGAAATCCTTTCTGAATAAACTGTAAAGAGAATTACCCCCTCATATCAACCTGTAGCGATTTCTTAACCCAATTAACCAAAAGGAAAACTTAAAATGCTTTACTACTAAAAAAAAGTTCTGTACAAAATGTATATTTTAGGGATTAGGAGTATATAACATTACGTACACTAATTATTTTTTGAAATAAGAAATTTATTACATAACATTATGTATACTCTAATTATTCCTAAAAAACAAGGAATGCCGCTGTGAAGAGTGTTATTTTACTGAATTATGATAAGCTAAACTCAAAGAAACATCTACACAGTGTGCCAGTTTAAAATAGGCTATTTAATAAAAGAATATACTTCCCATTAAGCCACAGATTGCTTGAAAGATATTCAGGCCCTGAAACAGCACAGTATTCAAGCAGTCTCATTGAAGTTAACAGAACTGCTCCTGTGTTTGTGGATAAACACATGCTTATGCATCTTGCTGAATCAAAACCTCAGTTTCTGTGTATGTTATCTATCTATAGATGTATTAAAAAAAGGCACCAACTACTGTTGGTTTTCTTTCAGTTGTTTCTGCTTTGTAATGCTGGGGTGAAATCCTGGCCCCACTGAAGTCAATCGCAAAACTCCCACTGATTTCAATAGCGCCAGGATTTCACCCCAGTGCTATATTCCTCAACCTCAAATGAGGCTTTGCCAAGTGTACCAAAATAAACAAAGATCTCCAGTGTAGACCAGCCCTAAGAAAGTCTACTATTTAAACCACAGCTGCTGACTTTAATTTTTCTTGGTGGATGCTCCACCACCGCTTCACCCCGAAGTCCTGCCACTACTCTGCCCCTTCCCCCAAGGCCTCAACCTCACTCCACGTCTTGCCATCCCTGCTCCACCCCTTCCCTGAACCATGCCCTCACTCTGCCTCACCCAAACCATCCACTCCCAGTCTTTATTCAGGCCTAATTTGATGGTGTCTAGTTTGCAAATTCATAAAGACTGGGAGTGGATGGGTCACTACAAAAAGTAATTTTCCCTCTGCTGATACTCACACCTTCTTGTCAACTGTTGGAAATGGCCGACATCCACCTTGATTGCATTGGCCTCATTAGAACCACAAAAGTAATTTTCCCTCTTTTCAGAGTAGCAGCCGTGTTAGTCTGTATCCGCAAAAAGAACAGGAGTACTTTAAGGTGCCACAAGTACTCCTGTTCTTTTTCCCTCTTTTGATATTCATCCCTTCTTGTCAACTGTTGAGAATAGGCCACTTCCAACTTAATTGAATTGGCCTCATTAGCAATGACCCCCCGCTTGGTAAGGCAACTCCCATCTTTTCATGTGCTGTAAATATATACACTGCTGCTTGTATTTTTCACTCCATGCTTCTGATGAAGTAGGTTTTAGCCCACGAAAGCTTATACCCAAATAAATGTGTTAGTCTTCAAGGTGCCACAAGAGAGGCCTCGCTGCTTTTGCTGATATAGACTGACATGGCTACCACTCTGGAAAATAATTCAATAACTGAACCACAGTGCCCTTCCCAGGGGCTGGAGAGGAAATCATCTTCATGAAAACTTCAGATTCACCTTTGTTCAAAATGATACAGGGAACTAATATTCACACATTGCCCAAATCCACTTCAGCAGGGTCCTTGTTCACAGAAATTATCATGTTCTGTTTTACCTGTTCAATACTGGGCTTCTCGAAGGGGGGGCTTTCCAAAGACCCTTCTACCACAGGTTTTCCCATCTGTAAGATGCATTTCCGCAAAAGCTATCAAAAAACAAACAATTTTATTTTTAAATGGTTAACATCTTTATATAAACATTTGACAGTCAGTGAAATTTGTACTGGTACAACATATTAATTATTATTATTGAAATATTTGCTAGTACATGTAATAAATTAAGTTTACAGCTAAATTAACTTCAAAGTTAATTGCTTCACCCTCTGAAATGCACCATGTGTATACAGCTAAAGTAGCTTCATTGTCAACTGGCTCTTCTTCTGACTTGTAATTTCGGAAGATGCTGTTGATGGCTGGAAAGAAAATACATACCAAATGGGTGCTGACTTGGGACCAGACTCTGAAATCACTGGGAAGACTTCAGAAGTTAGGTACTGTGCAACATAAGGGTAGCAGAATCTAGTCCAAAATTAAAAACCTTATTACTATCTTGGAAAAAGGAGAGCTTAACCTACAAATTGTCTAAGTCAATACAAATATAATGGTCCATTAGGACAATAAAATTAATGTAAGTACAAAAGAATGAAAGATATGACAAGATGCTACATGTGTATCTAAAGTTGCAGAAATACAATTGCATGATGTTGAATTTTGAGAAACATCTTCATCTTACCTTGAACAGGTAGAAGTAAACTTGTTTTGTATCTGCATCTTCTTCTTTGTGGACACAGGTGAAGAGATATTCCACATCCAACACTATCCCCAACAGCCTATTCATTTCTTCTTCAGACACATTCTCCAGGTGAGAAACATGAGCAGCTAAACAAAATAAAAATCCAAAAATTGTGGAAAAAAGCTAGGTGGTAGGATGGCATTCTATGGTCAATAAGACAAGACAACACAAAGGACGAACCTTGCAACCACGACCACCATTACCACTTAAACAGCACCTTTCATCAGAAGAACCTCAAGGCACAGGCTCCATATGGACAATTTTTATAACAGTTTACAGATGATACACTATGGCACAGAGATAAGTGACTTGTACAAACTCACACAAGTCTGTGGCCATGCTGAGAACAGAACCCACAAATCCTGTCTGCTACTGACTTACTCTACCAGCAGATTGTGCTTCCACTATTTATGTCACCCACACTAACACAGCTTAGTGCTCCCTCTCGCTTTAGTGTCTAGGTTATGTAAAGAGATTACGAGTATGCTACTGCCTCCAACCTAATGGATCTGATCCTAGAGCCAAGTAGTAGTGGCTCATTATTTTTAACCCAGAGATCCCAGGTTCAATCCCCACAGTGGCAATTTAACCAGCAATGAGAGAAAAATTCATGCTCACAAATGAAAATTTCTTGCTTTAAACTAGGCACTGGTAAGTATGTTTCATGATTACTTATACAGTATCAAGTTCCAATGATTCACAGTGTGGGTCACATTTACAATGCTCCTCCTGCTGCATGTTCTACATGCGCTTCCAAGCAGAAGCTTTAGGGAAGTGTTTTTCAAATTCAGGCCCAGATTTACAAAAGCCAGCCTTTCCTTTTAGCACCTGCAAAATGCAAGCATAATTTTGCACTTGTGATTTTTTTTTTTTTTTTGAGGCTGCAGTTTTGTAGGTGCTAAGAGGGAAATCCACTGAAAGGTGGTCTCAAAACTTGGCCTCAAAAGCACCTCCAGGAAGACAGAGAAGTTAAACCTGAAGAAAAGAAAACATTTTGGTTCACAAAAAATGGTAAGTGGTCTTAACTGGCTCTAAGCCAAGAGTCCCTCCTCATCCCTCCCCACAACTAGTGCAATGTCTTCTACAGGTCTCTCCTAGCCCCTAGAAACTGGCTAGGGTCTTCAGGGTTATATCCATGATAAGGATTTGAAAGATGCATTTTCAATGAACAAAGACAAAACAATGATAAGCATGATAAAAGCCAGTAGCTTCCATTCCATTAGATTAGTAAAACTAATCCAGAAAGACTGAAGAGATTTAAATTACTAAAGTTTCAAGTGGCCTCTCTCTCAAATCTTCTCACCTATTTCTAGGCACATGATGAATGAAAGCTCAAAAACAGCCCAGTGACTTCTGGACTGGACTGGTTCCCCGGTGTTTAATGATTTCCCCTCCCCTTTTATCAAAAATGATCTTTTGACAAAACATGAAGTGAACAGACTCCTGAAACATGCCAAACTGTCTGCATGACTACTACTGCCTTTGTAGTCATCTCCTCAAAGGAGACTGTTCACATCTTATATCATTCTAAATATTCAGTCTGCCCTTCATCTGTAATGTTAATTCTGGACTTTTATTTTTGTGAAAAAAGAATGTTACTATTTGTTAAGGATGCCAATGTGACTGGCATTGTACTAGTCAAAGGAAATTGCAGTCCCTGCTCTCAGGAGCTTACAACTTGAGAGCCCAATACTGCAAAAACTTAAGCACCTCAGTAATTCTACTCACTGAAGTAGTCCCACTGAACTCCATGGCATAACCCACATGCATAAGCACTTGCAGAATCGGGACCATTTGCACCTCTTCCTATGCAATGCTTTACCATAGTATTCTTTAGAAGTGGAAAAAAACAGATTTAAAAGTTTTAACAAAATAAACGTTAAACCTCTTAATATGAAGAAACTTGCTGTAAAATTATTCATCTTATCCTAGGAGTGAAATATGGTTAGGACTGAGAAGGTATTTCCATCATACACTCCCGTTCTCAAGCACTTATGATTTCAAAGGAGGAAATGCCCTTTGAGTTGAAATTCCTTATTTTTTGTCAGCTCAGAGGTGATGTTTTGTTTTGGAAAGTTTAATCATTTCTTTGCAAATCCATTGACTTCAGTGGATTTGCATAGATGCAACTGAAAGCAGACTTTGGTGCAAGATATTTAAGAGTGCATCCACTCCTTTCTCCTTAAAGGAGTGTCTGCAATATGATCTCTTATGTCCCTAACATTCTCCAGCGGATAGTGAGATAATCATCATAAGCTATCTTCTTTAATTTAAAATATTTTGAGTTCCAGGCAGAGTAAAATGATTCCAATTTTGTCCTCCAACAAGATATGAAAGTTTAATACTTCCAGCTGTCAGTTCTGATTTTGCTAAAGTAATCAATTTTCACTTCTAGATCAGCAGCACATTAAAAATGGATGGCATTGTAAAAAACACATACACACACACACGCACCTTGGAATCAACCAACAACTAGAGTGTATCAGCATTACAAGCCAGCTACATCCACTTCCTGTATAACTGCTATCACCATCGTATATATTATCTTGACTTGTGTGTGGTCATATGTCAACACAGAGTCGAACTAACCGCCATGTGGTGAACCCAACAGCAAATTGCTTCAAACGTATGAACAGTTTGTGTTTACCACAGATTGTCATTTCTGCATTATTGGTGTGAATACTTTTCTAAATCATCATATGAGCCTAGTGGACTGTTTAAAATTACGTTTTGGTCCCCCACCTCTAAAGGGCAAATACTAAAGCCCATCTATACAGAAATGCTTCCTTCCCTCCACTAGTACCAAATATGGAGTAACTCTGACCCAGAGCGGTGTAATCCCCATCACTTGCACTATCCAATCAGTACCAGCAAGAAGGCAATTCTCCACAAAAGCGTCACTGCTTACAACCTTCTGCAGCAGCCAGTGCTGACTAACCCAAAAACATCAGTTGCCATAAAGGAGAGAGTCTACCAGCCAAGCAAGATGCATCAGGGAACTGTGACTATCCCCACACAGTAAAAAGATAACACTCATGCATAATACAGTAATTTGGTTCACAAGTGGCTAGATCAAAAGACTGAGTTGAGGACCCCAATGGAGAAATCCAAATTATTCCAGATTCGGTGTGTTCTTAATTAAAAACAACTGCAGCTGTTCTGATGCTGCAGAGAGTCTGTTTTGTAAGGAATATACCACAGTAGAATTTAGAAGAAGTGCCTCGCATAACATAAGCACTTTTTATCTACAGCCTCAGAGAAGTTCTAAATGTTGTATTTAATAGAGGGTTCAGTATTATTATTATTATTACTGAGAAAACAGAACAAACAAATGAATTGTCTAACTAGGATCCCAATTTGTTACTCTCTAGCCTTTTAATATACCCAAGAATAAATCACAGGCACTCACACGCAATAAAATATACACAGCAGGGTTTAAGACATTACAGATTCTTCCATGAAGTTTCCCACTTTAACCCTATGTGTACTTGACAAATTGAAATCTAAGAATCTGATTCTCCTCTCATTTACAATTGGTTTCACACCAGTGTGACTCACTTGATTTCAGTGGAATTACACCTGATTTACACTGGTGTAAGTGAGAAGGGTCTTTTAAATGAAGTAAAGCTTTAGCAATCGTTTCTGGCTCTATCACCCTAAAAAGAGCAATACACTCAAGCTCCTAGGCATTCATACAAACACAATGCCTATAGTAGCTTGACAGAAACTGCAAATGCTTTCTTCAGCAATCTAACAGAAAAGAAATATGGATCAATATCGTAAGAATGTCTAGTAGCAAAACCAGAGGTGGTGATGAAAGTTACTCTGACTTTCCTTTGGTAGATGAGAAGAACTGTTATTTCTGTTTCAGAATGTCCACACAGGTGTTTGCACCAATTTAACTAAATCAGTTTAAAGTCAAGCCTTGTTATTTCAGTGTAAATCTGTATGTGGATTGTTGTATTAATTTATATGGAATAAATGGGCTAAAGGTGTTAACACAATCCACTCACTGTCCAACATTAAACAGCACTAAACGAGGTTCAGAATTTGGTATATAGAGACCTCTGCCTTCTTAGTACCAAGGCAAACACATCATTAAGGATTATTTTAAACCTTTTATTACAGATAAAGAAAGAAGAAAAACAGTTAAAGCATTTAAAATGTGCAGTATTAAATATGGCTTTAATTTTAACAACATACCTTGTTGCCTTTCCCTTTAGCTGGAGAGAGTCTTAAAAAGAAAAAAAAAAACCTATTTGGCAGTCTCTGTTAGATGATATTAAAGATGGTGGTAACTGACTTTTGGGGGAAAAAGTAGTAGTTAATTCAGATGAGTTGGAGACATTGCTGCTGTCGTTAAAGTCCAATCCCGTTTCATCTCAGGTGGCATTTGGGATTCAGCTGGAGCTGATAGGGGTAATGAGGTCATCTGGATCCCTCTCTCTGGCCTGATCTGGTCAAGTCATCGCTTAGGATTAGGACAAAGAAGGTCCAGGAGATGGCGGGGCACGGCAGATCTGATAGTGAAGCTCACTCCAGTAGCCAATGTCTGTTTTTCTCATTCCCCCCACACCCCACGCCCAGCCTCTTTCTTTAAGGGTCCACAAAGAGAGATGGGTGAAATAGCCCATCCCCTCTTTATTTTATCCACCAATTAGGCCTAATATCCGGCACACCAATCTTCTCTGGTTCTACATCTTCTGTTTTTACCAAGCATGATTTTAATACAGTTATTGAACCATATCAGTAGGCCCTTTTGTTTAGACTAATTTAGTCTGTTTGGTTCTATTGCACCTGTTTATAATATTCACTATCATAGGCGCCGACTTCCCCTTCACCCGGTGGGTGCTCAACCCCCCCCACCTACCCCTGGACCCGCTGCTGGCCCGCCTCTTCCAGCCCCTGCACTGCCCTCGCCCCACCCTTATTCCACCCCTTCCCCAAAATCCCTGACCCACCCTGCCTTTTTCCACCCCAGCCCCACCCCCTTCCCGCCCCCATTCCACCCCCTTCCCCAAGTCCCCGCCCCTGCCCTGCCTCTTCTCCGCCTCCTCCCCTGAGCATGCCGCATCCCCGCTCCTCCCCCGCCCTCCTGGAAAGTCCTAAGCACCGCCAAACAACTGTTAGGCAGCGGGGGGGTGGGAAGCGCTGGGAGATGCGGCATGCTGGGGGGGGGGGGGACAGAAGGAGGTGAGGAGGGGGGAGCTTGGCTGCCGATGGGTGAGGAGCCCTGGAGCACCCACGGAGTTGGCGCCTATGTTCACTATTGAAAGTGACTTCACCTACTTTCCATCAACATTTGTTATTATAGGTTATCGTAACATCTTAAGAACTTTCATATACTTTTTACAATTGAGTGTTTAATTAGGGTAAATTTGTAGGCCCAATTATCACAACACGACACTCTTAGTTCAGATTATGCTAAATCCATTTAAGGAACAATCTAAAATAAGAAGATCCACACATGGACTTTCACCAAAATAACAAAAAGTGTGAATTTATGTCACTGTAGTTATTTCTGTGAAAGTGCATGTAGACAAACCCATAAAATAAACAGAAATAAGCCTAATTTAAGCTGATATAAGCATCCACAGTCTTTTGCATCTGATTAACTAATCCTTTAATTAAGCCAGTGAAACTGAATATAGACAAGTCCTGAGTGGGGAAGAGCCTACCTGTGCATTGATGCCTACGCAACATTGCTGGAAAAAAATAAGCACAAAAAGCCAACACCACATTTCCTAGAATAGTAGAGAAATTTCTGCATACAGAAGCTCCCCGACTTACGCAAGCGTTCTGTTCTGGAGCGCCTTCCATAAGTCGAATTATGCGTATAGTCAGGAACGTATCTCCGACAATTACGCCAAAAAAAACCCAAAGCCCACACCTTATGGAACTTACGGAACTTTTTCCATACGTCCGGATTTCCGTAAATTGGGTTTGCGTAATCCGGAAAGCGTCTGTGGTTATTTTTCAGAAGTCACTTAGAAATAGAGAATGTAGTGCTGGGGAAGCAGGGAAGCAGCTGAAATAGGGATCCCTCATGACCTTTCAGGTTTTAAAAGAATTCAAGAGGGAAACATGCTGATCAGGGTGAGAATAATAGGAAAAATGTCTTGAGAAGTATTTCTGAACAATGTTCACTTTTCCACATTAGGTACAACTGAGTGGTAGGTGGCACTCGATATTCCGAACAAAGCATCATCCTTGTTAGTTGAAGCTGGGAAGATGACAGGGCTTCATCTTCTTTCACTGTGGCAGTAATGAAATAGAAACACTGCACCAGATTTGGTCCATAACGTTTATTCAAAATAACAATGTACTGCTATTCCTGATTACCGAAGTTAATGAGTGACCGAAGATTTTCATCAAGAGTCAGATCCTCAGAAGTGCTGAGCTCTTCTGAAAGGAGGTGAGCACCTTCAAATCCTACCGATGATGCAGCGTTAAGGGCTCAGCACCTAACAGGATTAGGCAGCAGTGAAGAAATGCCTTCAGTATCCAAGGGCACAGTGTGAAAGGGTTTCATAACATAGATTAATCTAACTGCATATCCCAGAGGCAGCAAAAGTATGCTACACATTGAGAAGTTAAATGAACTGCCTTGCTAAACATACTGAACTCGTGCTGCTATACATTTGTTATTCCTCTCTTGCATGAAAGAAGATATTTTGAACATAAATGATAACAATGAATAAAGAAATACCCAGAAATAGGTTAAACAACAACAGAACACACAAAAAGGAGAGCAGAGAAGTAAATAAATCCTCTACAGCAATACTGTAGTGAACAATCATCTAACAAACAAGTAATCATGTTAAGTAATCATGCTTTAGCTTAGGTAGCCGCAAAGTTTAAAACTGTCCCTGACACATGGTGGGTTTTTTCTGACCACACTGGTAAAGAATCATTATGTTGTAACCTGGCTGGGATACAACCATGTTTCACAATGGACTTAAACTGTCCTTTCTGTAGCGCAGAGGTTGTTTATATAATAACTTTAACCATACAGGAAGACTGGTTCCAACACAGTTTCGCGCAACATGGTACAAGCATAGTTCCATTTTGTAGTGTACATGGACTCTTACCTTTAGCACTGTCCAGAGACAATCACAGTCTCATCTATACTACAAAAATAACCATGTTGTGAGACAACCATGCTGTAACTAGGTCACTTGACAGAGGTGAAAGTATAGCATAGACAGACCCCAAATGAGGCTGTAGTTTCAGAAGAACCACAACACCAGATATCAGCCACAATATTGACAACGGAGGATGGAAGTGGCAGGGTCTAAATCTGTCTTTAAAAAACTAATCTAGGACTACAAACACTAAAATGCCTTAATCTTAGTCTCATGATTATTGCATAGTCTCACTATAGGTCATCAGTGAAGGTAGGCTACCGAAGATATGGCGTACCACAAAAGTCATTGGCCTCCTAAAGCCCAGAAAGGACTCAAGTCAAGCATCAAGCTATGGTCCCATATCATTATTGTCGGTGTGCTTCAAACTCTGGAGTGCTTGGTCCTACAGTGCATATTACCCGACGTGGAGAGAATTTTGAACCCTTACCAAGCTGGCTTTCGCCAAGGCCGTAGCACATGCAACCAAGTACTTGTGCTGACCACATTTGTTGAAAATGGCTTCAAGAGAAACTTGAAAACAGGCGCTGTTTTCATCACTCTAACAGTGGCGTACGATACGGTATGGTCTTGCTCCTTTGGGTCACAGGCGTCGTTGAACTGTTCCTCCACGATAGGCAGTTCAGAGTCCATATGGGGGAGGAGACGAGTGCTTGGAGATGACAGAGCAATGGGTTACCCCAGGGCTCTGTGCTTTCACCAACCCTGTTCAACCTTTACATCAATGACCTGCCAACAACGGAGTCACAAAAGTTTATTTACGCAGATGACATATGTTGCGGTGTCCAGGCCCAGATGTTTCACAAGTTTGATGCCACCTTAAACCAGGACATGATAAAGTTAGCTGACTACTGTAAGACTTGGCGCCTCCAGCCAAGGGTCATAAAAACAGTTTCCAGTTTGTTCAAACTTCACCATGCCAGCACAACCCGAGAAATGAATGTTTATTTGAATGGTCAGAAGGTGTGACCTTAGACCGCACACTGAGTTACCATGTCCGTCTGAAGAAGACAGCAGCTAAAGTTAAGATGCACAACAATCTTCTTAGCAAACTGGCAGGTTCGTCATGGGGTGCTCATGCTCCAACTTTGTGGACATCAGCTCTTGCCACCTCATATTTGGTGACGGAGTCCTGCACACCAGTTTGGAGTCTATCGTCACACACCAAACTGGTGGATATGCGGTTACATGCCGCCATGCGTATCATCTCCGGCACCCTGCGTCCGACTCCACCCCCTGGCTTCCAGTTTTGAGCAATACTGCTCCTCCTCCTATCAGGCAAGAGGTTGCCACTGGCAAGTTACTGGAGAAAGTATGCGCCAACTCAAGCCTGCTGCTGCACAATGACCTTTTTAAACCACCAGCTGTACGTTTACCGTCACATCGCCCATTATGGTCTTATCCGCCATGCTAGGATGTTAGAGTGGAAACACTCTGGCAAGAGGAATGGAATCTATTATAATCCCCAATGAGTCCCTCGTCGCCAACCCCACAATCTGCGTGCCTGGTTTTGATCTGCCCCATCGCCAGTGGTCCCTGTTGAACAGGTTCCAGACCAGAAAAGGTCTCAGTGCAGCCAACAAGTATTGCTGGGGCCTTTGTGACAGCCCTTTGTGCAGCTGCAGCACAACACAGACGATGAGGCACACTGTCGATGAATGCCTGCTGACTAGGTTCAGTGGTGGCCTACACGAACTGCATCACACCACTGAAGATGCTATCGCTTGGCTAGACGACTATGCACAGGCTAAATAAATAACTACAGGGCAAAGTTAAAGTTGTTTGGTGAACTAATTGTACATATCCATACCTTAAAATATCTAGATTTCTTTAAAGTTTCACCTTTATTCTGGATTTCCTGGTTTGTAGCACTTGTTTTTAAGATTACTTCAACATATCTACTGTATTTTACTCTAAATTCCTGATGCGTACATAACCATAACTCCATAACCCAACCATAACTCCATCTTAACATAGTTTTTGTCTGGGAATAACAGAGCATGTCATATTATGACCTAGGGTCTAAGAACATGGATTGCAAATCCAGGAGAAGCTAAATACTTACCTAGTGAATGACTACAGCTGCGACATGGTTCAGTAAGACTGACAATTGTCTGCTGCAAATCTGCCCTGGGAGGAGTAGGAGGTGGGTTAGGGTTTTTCCAGCCATTACATTTGCAAGATTCCTCAGCCTGAAATAAAAATAGACAGTTAATATATCTACCACACAACTAATGTATTTCATATTTTCTAGAAATGCACAAAAAAAAAGTCGCACTTATTACTTAAAAGCAGAGAATTCACAATGATCTGTGGCAGCCCATTACTGCTACCAGCTGGTCAGAAGATACCAGCTGAGAAAACAGGCAAGCACTCCAAACCACAGGCTAACTTCTCTACAGCAGGTCCTCACTCCAACTTTTGTGCAAAAGCAGCATTCATCTATTTGATGTGCTGGCTCCTATTGCTATATCATCTAGACACTTTTACAATTAAAACAATAAAATAAATAGGTCACCCATCTGGTAGCATCCACATCACTGCCCTGTCTTCTATACCGCTGACCAGGAACCATACAACAGACATGTGAAGCAAAACAAAATAAACAATACATCATGCAATAGAGGCGTCAAAACCAAAGGTCTGAGCAAACCACCAAAACGAGGGAATTCCAGAGGCACTGGCCTTTACTAAGGAAATGCTGCTGCTTATCTTGGAAGGTTTAGATCCAAATATTGATGGCAAAAGATGCCCAGTAAATCTTAACTAACAGGACTGGTAACATAATAAGGTAGGCTGTGGGGCCTCTGGTAGCCAGATTCCACACATTCAGGGGTTGAAGTGGCAATGTTCCACTGGAATGCTGGCACTTCAGAAGCAAAGTACCTGGTACAAAAGCAGCGCTGAAGGTATTTTTTTCTTCTGAGTTCCAGCATCAAAGCAATTAAAGAACTTCTGGATTTTCCTAACTGAAGTCATATTCGAATCTGAAGACCTACCTACAAGAAAAGCATCTCCTATCTGCTCTACATTTAGAAACATTTGTGTACTTCACTGTAACAAGATAAACAATAATTTGCTGTTCTAGGTTCTTAGTAATGAAATTACTGCAAAAATGCAGCTGAATACTTGACAGTAACTTAAAAATAAGTGTAGTATCTCAGTTTGTGGTGTTCATGTCTATCTTGTGTGTGTCATTATGTTCAGAAAAGGTATGAAAAATAAATATTTAATGTAGCTTATTCCACAAAATCTTCATTGTCTTTTGTTTTGAATTGCCTTATAGCTAAGGTACCAGTGCCCAACAGAGGCAATAGAGGCTGCAGCTTTTCAGGTACCAGAACTGAAAATATTAATCAACTGTGTTGAAGTAGTTCTTCAACTCCATCGTTTCAAATCATGTAACCTGTGCACTAAATATTGCAATACCAGATGCTGCCTCTTTGCTGGACAACATACAACATGTTACTCTCCATAACATCTGAGCAATTTCCATTCACTGGATATATTTGGAAGGACTCATGGCACCACCAGTCTATCCCTGTGACACCATATGCATGCCATAGTTTGCACCCGATGTAGGCAAGCACATTAGAAGGGATGCAAAAGGTCCATGCAGCAGCTGAAGTCAACAGGCTGACATAGAATTGCCCCTAGAGATTCCCAGGAAGCATATACCAACACACCACCCTTGGAAAGAGGAAGTATGCTGCTCCGTCCCCTTACACACACACATGCTACTGTCTGGGCATGAAATGGTTGGCAGAAACATGAGCGGCTATCTGCAGCTGAGAGGTGTATGCAGGTAGGGGAGGGAGCCACTAAGCTCCCAGGTAGGGTTGCCAGGAGCCCAGTCGAAAAGGGGACCTAGCAGGGGTGCCAGAACAGGGGGCCAAGGGGCCATGGCTCCATCACTTAAAAGCATAGCTCTCCCACTTTTTACCAGTCATAAGGGTGAGCGACAGTGGGGAAGGGGTGGAGAGGAGTGAGCGGGGAGTGCAGCCTTGAAGGAAGGGGTGGCACGGGGGTGCGGCCTCACGGGAAGGGGCAGCACGGGGGCCAGGCCACAGTTCGGGCGCCGGTGGCCCCTCCAATTTCAGAGAACTTCTGCCGCTTCTGGACCTGGCAGCGTCCAGTCAGTACTGCTGACCAGACATTAAAAGTCCAGTTATTGGAGTAATCACAAATCAGCCTCCCTGCTGAGAGGGCGGGAAGAGCAGCAGCTGCTGCCTGGAGGAGCTTCCCAGCTGCTGATGGAGAGAACTGGCTCTCGGACCCGCAGCTCAAGCTTTCGGTGGAGAAGTAGATTCCAGCACCGCTTCCCAGGGGGGATCCTATTCACCCCACCAGCCTGTGCCCTCATTGCCCCTGCCTCATCCCCTTGCTCTGGGGACCAACCCCCCTTTCTTCCCCACCATGCCCCTATTGCCCCCACCCCAGCCCCTCGCTCCTTTTCTGAGCTAAAAACCTGACCGCCATGTCCCAATTGGACAGGCTCCGCATCAGCTTCTCCCAGCCTGGCTCTGTAGGTGGCAGAGAGGGAGGGGAAAGCGAGCAACAGAGGGAGAGAAGTGAGCAGGGGTGGGGTCTCGGAGGAAAGAGTTGGGGCTGGGGCAGGGCATTAGAAGAGGCAGGGCAGGGGATAGGGCAGGGGTGTCCGGTTTTCAGATATTAGAAAGTTGGCAACTCTGCTCCCAGGAGAGGAGTCTGTATGTGGCAAAAAGGAGGGTCAGTTTTGGAGTTGGGGATCTATGGGAGGGACTTATAGGAACAATTTTTTCCAAGATTTTTTTTTTCAAATAAGCAGAGGTCTGGAGGGATTTATGTTAATTCTAGTGAATTTTAGGCTATACTTCTGTGCTGTTTTCTCTAGCATTCTAAGGCCGGGTCTACACTAGGGAGGCGATCGATTTAAGTTACACAACTTCAGCTACACAAATAACATAGCTGAAGTTGACATACTTAGATCTACCCATTGCAGGGTCCACACTACACAATGTTGACTGGAGACGCTCTCCCATCAACTCCCCTTGCACTTCTCGTTCAGGTGGAGTACAAGAGTCGACGGGAGAGCAATCTGCGGTCGATTTAGCGGGGTCTTCACTAGACCCGCTAAATCAACCACCAATGCATCGATCACAACACGTCAAACTCCCGGTAAGTGTAGACAAGGCTAAGAAAAATACCCAAATATACACCAGTATCTAGAAGACCACAGATATCCAGCTTATCTGGAGAAGCACTCATATTTTTCACATACTGACAAGCACGGGTCCTATTTTTGTTTTAGTCACTCAATGGCTGTAGAACCTGTTTATGTTTAGTTACTAGGAAGAAAAGGCAGAGGTTTGAGTGATGCCTGTGAACCAAGGATACTCTGTTGTAAACCCTGGAAAGGTTTACAACAAAGAGTATCTTTTTGAGTACGTCTACACTACAACACCAAGTCTCAGAGCCCGGATCAGGTGACTCAGGCTCTCTGGGCTTGGACTATAAAACTGCAGTGTAGACAATGGGCTCGAGCTGGGCCTTGGGCTCTGAGATCCTTCCCCCTTGCGGAGTCTCTGAGGCTGGGCCACAGCCTGAGTCCAAACACCTAGACTGCAATTGTACAGCCCTGTAGTCCAACTCAGCTGACTTGAGCCAGCCACAGCTGGGCCGCGAGTCTTTTATTGCAGTGTAGACATACCCTTTGAGATTGTTTGATACCATATTTTTTCTTAGGATGCGGAGAAAGACAAAACCTGATGCCACCCAGATTGCCCATACATGCTTTGTGAAAAAGTCAGCGTTGCCATGAAACTGCTAATTTTCGCAATTCCTAATTTATAACTGTAAATGTGGAACCTTAGCATTGTACTAATGCAAGTTATTTGTGAAAGAAAGAAAGAAAGAAAGAAAGAAAGAAAGAAAGAAAGAACCTGGACTATAACAAAGCATCATTAAGGAAAATTCAAAAGAAAAAGGTAATATAGAAGCTCTGAAAAACAGAAACCAGAATATTTTTTTAAAAGGGACTTGGATTTGATCCAACCATTTTATCCCTCTGTGTCTGTCAGAACTGTTTTTTTTCCACTCAGACCCAAGCGTGTCTCTAACAAAAGGCAATGTTTAAAGCTATAAAAAAAACTACTCAAATATTACGCTTATAGTTGTGTCAATCATATCTAATAAAAATAGTACGAAAAGCTGGGCTAAAGAATTCTAAGACGATTTCTTATGAGCATCAGTGAACATTTCACATAAGCACACAACACAATGTTTACTCCAAATCCTTATATCTACAAACAGCGAGTAACTACACAAACTTTAGCATCACACAATAATTAACACCAAAGATGCAAACAAACAGATGTATGAATAGTGATAACAGCTCAGTTAAACTGCCAGATTTAAATATCAGCCCTCCCACAGAACATAAAATGTGTTCAGTGGCAGATTTTTTTCTGCCCTCAGTTGTACTTCCTAACCTAGCCAGATCTTTTGAAACAGATGTTCAATTCTTTTGTTCCAATATTCCAGAGATCTCTCTCTCAAACAAACAAACATTAACATTTAAAAACTCAGCATAAAGCACCAGATACAGCATAAAAGCTCGGTCACAACACAGCAGCACAACCTGAACAAGGTCCTCTTGATAACTAAGCCTTCATTATGGACCCTGACAGTGCAAATATTTTACACTGAATACTCAGTGTGCATTCCTTAGTGGCTTAAATTACATCCCGTTGAGTTGTTTTGAGTCTTCCACCGTGTTTTGTTCACTCATTTCTTTCTCTGACTCTCTCATGACAGTTTCTTCTTTTTACATGTCACTCATCTGCTTTTTGTTAGAAAGGAAAGTATGAAATTATCTCCTCCAAAACTTAATTTAGCTTCAAAAGCAGTCTTGGGGGGAGGTGTCTGGGGGGAGTATCTGACCTAGTACAACCAGTTCTTGTATTGATTTTTCTAGGCCATCTGCAAGGCTCTAATAAAGAACAGTTAAGATACTTTCATTTTCCCCTGCCTTACCACAGCCTTCAAGAACTTTGGTTTTGAGCCTGATCCTTCCAACCCAGGGGACATTAACACTGTTCCTTAAATGGCCACAATAGGTGATTGTGTATGCTATCTCAGAAGCATCCCCAACCCATGCTGGAAAGAACTGGATTACAGGGCTGCCCGGGGAATGGGGGGTACAAGTGGGGCAATTTGCCCCAGACCCTGGGCCCCGCAGGGGCCCCGCAAGCCCTGGTCCAGCAGCAGTCCGGGTCTTCAGCGGCATTTCAGCGGCGGGGGGCCCTTCACTGCTGCCAAAGACGCGGAGCGACTGAAGGGCCCCCCACCGCCGAAATGCTGCCGAAGACCTGGACCGCCGCCGGGTGAGTACAAGCGCCGCAGTTCCTCCGCTTTGCCCCAGATCCCCTGAATCCTCTGGGTGGCCCTGCTGGATTAGTACAAAACTTAGCAATTACAATGCACTTTACTTGGTAAAAGCAATGTAAAAAATATGAACATTTGAATCCTCATGATACCTCTACATTATGTGTAATTAAAGTATTAAGACTAGGAAAGTATGTTGTCCAGGAACCAAGAATAACCAAAAACAACTTTAGACATTTAATATTATTTGCTGTCCAACAGAGAAACGGCTGACCTGAACTTTAGAACCTTGTACACTGACACTATGTCCAAAATGAGTCTGAAAATAGCATGCTTCAGGTACTCTATCACTAACTACATGGTTGTTTGTTTTAACTGTGGAATTACAATGTTAAGATTACAAAATGAAGCATTCAAAAGTCAGGAAATGACAAACTTAAGGTTGCACATGCAACCTCTCATCTAAGGTTCTAAAAATGCTTAAAGAAGATTAATGAGTGATGTTTCACAATACCTCACTTGCTAAGAAATAGCATCCCCATTTTAAAGATGGTGAAATGAGCACAGATAGGTACAAATTCTGAGCTAGATTAGCTGTAAATTAAAAGACCCTAGGACTCTTAGAATTAGCTCTTTTAGATACGCATTGTACTTGGCTCTTTGAAGAGGACTGGCCTATTTAGCAATTAAAGGGGGAGCAGGATGTAATAGGTTTATTGCTAAATTCCAGGGGGTGGAACAAAAACCTTACACAACATTATCCAACATTGTACAAGTCTGTTTAGGGTGTTTAAATTTAGCTGTCAGCTCTCTCCAGCAAGCAGCAACCTCAAATCGATGATAAACTCTTACACAAGAAGCTTCATGCAGACGAAAACAAAAATTTGATAACTTTGCAAAAGTTATTCCTAATTGTTCCTACTGAAATTTAAAGTATTCTCCATGAAAATATATCACATTGAGAAGAATCACACAGATACGAAGAGGGGAATAGATCCATTTGACTAAAGAGTTCTGTAGAGCCCTTAGATTTCCGAAGACAAATTTTAGAATCTGATTTATTCCTATTTTGCTGTTACTTTTATAGTAGTTGTAGGCTAATATGGACCTGTTTCCTCCCTCCCCCAATGCACATTTAAGTCAGTGGCTGATTTTTTTTAATTTACTTTAATGGAAGTTGGATTGGGCTCAAGAACCCTTGTTAGACAGATTTGCACCAGCTTTTAAACTGATATTGAGAAAGCATTAAACATCTGAGCCTATGGAATTATACATAGTCCAGAGAACAACTCTAATCCTTTTTCACCTACTAATTTATCATTCAGACAAGCTTTCAAAAGTTACACTTCCAGAGTACAAAGCTAAGCAAAAGGTAGGACAGTCAAGGGTCATCTCAGTCAGTCCTATCAAGCAGGTAACATTAACCAAGACAGAAATATTACACTAAATAGATATGTCATTAGCTCCTCTTTTCACATGCAATGGGACTCCACCTGAGCCCAGGGGTCCACCCTCACTGGACTCACCGCAGGATCTGAAGTAGTGCACAACTAGAACCTGATGAGAAACAACGTGGTCCAGCGGATAGAGCACTGAGCTGGGGCTCACGGGAGCTGGGTTCTACTCTGGCTCTTATTTCTTTGTGACACACTTCACCGCTTCATTCCCCCTCCCACCTTTTGTCTGTCTCATTTATTTAGACTAAGCTCTTCAGGGCAGGGACTGTTTCCTACTATGGCCTGGTCTGCACTTAAAATTTAGGGTGACATATCTACGACACTCAGGGGTGTGCAAAATCACACACCTAAGCCTCACAGCTAAGCTAATCCAATCCCCAGTGTAGACACCGCCAGGAAAAATCTTTTTGTCAACCTAGCTACTGTCACTTTAGAAGGTGGTGTTCTTACAGCAATGGAAAAACCCTTTCTGTCTCTACAGGCTGCATTTACACTAACGTGCTGCTTTAATACCCACAGTACATACATGGTCAAGTGTTTGTACAATGCCAAACTCCATGGGGCTCCAGTCACAGTTGTGACCTCTAGGCATTACTGTACTATATATAAATAAGAATAAAAAATAATCCTGTTTTAATATATAGAAAATGTACGAGTACAAAAATATTACATACTTAAAGACATTGACAGAGCTCCCAATGAGACTTGGTTTATATCACATGAAGGAACATGTATAAAAAGCCAAAGATTTTTCCTCCTACAATCTTCACTAAATGCATTTGAGTGTAAGTCCCACAGTGCTATTTTCATACCAACGATTGCCAAGCTTGCATTCAAATGATCAAATCGCATGCTGGGCAAAATAAATATTTATGAATTAATTCATATTTATAATAGTGTTCATTTCAGTGCACTACAAAGCATACCAATGTAAAGGGGGGTTTTAATTCATTTTAATTGTATACTATTTTGCCTTCCTAAAGTAAATTGTGCACTTTAACTTGAGATTTTAGAGCCGAGGTGGACAAACTATGTTCCGCGGGCCACATACAGCTCGCAGGACCCTCCTGCCCGGCCCCTGCGCTCCTGGCCCAGGAGGCTAGCCCCGTCCCCCGCTGCCTCAGCTCAGTGCGCCACCGGCACAATGCTCTGGGCGGCTGTGAGCTCTTGCCGGGCAGTGCAGCTGCAGAGCTGCGGCCTGACCTGGTGCTCTGTGCTGCGCGATGGCATGGCTGGCTCCAGCTGGGCAGCGCAACTGCCTGCCCTGGTGCTCTGGGCAGCACGGCTGTGTGCCCCAGACAGCACAGTAAGGGGGCAGGGAATGGGGGGGGGTTGGATAGAGGGCACGGGAGTTCAGGGTGGTGGTCAGGGGGCGAGGGTGTGGATAGGGGTCAGGGCGGTCAGAGGGCAGGGAACAGGGGGGTTGAATGGGAGATGGGCTCCTGGGAGGGGCAGTTAGGAAGAAGGGAGAGTTGGATGGGGCGGCAGGGGGCAGTCAGGTGCAGGGGTTCAGGGGCGCAATCAGGGAGAAAGGGTGGTTGGATGGGGCAAGGGTCCCGGAGGGCAGTCAGGAATGAGAGGAGGGGTTGGATGGGGCGGTGGGGGGCAGTCAAGGGAAGGAGGTCCGGGAGTGGTCAGAGGATAGGAGGGGTGGATGGGGCAGAGGTCCCAGGGGGGTTGTCACGGAACGGGGGGGTTGGATGGGGCAGAAGTCCCAGGGGGGACGTCAGGTGGTGAGAAGCGGGGTGGGGCAGATAGGGGGCGGGGGCCGGGCCATGCCACGCCTGGCTGTTTGGGGGGAGACAGCCTCCCCTAACCGGCCCTCCATATAATTTCAGAAACTCGATGTGGACCTCAGGCCAAAAAGTTTGCCTGCTTTTTAAAAAAGCATGTCACATAGAAAAGTGTATTAAAATTAATGAAGACCGTTTTTGTAGAAAACATTTGTAGTGCTGAGTATATGGTTATTTTTATCATCTTGTTTTCCAGTAAAAGTGCTTTGTCTTTCTCATGCCCTGCCTCTCCTTTGTATCCTCCTTAAGGGATAGTCCTCTCTTTCCTTTTTTCTCTCCACCAAAGGCTCTGCACACTACATCATAGACACTCTCCCTGCAGAGTTTGCCAGTGCCTCTCAAAGATGAGCCAGAGGGCATCATTAGACAGCAATAGCAGTAAGGTATGAACAGCCTACTTCCACAGAAGCAAAGAGTGGAAAGAGAGCATTGTGGAAGTCTTATCTCTAGCAAAGCAACATTTGCTACCAGATAGGCCCACGCTCTAGTCTTCCTCCATTCAATGTTCTCACTTTCTCTGATCCTTCCTGCGTTGTCATGTCTCTTCAGACCTAATCAATGTTCTCTCTTCCTTTGCTACTTACAGCACCTCAAAGGTTAAGATTCTAATAAATTCCATCTTGCTGACTGCTATGATGCACGCTGGAGTGGGAGAAGAGAAAAATACAAGGACTAGAGAATGCCAAACATGCTGAGTGACAGGCACATTCCCTGCGCTCTCTAAGGTGAACAACTATACATAGATTTACTCTTTTGTTATAGGATTCACATGTGCGTACTGCATGAATGGGAACACTAATTACATACTTCAGTGATCTGAGAGCTTGTGAAATCAAACACAGAAATGAATCAAAAGTTGAGACATAAAGCACGAAAATTCAAAGTTGACCTCTTCACTGTTGCAACCTCCTGCAAATACTATTTATTTTATAGCCCCATCACTGTGGTACCTGAACATCTGCCAAATATTTAGAAATAGCAATCTCTCCCTTTCTTCCTTCCCTCCCAGTCTACTGGAGAAAAAGCTTAATTTGTTCATAGGAAATGTATTATTTGTTTGCCTGCTTATGTTTGTGGGTAGGAGGAGTGTTGTGTCAACAAATTGTTATGGGAGAGCTAAATCAAAGCAATTCATTTCACATTTAATTCTGACAGTGGTCATTCTGTGTTCATTCTTATGGGAGTGAGTTCCATCATCAATTTCAGCCCCCATAAGGTTCCGTCTCCTGCATTTAGAAGCCTCTTGCTCCTACTACCAGTCAACACTTTCACTGGGCTGGTGAAACGCAGGTGTTATGAACAGCCGTGGCTATAGAAGAAGCAATCTCTCAGGTAACTAGAGCCAATCTCACTGAGGCTTTGACTAGACATGCTGCTCTTTTAAATTCTACTTGACCCTTGCAATAAGGCCGTCTGCTTTATAACTGCTCCACGTGTTCTCAGTTTTCTTTTTCATGTTCACCTCAATACTTCTAATAATGCTTTTCAGTACTGAAAATAATTTACATGAATTAAGTGCTCATCAGAGGTGCTGGATTAATGACCCCAGAGACTAATGTAGCCTATTTCCCCATAGAAGCAAAGGCAACAGCAGCGTCAACTTCCCCAATATGCCTAAATCACGACCAGTAGGGCTAAGCTTGTGGGAGTTAAGAGGCTGCATTCACTCATTTACTTCTCTCCCAAGACTGTGGAGGAGAGTGCCAATTCTAGCAGAGGCTTTTGTGATGCCAACAGCTCCCCACTGGGAACCAAGCTAAAACCATCAAACAGCCATCACTGCTCCCTAGGTAACAAGTGTTTTGAAAAGATTAATAAAATCAAGAGCTTCAAGACCCAGTCTCTAACAGTGTTTAAATGAATGTGCATAGCTTGGCCTCTTTTCTCTAGAACAGGAGAGGAGAGGAACTTTAGGATGAGCCCTGGGAAAACTCCTCCACCACTGGCTGCTGGGCTCTGACCTCCTCACATTACTGATAATCCAGTAATACAATGTTTTTGTCAGCCAGAGGCCGCAGAAGCAACAAGGCGAAGTCCCCGCCTCCTTCAGCTGTCATCCTGTCAAAACAAAGGCGCTGCTGCCAAGCTCAGGGCCCCGGCGGCCAAGAGTGCAGCTGCAGATCCCAACACCCACCCTGGCCCTGCACCCGTCTCCCCTGCGCAGGGGCCACTGCAGGCATCGGGATCTGCCAGGGCAGCACGTCTTGCAAACATAGGGGGAGGACAAGGGGGGGGGCTTAAAATAACAAGGCAAAGCTGGGGCTTGTCCCGCTGCCAAATCCTGTGTTTACAAGGCAAGCAGCTGCAGCAGCATTTCACCAAACAAATAATGCAGTAATGACAGGGGATGCTGGCCTAAATCGCCTTCCCGTCAGACACGTGCACCGTCTTCCGCACACATACCTTTAGATACCCCCACCCCACTAGCCTCTAATTCTTCAGAAACGGGCAATATTCTCCGATGGCCCGCCCCCACTCTCCTACGGCCAAGTTCCCTCTTCCTGCTGTTCAGGAGAAAGGGAGGGGCTCTCCTCTCGGTCTGATCCTCCATGCAAATGTCACAACACCACCCCACAAAGTGCAAGGGGCACGGGAGAGGGGTCTGCAAAGAGGGGGGTCGCATGGGGGCTCTTCCAGGGGGTGAAGGTGGCAAAGAGGTGGAGAGGGGTGTAGTGGCAGTGGCAGGGAAGAGATTGCACAGAGGCAAAGGGGGCTTGTTGCAGGGGGTGCAGTGGCTGGGAGGGAATTGCACAAGGGAGCAGTGGGCAGGTGGGGGTTGCTGCAGGGGGGTGTCTGTGCCCGGGGGGTGAGGGTGGCAGGGAGGGGGTTGCACAGGGGAGAAGTGGGCAGGCGGGAGAAGGCAGGCGGGGGGTTCCGAGGTTGATGCAAGGGGTGAAGGTGCCTGGAGGGGTGTTGCGGGGGACGCACGCGGGAGAAGGTAGCTGGCCGGCGGGTGTTGGGGGGGTGGCAGGCTGGGACGGGGGGCCCGGGGCACTGCGGAAGGGGGGGCGGGTTGCTCCCACATACACCATTCCCCAGCTCCATTTTAGGGGCCTCCCCGGTTGCGCCTGGTTTCAAACCGAAGCCAAACAACCAGGGCGCAGCCGCTTCCGCGCTCCCCAGGCGGCAGGGGCCGGAGCCGCCCGCTCCCCGGCTCGGTACCTTGCAGGCGGAGTAGACGCCCAGCTTCTCCAGCTTCTTGGCCCGGGGAGCGGAGCGGAGCTGCGCCTTCTTCCCCGCGCCGCGGGCCGAGCCGGGCTCCCCGCCGCCTCCGGGGCTCTCGGCGGCGGCACAGGCAGCGCGGGCCGGTCCGCAGGCAGCCAGCCCCCGCGGCCGGGGAGCCCTGCTGCAGCCCCGCCCCGCCGCCTCCTGCCGCTCCCGCCCCGGCCCCGCCAGCCTCGGCCATGCCGCCGCCGCCGCCGGCCCGGAACCCGGCAGGAGCCGCCCGTCCGGCAGCTCCCTCCGTGCCCGGCTCGGTGCGCCGAGCGCTAGACCCTCCCCTTCCCCGCTCCGCCGCCGGCTGCTTCCCCGGGGGGAGGGACTGGCCGCGCCGCGCCGCGGGCGGCCCCTCTGGAGCCGGGAAGCAGCGGCAGCCCGGTAGCGCCGGGAGGGCCGCCCCTTGTGCTCCCGGCCCCGCACCTCCCAGCCCACAGGGCGCCCCCAGCTCAAGGAGGGAGGCACCGACCTGCTAGCGGGGCGGGGGGGGACTTGCCCTGCCGGCCGGGAGCATCGCCAGCCGTTCAGTCCAGCCCCCGTCCTTCGGGCACAAGCAGGGTGCGTGCAATATCGGCTTTGTTGTGTTCCCGCCCCCCAGAAAAAAAACAATACAGCCCCAACCCGGCCGGAGCGGAGACTTAAGATTGCTGCTGCAGTGTTTTTCGTGCATGGCAAAAAGTATAAAGGAAGGGAAGCAATCCCCCCCCCCCCCACACGCATGAGCTACTGCCAGCAGCCACACTGCTGCTCTCAAGCGCTCCCTTCCAATTCACCAACACCCTACCGGCAGGGCAGGGCCGGCTCTAGGGGTTTTGCCGCCCCAAGCAGCCCCCCCCCCCCCACAAGAAAGCCCCGATCGCGATCTGCGGCAATTCAGTGGGAGGTCCTTCGCTCTGAGCGGGAGTGAGGGACCCTCGCCCAATTGCCGCGGAATCCTTGAAAGTGCCACCCCACTCTGGAGTGGCCGCCCCAAACACCTGCTTGATAAGCTGGTGCCTGGAGCCGGCCTTGCCCCACGGGACAGTCCGCCGCCTCAAACTCCACTCTCAGCCCAACTCCTAAAGCGACAGGTAACAATGTACGCCCTCCAGAGAAAGAAGGCACTATTTATTAATCAACCTTTCTCACCCTTCCAGTGGTTTTCAACCTGGGGTCTGCAGACTATGTCTAAGATTTCCAAAGGGTTTTGCACCTCCATCTGAAATGTTTTAGGCGGTCAGCAAAAGCAAAATGGTTGAAAACCACTGCTCTACCAAAAACACTAAGTTCTACTCTATGTCTACGTTATGGCTTTCCAATAATAGTCAATACATACTAGTAAACCTCCCACACAAATAGACTTAATCGATACATATATGCAGGGCCGGCTCCAGCTTTTTTGCCACCCCAAGCGGCGAAGCGGGGAAAAAAAAGGATAAAGCTGATCAGCGGCACTTTGGCGGCAGCGCAATCTCGCTGCTTCAGCCTTCGGTAGCAATTTGGCAGCGAGTCCTTTGTTCCCTGAAGGACCCGCCGCTGAATTGCCCCTGAAGACCTGGACGTGCTGCCCCTTTCCATTGGCCGCCTCACCTGCTTCCTTTGCTGGTGCCTGGAGCCGGCCCTGTATATATGCTATTCCGAAACCAGACAAAACCTATATTAAAATAAAGTTAAGAGTGAGTGCATATCTGTAAATTAACAGTAAACAACATCAGAGGCATAATATTGTGATTATCCCCAAAACAAGCATTACAAACCCAGGAAATGGAGGATTAAGTTTAAATTTAAAAGAAATGCAAATATTTTAAGGGCTGGAACTACCTAAGCACCCCTGACCTTAACTCTGTTAGCTTAACTCTAGCTAATGACACCAGGCAATAGCCACATAATTGTGACTGGCGCATAAGTGGTTGTACTCCTAGGCTAAATTAAACTAATATTTAGCCAGGCTTGCAAGGCCTTGCGCTCAACTCGGTAGCATTTCTGTCTGTAACATGATACCTTTTGAACACCACATCGGATCAATTCCAAGATTTCAGGGAATGTTCTAGGCATCAGTAGGTACAACCTTACTGATTTGGGGGAAAACAAGAAAGGGGAACATGGGGGACACATGGAGATTCTGTCATCTGTGTAGCAGAGTCACAGCCTCAGGCACCTCTGTGAGTGTCTGTAGATCAAAGAGCTGGTTAACGGCAGCCATTAATACCTTCCACCATAACCATACCCCTAACTCATCCCTGCCCCTCTTCTCAATAGGGTCTAATGTTATGAGTAAGGCTAGGAGTATGTCACAGAGGTTGCTGGAGTCTTGGAATCCCTGACTTTCAGAGACCTCCCTGACATAGGGGCCGCGCAGCAGCCCAGCCACCACGGGCAGTGGGGAACCCTCTGGCAGCAGCCCAGTGGCCCCCCCAGCCCCCTGCCAGCGGCAGGGGAATCCCCTGGAGCTCTCCAGACCCCACTGGAGGTAGGGGAATTCCCCGGAGTGCCCCAGCCACCAGCAGGGTATCCCCTGAACGCCACAGCCTCCATGGGTGGTGAGGGATGCCCTGGAGCGGCCAAGCCCCCGCCGGCAGACCCCGCAGCTCCCAGCCCACCGGTCAAGGGTCCCTCCACACTCCTAGCCACTGGGCAGGGGCAGGGGCTGCCGCTTCCTGCCGCTGCATGTAGTGGTGCAGGGTGCTGGACCCTCCTCCCTCCCCATTTTGTCAAGGATATTATTAGTAAAAGTCAGGGACAGATCACGGCTTCCATGAATTTTTATTCATTGCCCGAGACCTGTCCATGACTTTTACAAAAAATATCCATGACAAAATCATAGCCTTATTTATGAGCTAAGGTTAAATCATTGTGTTGAGCTAGGGGGTTGAAACTGATGTGTAAATGCAGAGGCAGTGCTAGCCCATATTCCTCCAACACACATACACACAGAGAGAGAGAGAGAGAGAGAGAGTTGAACCTCAGAGTTACGGACACCTCGGGAATGGAGGTTGTCCGTAACTCTGCACAAAGCACAGTTCGGGCTCCAACTCCAGCAGCTGATACTCCAGGCCAGGCTTCAACAGCAGCTGAGCTCCCTCCTCAGCGCCGGCAGCTTCCTTGCAGGCAGCTTCTTTCTCTGGATTGGACTGACTTTGCAAACTTGTCCCCCTCCCGGCAGGGTGTGTGTGTGTATGAAAACAGCGTGTCCCCCTCCGATATGGAGGCAGGGGGGAACAGCACGCCCCCCTCATGGTGGGGAGGGGGGGCGTGAGATGAAAGCGAAGCAGACCCCAGCTGCCTTGGGCTGGCAGCCCCAGCATCTTCACCACCTAGCTGTAAGTGGCTGCCCCGCACGTGGGGTTGGGAGTGAGGTGGGGACAGTACAATATTTGCTTCTTTTTGGTGATGGTGTGGGATGTCTCCGTTGCTGCCTGATTGATTACTTCCGGTTTCATATGGTGTCCGGTTAACTAGTCAGTCCATAACTCTGGTGTTTGTATCTTTGAGGTTCTGCTGTACTAAAAAAGCTAATAGGGGGCCTCCTTGAGCTGCTCTGGGCACTAAGCAATTGCTTAGTCTGATTATGCCTAGTGCTGGCTCCCTGTGAATGTGATCTTCTCTTAAAATAGATAGTGTTAAGGGACCACACCTAAAGCAAGGCCTACTAGAGTTTGTCCAGAAACTAGCACCAGGGGCGTGGAAGGGTCCATTGGATATTGTTCTGACCAGGTGAGTGTGTGTAAAAACACAATCTGGGGTACAAATGAGAAACAGGGAGAGACTGAAGCAGAGCAAGCCAAGCAGGATCCCATAAACTGGGTGTGACACTGGCAGAAGCCAAGAGCAGAGAGCTTTTGGGTCTGGTGCAGTCTGGAGAGGCTTGTTGCTGTAATCAAAGAAGCTGTCTCCTGTTTTTGATTCCTCCTACATTCAGAGAAGCAGGACTTTGTACATTCATTGTAGAGAAACAAGCTTGCATCAAAGAAAATACCAGACTCCATCCTTGATTTCTACTCCCAACTAGAACATCTGCAGAGCCTCAAACTTTGACTAGCTGCTTATGTTAAAAAGAGGTAACACTAACATGTTGGCCCCATGAATGACTCATCTTTCAGACAAGAAGAAGACACATAACAATGGGATGGGGGCATGCGCAAAGCCCCTGGCATAGGGGCAAATGGGGCGGGGGGGTCCTGGTATGGGCAGGGGCGGCTCCAGGCCCCAGCACGCCAAGCGCGTGCTTGGGGCGGCATGCCGCGCGGCAGGGGGCACTCTGCCGGTCGCCGGGAGGGTGGCAGGCAGGCAGGCAGCCTTCAGCGGCATGTCTGCGGAGGGTCCGCTGGTCCCACAGCTTCGGCAGAGCGCCCCCCGCGGCATGTCGCCGTGCTTGGGGCGGAAAAATGTATAGAGCCGCCCCTGGGTATGGGGGAGGGACAAATGGAGGGCAGAGAGACCCTGGCATGGGGGAGTGGGCCACACAGCCCCGGCATGGGGGGAAGAATGGATGACCCTGGTACAGGAGGAGGGGGAATGGGGGTACACAAAATCCCTAGCAGAGGGAGATTGGGGAACTCTGGTATATGGGAGAAGGGGGAAAGGGGAATATGGAGAGAAGGGAAAATGGGGGTGAGCCCCAGGGGTGGGGGTAGAGAATCTGGGACCCTGAGGGAAGTGGTGGGGACACAAAACCCAAGGCATGAGGGAGGGGATGGGGGGGTGATACACAGGAACTTGTAGGAGGAAAAGAGGGATAAAGTGTGCAATGAAGTCAGCCTACACAACCTACTAAGGTTACGTCTACACTACAAACCTTACAGAGGCACCGCTGTACCTCTGCAGCTGCGCCGCTGTAAGGTCTCCCGTATAGCTGCTCTATGGTGATGGGAGAGAGGTCTCCTGCTGGCATAATTAAACAACCCCACAACAAGCGGCAGTAACTATGTTACCGGGACAGCATCTCCCCCAGACATAGCACTGTCCACACCAGCTCTTTTGTCCATGAAATTTATGTCGGTTAGGGATGTGCTTTTTCCCTACAAAAGTGCTAGTGTAGACAAAGCCTAAGTGTGCAATTCCAAAAAACAACTTCTAGAGGACTTCTAGTTAAAGGCATATTAGGTTGTTTTTTTTCCTCCCTCATGGTGTCACTACAGGGCAGAGTTAAGGTTGTTTGGCTGCCTTAACTGTGTATTTTCAAACCTTAAAATGTTTGGATTTCTTTTATGACTTGTTTGAAAAATAAAATGTCAAAAGTAGCCAATGCATGAAATAGCAATCAGTTTTAACTATATGGGAAGTTTGAAGAGTCTGTTTATTAAGATCATTCCATATCCCCAACCAACCAACCAAACAAAAAAAGCAAATACAAAAACAACAACAACAACAAACAAGCAGCTTGACACTAGGTGCTAAATTTCATAATGGACCTATTTTTAATTAAATTTAACCTTAAAACTAATTAAATGATTTACTTGTGAATTCTCAGAATATTCATTCTGTACCCAAATAGTGATTTGGGGCAGGATATGCTGTACTCTTCATAGAAAGCAAAGTGGTGGAAACCCAGCTTGAATTGCAAAACTTAGACTTAGCTATGAGGAACCACGAACGGCAGTTGCATAATAACAAAATCACAATTTAAAAGGTTGGAGTTAAGGTTGTGCACATTTAAGTATGGTTTGTAATTCCTCGATGTGTGCACTGAAGGTAATAGTTGTTGGTTCAGGGCCTAACAGATTATTACACAGGGTAAAGTAAAATTGACTATGCACAAAATGTACAAAATAAACAACGGGGAAAAATTCCAACTTCTTTCAATTCTTGTAATTATAAGTGGTACTTGTAACTATAAGCGATACAACATTTTCTGACAAATATGTGATGTTCAAGTTAACGGTGTCCTATTAAGATGGCAGGTGACAGCCTTTTTTTTTTTTTTAAGACAGGTGGCCTAGTCATTCAGTACCACGTAATGCAGAATACCAATAGATAATGTGGACATCAGTTAAAGTTGTTTGTGAAAATTGAACCTCATATTAGCTTACAAATTTAGTCCTTTTAAAAATTCAATTGTTATAATTTTAGTGTTTTATTTCTTTGATGGATTAAACATAATAATAATTCTTATCTACTGTATGTTATAAACACCGTGTTAGATCATTAAAAGGTCATTTTTAAGCACATTTACTTTTGCCTTTTTTTGTTTTCCTCTCAACTACATTAGTCAATTTCACTTTAAGGTTCTCTACTGCACGGTGTAGGTTGCAAACACTATAGTGAAATGTTTATTTTTTTTTAAATAATATTTTTCCATTGGACTCTTAACATTCCTGAGCACATTTCTCTTGGACTTAGGCTTTGTTGAGGTGCCTTTTTCCCCCCTCAGATATGAGCTTCTCTTCAAGATCAGTCATCTTTAGTTTACGCTCAGTCTGCAAATCGAGGTTGAAAAGTGCATTGTCTGGCCTCATCCTGTAAACATATATACACTTAATTTTACACACGTGTGTAGTCTCACTGACTTCAACGGGACTACTCGTGCATAAAGTTAAGCCCATGTTCAAGCACTTGCAGGATCGCAGCCTATGTGAATAACTGCTTCAGTCTATCCTCCAAGGTCCTAAAAAGCCTTAAGTGATTTTATTTCAATTTAAAATAAAAGCAAAGATGAAAAATGTTATGAGACACTGCTTTTTATGAAGTGGTTGTTACTTTGTCTAGCATGGTTTATATTCTGTATATGACATTATTCATGTAAGTTTTGTGAAAGGAAAATTTGTTATATTTCAATGTCATAAGTAAATAAAATATGATAGGATATTGGGTATTATGGTTTGAAAGAACACTTTTATTGTCCTTCCATCTTCTATCCCCAAGAGTGTGGTTATCTTGCAGCACCCATATCTTTTTACTTTATTGCTTAATAGACAATGCAAACAATAAATGTAGCAGCCTGTGGTTAGGGAGACAGTTACTATAGTAACAGTTGCAAACACCAGTTTCACTATAAATGCAGAAGTACTACTTAGTGTTACAGAGAGGAATGGCTGCAAAAGAAAACTCTTTTTAGCGGTAATAGGTAAGCTTTACAATTTTTCATTCAATAACAAAAACAGGAAATGTGGTATTACATTCCTTATCCTCATTCAAATCCTCTGCTAAAATATTCAATAAATAAATCAGCCTGACACAAATTTGTATTAAACCGCATTGGTGACAGCCAAAATATGCCCACCTGTCTCCATCCCCTACATTGGCATCTGTAAAATATAAGGGGGCTTCACTTCTTGGAAACATTGGGCTAGATCATCAGTTGGTGTTACTTGTCATACCTCTGATGAAGTCAGTATTGCTATGATATTATGAAGTTCCCTGTTTAGTGTGTCTCACTGATAACGCTGGTATCAAGTGTGCTTAATTTATAAGTATAAAAATCGCTTTTCTAACTGAAGTCCATAAACTCAATTTGGGGACTGTAAGTCACACTAGTTAATTGAGTCATATTTTCCAAGCCTAGAATCATAGAAATGTAGGACCGGAAGTACCTCAGTAGGTCACCTAGTCCAGTCCCCTGTACTGAGGCAAGACTAAGAAAGGACCATTGTGATACTCTGACCTCATGTGTAACACAGGCCATAGAACTTCCCCAAAATAATTCATGGAGCAGATCTTTTAGAGACACATCCAATCATGATTTTAAAATCGTCAGTGATGGAGAATCTGCCCGGACCCTTGATAAATTGTTCCAAAGGTTAATTACTCTCACCATTAACATTTTGGGCCTTATTTCCAGTCTGAATTTGTCTAGCTTCAACTTCCAGCCATTGGACCGTGTTACACCTTTCTCTGCTAGACTGAAGAGCCTATTATTAAATATTTGTTTCCTATGTAGGTATTTATTGACTGTAATCAAGTCACCTCTAAATAGATTGAGCTCTTGGGTCTATCACTATAAGGCATGTTTTCTAATCCTGTAATCGTTCTTGTGGCTCTTTTCTCTTTACTAACATCCTTCTTGAACTGTGGACAGCAGAGCTGGACACACTATTCCAGCAGCAATCGCACCAGTGCCAAATACAGAGGCAAAACAATATCTCTATCTCTACTTGAGATTCCCCTGGTCATGCATCCAAGGATTGCAATAGACCTTTTTGGTCACAATGTCACACTGGGAGCTCATGTTCAGCTGATTATCCACTACGGCACCCAAATCTTTTTCAGAATCACCATTTCCTAGGATAGAGTCCCCCATCATATAAATATGGCCTGCGTTCTTTTATCCGAGATGTATACATTTACAATTAGCCCTTTTAAAATGCACATTGTTTGCTTGTGCCCAGCTTACCAAAAGATCTGGATCCCTCTGTATCAGTGACCTGTCCTCATTATATGCCACTCTCCCAAATTGCATGTCATCTGCAAACCTTATCAGTGATGATTGTATGTTTTCTTCCAGACCATTAATCAAAAACAATAGCATAGGGCCAAGAACCAATCCCTGCGGAACCCCACAGGGGCTTCTTCTTATTCATCATCAATAATAAAGACGCTGCAAGGTAAATTATACCCCAAGTAACATCTGTGAAACCCCACTGTCTTCAAATTCTGCCCTCAGTGACATTTCACTTGGTTTACATAGGTGTGACTAATTGGCACTAACCAGAAATTAGTGAACAATTCTATTAATGAAACGCAGAGAGGAGTAGAATCCAACTCATTCGCTTCTAGCTATAATTCTTATCCTACAAACACAAGCATATATGTAACTTTACTCATGTGGCTAGCCCCCTTGACCCCCCGTGAGGCCATTCTGAGTGCACCATGTCCATGGCATAGCTGTTACTGGAAGGATTACAGGTTTGTAGGTTGTTGCATCTAACCTACAATGGCTAGCACAGCTCCCGGAATCAGGTGCATAATATCTATAATACATAAGTGTATATTTGCAGCGGTTTTGGTTGGTTCCATTGCCCACTTTGAATAGTTCTGCTCTTCACAAAGAACTGCATGTCCATCCTAAGGAACTGAGATGACACCCTTTTACACCCTCACGCTTGCAAATGTGATGATGGAAACTTAGTAGCAACCACTGAATTTGCTGTCCTAAAGACAGTGGCATGAAGTCTCAGGCAATATTATGCTGAGCACCATCAGCACTGAGTGTCTATACTCAAGGAGGGAAGTAAGGAGCTTAATTATGTTCATTCATTTATTCTATAATTAGTCTAATTATGTTTGAATTTTCTTCTTTTGCTTTGTAGCTAGACTAACAGCTTCTGTCTCTTGTGTTTTTTTCAAGTTCTTCTGGGCCCTCCCCGTCTATGTGGCCAGCCAAATTCCCCTGACTCCCTTCCCATATGTCCTGCAGTGGGAGCCCAGTGAGGCTGTATCATTGCTCTGGGATATATCATGGGTGGGTGCTGACCAGAGGGTGCTAGAGCATTATGGTGAGATATGTTGATTCACTTGGGGAAGACACAGTGGAGTGTTCCTGTCCAGCCCCTAACTAATGTCCCTTTTGCTATGGTCCCTTTTTTAGATGCTTTGAGGTTGTGCATAGTCTCTGAGTCCACCCCCCAATGACGTAAGTGCCCTGGTAGAAGGTTTATGATGTGGTTGCTATGCTGTCTAACAAGGGAGTTTTGTCTTTCAGGTAGAGTTTTTATATAGGTTTTAGAAGTATTCAATACAGCTTATATACGTTTTATTTTACAGTAAACTTGTGGGTCTTCAATGCTGCTTTTGGAGTTGGGGTTTTGGGGTAAGAGGCTGGGTAGCACTGAGACCAGATAAATATTGCCTTGAGTGCTCTTGGGCCTGCATGCAGCTGATAAGAGGATATCTTGACAAGTGACAGAGCCATGCTCTGGGCAGTCAGAGCTGTCACTGAGGGGTAGGGCCAGAGCACTGTGGAATTGCACTAAGGGACCAATTGCACCACTGCAGCCACTATGCCTGCCCTTGTGGTCTACACTGGCACTACCGTGGAGCAGGGAAACACAGAGCTTATCAATGCTCAGAGGAAGAGCTGTACCTGGGATGCTGCAAATACTAGTTCCCATTGGAAGCATTTGTGTGGCTGCCAGTTGTGTGAAATGCCTGCTAGAAGGTTGTAATGGTAGTGGGAACATCAGCATTCTCTAGTGCAAGCAATTCCCTTTTGAGCCACCTCCAACCTGTCCATGTATTTCATGCCGAAGGAACAGAGCACAAGTCAGAAGGAGAGGAGAAGACCTGATAGCATAGAGATAGCATGTGCAGCATTTCCACACCATTGGCAAGGAGGGACAGATAGGGACGAGCAAGCTTGGGGAAGAAATGGGGGATAGAGAAGGAAGGGATGATTGAGAAAGAAGGGAGGAGAGAGGGAGACAAGAGGGAAGGGAAGGAGATAAAAACAATGCGGGGTATGGATGATCCTTGTTCAGGGAGAATTTCCCACACTGGGGCCTTGGGAGGATGAAAAATATGTTGTTGGCTGATATTGTGATGACATTTTCAGGGAGACTATGACCTCAGAGACACATCATCTTTTCCTTCTCCTCCTCCTCCTATATATGCTAGACTGCAAAGGTAAGTCAGCCAACCACCTTACCTGCATCTATCTTATTAATATTTGTAGTAGCGATTACCTTGTAGTGCCCACACCTACAGAAGGGGTTTCAGAGAAAGCTCAAGGAAGAAGGTCCTGTGCCCCCAAAGTTGAGGTGATGGCCATGATAGGTACGTGAGGAAGGAGCACATCCTGGAGAAGGGAGAGGAATGAGGTGGGTAAGGAAAGATGTTTACATGGCTCTTTCAGTTGGATACTGTATTCTTAATGGTTACACAATGGTAATATTTTTACATTTTACTTTTCATTACACATCAGATTTTTGATGCTCAGTTTAATTAGTGGCAGGTACACAAATTAAAAACCATGCGATTCAAATGTCACCTCACTAGACTGCATTATAGCCAGACTGTAGCAGTAGCAAATACAGACTAATATTGACCAGCTCAGAGTGCAATAGCAGTAAACCAATGCCCAGAACTAAAATATTTACTGAGACTGTGGTACATTGTGCAATATTAGCCTGTGGCCCACAATCCTTTGGCCTGATAGCCTGCAACACTTACATGTGTAAGTAGCTTTGCTCATATGAGTAGTCCGACAGAAGCCAAGTAGCCTACATTTTATAGTAATAACATTTTAACAAAGATTTAATGCATAGGCTCTCAGATGCAAACTGCTTAGCAAATATTATATTTTTGGTGCCCTTTTACTGCTCTTTAATAAGGTGACCTGATATTTTTTTCTCACCATTTTAAGGTGTGGTTTTTCTCAGCTTTATTTTTATGTTTAAACACATCAGCAGTACCAAGTCTTGGCTTCTTTTTTCTTACTGGAGTTGTACAGGGATATCGCAATAGGCTGGAACCTTAAGTCTTCTCATTCCTCTCCCACTCAATTTAGGGCTCAGAAAGCAGTGACTCAGTTTCAGTATATTGTGATGTCACTATTTCCCTGCAGTTCTCCCGTCCTCTAGCAGAAATAGGGAAGTCAAGACCTTATATCTCTGATGTGGAAAAAACAAGCAGGGGAAAAAATGAGTCAATCTTCATACATCATAAAGATGTTATAACACCTACCAGTGCCATGTGGACACTTATTCTGGTATAAGAGTGTCCACATGAGGATTTATACCAGTGTAACTATCCTCGTTTAATTATACCAGTGTAATTAGTACAATTTTCCTGTGTAGACAAACCCTAAAAGTGTCCACCAGTGGGAAAGCACTGATTTAAGTAAATTAATTTAAAAACTGATTTTAGTTAAACCAGACAACTTTTGTGCAGAACCAAGACTGTAAAAACTCTACCCCCTCTTTAGTCTGGAGATGCACCCACTTACATCAGGCCTTTTTGATGCCACCACTTTTTTGATCCTTCAGTTCAAAATTTAAAATATGCAGAATGCAACAAAACCATGCAGAGAGCACCATAATCACAGAATCTGCAACCTTTTTTCATGTGTGTGTAATGCTGAGCCTCACATGGGTGTCGGCAGCGGGGATCAAACCTGGGAATTCTGGAGCTAAATGCATGAGCTGCTTGTGCATGAGCTAAAAGACACCTCTCTATTAGCCGAGGCCAGTGATTCTCAGCCAATTAACCATTGTGAGCCACATATGCCGCTACGTGCACTGCATCCACACAATATATATACTACCTGTATGGCCCTGAGGATGTCACATGGATCGAGCTGTGCTGATTGGGCCGTGGGTGGAGAACCACCGGCCAAGACTGTAGCAGGCTTATGAATCTCTAAGGGGCCTAGCCACCACCAGAGGGGGACAGAGTACCACTTCCAGCAAACAGGGGTTACGTGTGCAATTATTTCATCTGCACTGTTAAGGCAGTACAGCATTTTAAGAGACTCTTGCTGTACGTATTTCAACAAGACATCACCTCCCTCATACAAATAGCCCCTGCAGCCTGTGAGCAATAGCTACCTGTCTGGGCAGGGAGAATACACACTATGGTGTTACAATGGTTTTAATAAGGGTTTGCTAGTATTGTAGCAGATGCTACTGATGCTAGTATTGTAGCAGATGCTACTGACCACAGAAGTGGGGAGTCCACGTATAACTCTTTAAATGATTTTTCCTGCCTCAAACTAATTAGGCATTAGGTTCAATAAGGCATCTTAAACATATCACAGGCTTTTTACAATAGCAAAAATATTTTTTTAACTCTCCTTTGACTAAAAAAATCAATGGAAGGAATTTTGTTTGACCAACCCACTGCCATCAGAAAATATCCCTGTCTTTCAGAAACCAAGTAGGATAATTACCAGCTCGGCAACCGGGAACTACAGGCAGCAGTGCTAATCGCCAAGCAGACACCTTAGGCCTGCAGCTGCTTGGCTCTATCACATTTAAAGGGCCAGCCCCAAGAAAGGCACTTTGGGGAAGAATTCCTACAGCAGGGCAGACCTGCATTAGGGAATAAGAAAATGTTGACAAAGACAGTGCCTTGCTAGTGGGTCTCTCCTCACTGTTTTGCAAGAGTATATTGGGAAATTTTGTCTGTGACTAGAAGTTATAGTGAAAACTATTTTGCAGTCTTACCTATAACAAACACTAATTTCTCTCTCATATTTATACATATGTACTCATACATACAAACACAGCACATATGTGTATTTGCTAGATAGAATGCTGTATACTGTAGGTAGCTGTGCCACACACAACACTTCTAGGTTCTTATACTATACCTATCATTGTCGTATCTGAGGACCTATGTGTAGTAAGTACAGGCCCTGATAAAGGCCCAGTATGAGGCCTGAGGCCTGAACTAAAGCAATGATCAAGACTCTGCTAACATAAAGCAAAGTTAAGCTGTGAGCCAGAGGCCGGCTTGGTTCACAGAAGCTGGCACGGAAAGGGCTGATGCTGCAAAAGCATATATTCACCTAGCATATTGAAGTATAAACACAGTACTAGAACATATTATACTGAAACATTCCATAGATAACGAAAGGACAGGCCGACCCATCCCAATGACAGGGGCAAAAGGGTAAAATGATGGATAGAGTTGTTTTGTATGAACCAACATGTACAAGGTAGAAGGTGGTGCCTTAATACGTAGAAGGGTTGTAACTTGCTACGTAGAGAGGTTGCACCTCAATACGTCAGGTGTGATGTGTAACGTGTTTGTATCTGTGTATAAGAATGCATCCTTGGGGCGGTGTCTTTGTCCGGCCGTAGGGGGAGTGGAAAGTCCCGCCACTGACTGAGCCGGGTCCATTGCCAAGAGGCACTTTCTCGTAGTATGCCCTGAATTAGGCTAAGAAACCTACAGGGAACTGCAATTGTGTCCGAGATCGCAATAAACCTAGTCGACGTGACTTTGCACCTTACTGGACTCTGTGGTCATTGGGGATTCTCGTCGGGTCTGCTGTGTCAGCTACCTGCAGAGCTGGGGCAGCACACAGAGGGAACTCACGCACGCAGCCGAGTGATATCAACAAGGAGAAAGCAGAGCACCACACCGGTACCGCTCTGACAACACTATGTACACACACTAGTTTCTCTAGATAAATAGATTGAGGCAATGCTATACACGGAGTTGTGATTTTTATACATATCATATCACATTACAGTAATATAAGCACAGGAGAGAGTTTAAGTGCTTCATAATATCATCTGCATGATTTCTTAGCCACTACATATTATAAACAGAGCTGGTAGTGCCACCTATTGACAAGGTTGTCTGACACTTCCCATTATAAAACCTTCTTTTCACTTACAGCTTTAACTGTTTGAGTGGATTTTTTCCATGCTTCAGACTGATTTAATTTTATTTTAATTTATTTATTTTTAATTTTTGTTTGTTTCCAAGAATAAGACTAGGGAAAACACATTGTTTTGCCCACATTAAACAAATTATAACTGAGACACTCTTGTGCCCCCATGCTCTAAAGCAGGGATTAGGAATTTGGCTGAGTGTTTCATCCTGGTGCCAGTTGTGTGCTTTATGCCACCCCTAGGCAAATCCTCCCAAATATGTCACGTTATAAGGCCCTGGAAAAATCTCAGTTCACACATGCTCCATAGAGACTTTATTAGTGGTTGATAGCTAAATTCCCTGACAATTCCATCTGCACTGAGCATGCTACATGCTGGAGCTGCAGTGGTTGAACAAGACTTTCTCTGCACTTGCTGCTCCGGGAGTGTCAGGCCTAATTGCTGAGAACAGGGAAACTCTCTCTCCTGTGATTTCAGTGTTTCCCCTGCTGGTCCACAGGCAGCGTGGAGGAGTAGGACTGAAATGAAGAGAGGACAAGAGCTGGACCTGGGGCTGAGATGGGATGGAAAGAGCAGACTAAAATAAGGAATTGGTGGCGGCGGCAAAGGGGAGGGGGAAGGATGATACTGGGACTGGCTCAGCAAGGGCATTGACTGGGAGCTAAGAGTGGGAGGAGACTGAGATCATATGAGGAGCCAGGGATATGGGGAAATTGGGACTGGCTGGGCAAGGAGACATGGAGCCAGTGTGGGGGAAGACTGGGATTGGACAAACAGCCAGGTGGGGACTAGAACAAGTTGCTTAGATGGGAAACTGGGAGACAGGGTTGGGGAAAGATTGGGACTTGGATGGGGAGTCTGGGGGATTGGAGAGTGGGACAAGGAGCATGGAGAGTAGAGACTTGGACAAGGAATTTAGAGACAGGGAGAGAAAGGACCAGCAAAAGGGGTTAGGTTTGGGAGGCACAGGGTCAGAAGGGTCTATGCCTACTAGAGAATACTGCCCTGCAGAAACTGAAATGGAACCCAAGATCTCAGAGTCCCACCATTCCTCTGTTGTCAGCAAATATCTGTGAAATCCACTGGAAAAGCATGCATCTCATCCCCTTCTAGTGCTGCTTCACACAGAGGGTGACAACCTCCTATTAGTATCAGTTGTTCCCTTAGCTCAAGTGACAGAGGTCTGTGCTGTGGATCTAAAGGTTGCAACCCTGCTTCTGAGCCATGAAGGGGTCAATATGAAGCCATAGCATGGCAGTGTTGTTTTTTCAGTTTGCTTTTTTTAAAAGCTAGGAAATTACACACAAAAAAACTATATTAAAGAACATAAGGTTGCAAAGTCAAACACTCAAAAGTTAGGAAAAGGCCAGAATTAAGGTCGCCTGTGCAATGTTAATTCAGTCCCTTTGTGCATATGCGTTATGGTAGTCTTAATTACATAAACACATACTATGTTTCCACTTGAGACCTTAGGGCTGAGTTTTTACAGCTAAAATTATTGTCAATGGGAGATGCATTTTGAACATATAAAAGACAGTTACCTTTTCCATAACTGGTGTTCTTCGAGATGTGTTGCTCATGTCTATTCCACAATAGGTGTGCGTGCTCGCCACGTGCACCGGTGTCCAAAGTTTTTCCCTAGCAGTACCCGTAGGGGAGCGCCCCTAGCGACCCTTGGAGTGGCGCCTCCATGGAGCGGTATAAGGGGCGCTACGCACTCCGCCCCTACATCCTCAGTTCCTTCTTGCCAGACAACTCCAACAGAGGGGAAGGAGGGCAGGATGTGGAATAGACATGAGCAACATGTCTATTCCATCTCGAAGAACACCAGTTATGGAAAGGTAACTATCTTTTCTTCTTTGAGTGATTGCTCATGTGTATTCCACAATAGGTGATTCCAAGCGATATCTGTTGGAGGTGGGTAGGAGTTCACAAATTCTCGGGACAGAGCACAGCCCTGCTGAACCTGGCGTCGTCCCTGGTCTGGGAGCTGATCGCATAGTGCGAGGTGAAAGTATGAACTGAAGACCACGTGGCAGCCCTGCAAGTGTCCTGGATGGGAACATGGGCCAAAAAGGCAGCCGACGAGGCCTGCACTCGAGTTGAATGTGCCCTCACAATTGACAGCGGAGGGATACCCGCCAGGTCATAACAGGTATGGATGCATGAGGTGATCCAGTTGGAGAGCCACTGAGTGGAGATTGACCGACCCCTCATGCATTCGGCCAAGGCGATGAACAGCTGCGAAGACTTCCTGAATGGCTTAGTCTGCTCCAGGTAAAAAGCCAGAGCCCGTCTCACATCCAGCATGTGGAGGCGGCACTTCTCACTGGATGCATGGGGCTTGGGGCAGAGGACCAGACGGAAAATATCCTGACCCATGTGGTAGGTGGAGACCACCTTCAGGAGGAATGAAGGATGTGGGCGGAGCTGGACCTTATCCTTATGGAACACTGTGTATGGAGGCTCAGAGGTCAGGGCCCTGAGTTCTGAGACCCACCTAGCTGACATGATCGCTACCAGGAAGGCCACCTTCCATGAGAGGTGCGACCAGGAGCACGTAGCTAGTGGCTCAAACAGGGGACCCATCAGCTGGGCCAGCACCAAGTTCAGGTCCCACTGTGGGACCGGCGGCCTAACGTATGGGAAGAGACGATCCAATCCCTTAAGGAACTGGCCAGTCATGGCATGGGAGAATACTATGTGCCCCTGCACCGGCGGGTGGAAGGCCGATATGGCCGCCAAGTGTACCTTGACAGATGAGGGCGCCAAGCCCTGGGATCTAAGGTGAAGGAGGTAGTCCAAAATGAGCTGGATCAGTGCCGCCACAGGGGAGATGCCCCACTCAACTGCCCATCGGGAAAACCAAGACCACTTTGCCAAGTAGGCTTAGTGTGTGGAGGGTCACCTGCTTTCCAAGAGGACACAGTGAACCCCTTCCAAGTAGGTCCTTTCCTCCCAGCCTAACCATTGAGCAGCCACGCCGTGGGTGGAGTGCTGCTAAGTTGGGGTGGAGAAGGCAGCCCTGGTCCTGGAAGATCAGGTCCAAGCGAGACGGTAGCGGCCATGGTGGGGCAACCACCAGGCTCGTGAGGGTCTCATACCAATACTGCCTGGGCCACGCCAGGGCAATCAGGAGGACCCGGGCCCTGTCCGTCTTTATCTTTTCCAGGACCTTGCCGATCAGCAGGAATGGGGGGAAGGCAGAGAGCAACTGGCCTGACCAGGATAGGAGGAAGGCATCAGAGATAGTGCCCCATTCCAGGCCACCTGGATCAGAACTGGGGACAGCGATGGTTCTGTTGAGTCACAAACAGGTCCACCTGGGGAGTTCCCCACTGTTGGAAAAGTCTGTGCACCACCTATGGGTGAAGAGACCACTCGTGCTGAGAGAAGTCCCTGATCAAGTGATCTGCCCACGAATTCTGGGCGCTCAGTAGGTAGTAGGCCTGTAGGCAAATGTCATGAATTATACAGAAGTCTCACAGCTTGAGGGCTTCCAGGCAGAGGGAAGAGGATAGGGCCCCGCATTGCCTGTTGATGTAAAACATTGAGGTAGTGTTTTCCATGAAAACCCTGACCACATGGCCCTCCAGGTGTGAACAGAAGGCCACACACACCAGCCAGACCACCCTGAGCTCCTTGATGTTTATGTGGAGGGCCAGGTCCTATGCCGACCACAGCCCTTGGGTCTGAACGTCTCCCACATGGGCTCCCCACCCCAGGTCTGATGTGTCGGACACCAGTTCCATTGACAGTGGCCTGCCTCTAAACGGGACCCTGCAGAGCATGTTCCCTGGGGAGGACCACCATCGAAGGGAGGCGATCACCGGTTCGGGCACAATGAGGACCTTGTCCATCCTGTCTCTGGCCTGGGAGAACACAAGGCCAACAAGAGCTGGGGGGGCCTCATTCTGAGTCTGGCGTGACGAACCACAAAAGTGCACACCGACATGTGACCCAAGAGCTGGAGACACACTCTGGCTGTTGTCACTGGAAACCTCCTGACTGTGTCGATGAGCCCTTTTAGGGTCTCAAACCCATCCAGTGGGAGGGAGGCTCTGGCCGACATGGCGTCCAGGACTGCCCCAATAAACTCTGTGCATTGAACTGGGACTAATGTGGACTTGGTGTTGTTTACCAACAGGCCCAAGGTGGTGCACGTGGACAGAAGGAGCACCCCGTGATCCTGTACCTGTGACCGGGAGCTGCCCTTGACCAGCCAGTTGTCCAGATAGGGGAAAATCTGGACCCCACAGTGCCTGAAGTAGGCCACCACCACATACATACACTTTCAAATACCCCGGGGGCAGTGGAGGCAGGCCAAATGGGAGGACCGTAAATTGGTAGTGAAACAGAGGAAGTGCCTGTGCCCCTCAAATATATGGATGTGGAAGTACACGTCCTGCAGATCGAGGGCGGCGTACCAGTCCCCAGGATCCAGGCAGGGAATGATGGAGGCCAGGGAGACCATGCGGAACTTGAGCTTCACTATGTACTGGTTCAGGGCTCGCAGGTCCAGGATGGGCTGAGCCCCTCCGTTTGGCCTTTGGGATAAGGAAATAGCGGGAGTAGTACCCCTTGCGTTTGAACTCCACTGGCACCACTTCCACTGCTCCTAAGCCCAGGAGCTGCCTCACCTCCTCCTTGAGCAGAGCCTCGTGAGAGGTGTCCCCCAGGGGCAATGGGGGTGGAGGGTGGGGGGGTGGGGTAGAGGTAAACTGGAGGGTGTAGCCCCAGGAGATGGTGCTGAGGACCCATCGGTCCGAGGTCAGCCATGACCACTCCGGGAGGAAAACACACAACTGGTTGGAGAAGGGAAGCTTTATTGAAGGTGGATCCCTGATGTGAACTGATAGGTCGCCCCTGGGCATACAGTCAAAACTGCCGTTTCCCTGCCTGTTTGTCCTTGGAGGACCCAGGCTGGGGGGCAAACCAACACTGCCTCTGCAGGCATTTCTTATAGTCCCACAACTTTTTATATGGGGGCTCGTATTTAGAGTGGGTGGCCTGGGAAGGAGCCTGCTGCAGCTTAAACTTAGGTCTAGCCAGAGCTGGAACATAGAGGCCAAGAGCCATGAGCGTAGTGTGGGAGTCTTTCAGGCCATGCAGTTTTACATCCGTCTGTTCCGCAAACAGGGCTTTGCCATCAAACGGGAGGTCCTGAAAGGAGGTCTGTGCCTCACTGGACAGCCCAGACAGCAGGAGCCATGATGCCCTTCTCAAGGACCCCGTGGAGGCCATGGACCGTGCAGCCATGTCCGCCGCATCTGATGCTGCCTGCAGGGTTTCCCTGGCAGCCACTGTACCCTATTCCACCAACGCTTCAAACTCCTTCCTATCATGCTCCTGAAGGGAGTCCTTGAACTTGGGCAGAGAGTCCCACAGATTGAACTCATACTAGCCCAGGAGAGAGCCTGATTGTTCACCACCCGTAACTGGAAGCTCAAGGAGGAATACATTTTTCTGCCAAATGAATTCAGCTTCCTTGAATCTTTATTTTTTGGAGTGGGGGCTGGTTGGCCCTGCCGCTCCCTGTGGTTGACCGACTCGACCACCAGGGAGTTAGGAGCAGGGTGGGTGTAAAAATATTCATGCCCCTTGGCTCAAAATACTTGCGTTCCACTTCTGAAAGGTTGCCGACCCATGATCTAGACCCAAAGCCTTTCATAGACAGGATCCCTTCATTCTGATTTCAGCACAGATAAATTGAAGGCCACTGATGTGGAGTACCTAATTGACAAAAATCCCCAACCTCAATCCAATCCTAATTAGTATAAATCCATGCAAAACTGAATTAGAGTGAATAAATGAAGACTTGGCATACCACTTCTGAAAGGTTGCCGACCCCATGTCTATCTTCTCCCCTGGTCTTGCTCTGGTGCCACAGCGGAGGAGGCCTCTTCTTACCCTTCTTAGCATGTCCCGTGGACAGGGAGCGGTGCCAACTAGTAGATGGTGACAGGGGGTACCCGGTGCCGACTCGGAGCGGTGCACTGAAGTCAGGGTCAATGCTGACTCCATCAGGATGGCCTGGAGCCTAATGTCTCTCTCTCTCAGTCCGAGGCTTGAACAACTTGCAAATCTTGCAGCTATCGCTGAGATGGGTTTCACCCAAACAGCGTAAACAGCCTGTGTGCAGATCACTCACTAGCATCCGTCACCTACAAGTGTTGCACAACTTAAACCCGGGGCAAGGGGCATGCCCTGGCATGGGCGCACTAACTAAACCAGGGGTAGGCAACCTATGGCATGCGTGCCGAAGGCAGCACGTGAGCTGATTTTCAGTGGCACTCACACTGCCCAAGTCCTGGCCACCGGTCCGGGGAGCTCTGCATTTTAATTTTAAATGAAGCTTCTTAAACATTTTAAAAACCTAATTTACTTTACATACAACAATAGTTTAGTTATATATTATAGACTTATAGAAAGAGACCTTCTAAAAACATTAAAATGTATTACTGGCATGCGAAAGCTTAAATTAGAGTGAATAAATGAAGACTCGGCCCAGCACTTCTGAAAGGTTGCTGACCCCTGAACTAAACTAAACTACTAACTACAGGTCACATACACTGAACGAACAAGAGCTCTGGGGACAAGCTACAGCAAAGCTGGAGCAAAGCAGTTCCAAAGCACCTTCACTGGCAGCAAGAAGGAACTGAGGGTGGGGGGAGCGCGCAGCTCCCCTTATACCGTGCCATGGAGGTGCCATTCCAGGGGCCAATAGGGGTGCTCCCCTACGGGTACTGCTAGGGGAAAATCTTCCGACACCAGTGCATGGGGCAAGCACGCACATCTATTGTGGAATACACATAAGCAATCACTCGAAGAAAGTGCTATTTACATATATTTCTTTGATGCGAGAAGTTTCAAATTAGGCATCCAAAATTACTTTGATTTCTCTGTGCTTCTCTTCCACATCTGTAAAATGGGGATAGTGCCCTATTACCAGGGTGTTGTGGAAATAAAGTTTGTGAAGCATTCAGCTACAAAAGTGATGAGACCCATACAAAACCCCATGAAGAAATTAATAATTCTGTATTCAGAGAAGTGTTTTAATAGTGTGCTGTAAACAAGGAGTGGGACCTTATACATTGGACAAAGATAAAATAAAACACTGAATAAGCTGCTTATGCAGTATGAGTGCTGTTCAGCCTGTGCCCTGAATTCTGGCATTTCCTAACTTGAGTGCTTGGCTTTGTAACCTTAGTTAGTAATTTTATATACCACATGCATTCAGCTTAAATCTTCCAGCTTCTTGGACATATACACGAAAATAAAATAATGCTAATAATTTTGAGATTAAAAGAGGGCATGCATGAAGGCTAGATTATTGTAGTTGTATTGGATATTAAAAGGGGATTTTAATAACATTCAACTCCTTTTGCAGAATGACATGGGAACCAAATTTACAAAGTACCTCAAAAACAGCTGACTTTGAACTCTACAGACATGAGGAAGATCAGGCTGAGAAGGACGGTTTTGTGCCCAGGAAAGTAGGTTCTGGGGATATTCCAGTTCTTTGTTCAATATGTCAACAAACAATAGACCCACATCAACTTTTTTATCATAAGAAAGAGCACAAAGCCCTAGCTCTACTGGGTTATCATCGTCCATGGATTGAAACGGACACCAACAAACTTTTACTTCAGCGACAGAAAGTAATTTCAAGACTGATCAAGCTTTCTAAATACACTGAAAGAGACAAACAGAAGATTGATTGTTCATTAGAGCTACTTAAGAATAAATCAAAGGGCACCTCATATTTTAATGTTGATAATATTGTTGACAGTTCTGGATACCTCAAGAAAGTAAGCAATTCTCTAATAAAAGCATTAGCAATTTGCCAAGACAAAAATTCAACATGGCGAGCAGATATGGAAGATACATTCATTGTGCTAGATAATTTTGGAAATAGGTTAGATACGTGTTTTTTGGGCTTATTCGATGGCTATCATGGTGTGTTTGCTGCTGAGACAGTTTCAGCAGAGCTTCCACTTTTATTTCTTGACCAACTGTCTCAGATTGATTCCTCTTACAAAGTGAGTAGAAATGAGGAACAGATCCTAGATTCTTTTGTCACAGTAATCAAGGGAAATTACAGGGATCAGGAAAAGGTTTTCTCTGGTAAAACAGACAGTGATAAGACAACCAAGCCAAACACTTATGAATGGATTCACAAAGCATATGCAAAGTCCTTTTGGAGAATGGACAGACTTTTACGACTTGGAAGGAATGAGGTTTCCAAAGTTCGCTGGAGTAGCTGTACAGCTGTTACCTGTTTAGTGGAAAGGATCAGTAATGAAAAGAGCATCAAGGAACAAGAGGAGACAATGCTGCTTGAAAACAACACTAATAATTCAGCAAATCCATCCGAAAGCAGTACCGGGATACTGCATATTGCTAACATTGGTATGTAAGTTATTGACATATGGAATGGTTGTTTTTTGGGGCTGGGGGTGTTGGGTTTTTTTTTGGTGCACTCCCCCCTCTCCCAATTACAATGGGGGGGAAAAAATCTAAGGCAAGTTTAGTGGTAAGAGGTTTTATATGACATTCTGGAGGGTAGAAGATGAAACCCTGTGCAATGGATGCTAATGTCAGACAATAAGTATCAAGCTTATTCTATAAGACAGTTCATCCATATATCTGATAGTATGTTTGATTTACAGCTGTAAATTAAGCAAACATTTAGAATCACTGGTATAATTACAAGACTTTGAGGGATGCAGGAAAAGTGACCAGCATAGAAAGGTGGAAGAAACAGTTAAGGAAGGAAAACTGAAGGTTTAGTGTGGGACATGGCACAAAAATCCAAAGTCTCCCCTTTCTCCAAGTCTCATTCATTTTAACTTTGGTGAAAACTTAAGCCAAATATGGGTCAAACTTAAGCAGAGACACATATGCAATGTCTACACTAGGGAATGTTACCCCCCGCACACCCCAACAAAACACTGGCATCAGTAACAGCTCAGGTGCATGGGTGTAGACAAGGATCTGCTGTTTATAGTACTGTGTGGAAGCCTAGTGAGAGTAATCTCCTCTTTTATTCTGTTGTTACAGTGGGAGGAGAGCTAGTGCTGCTCTTGAAATGTAATGTTCAAGGGTAATTTATGCAGATTCTTTTCTCCTTTGAGAGTATTTTAGGTGGAAGCTTTGCTCAGATCGGATTCTGTTTTCAATAGAATCCTGCTTTTGCCTGGCTATAGCTGCAATAGCCACAATTAAGTCCATTGGCAATTATAATAGGGAATATTACCAATAAATTCTCACTACTGCTATCCACAGTTCAGATGCACAATGGTAGCCCTATTCTAAACAAGGCGCTGTTAGCTTTCACTAATTATCTCTGTTCATTAAATCTCCATAGGGAATTTTGGAGGTAAAATTCACTAGTGTACACAAGGTCCTTGTGGGATTTGAAGCAAAGTATTCAACTGCTTTGCAGATGTGTCACAGGTCTCAAAACAGAACAAAAGTAGGATCATTCCCAGCCTAAACCAAATTCTACAGCTGAGTAGAAAGACCCAGGATAAGTAGAAACAAAAAAGTGTCTTTTGGCATGGAAATAATCTCTGACCATTACATTTTGAGACTTTGTAGCACTAGTGCCTTCTGATTAAGAACATCTAAAGACATCACTCTCCATTGCCCCAAACAAGTATCTGACAATGGCTGGTTAGATCAGCATGTACAATTATGAGCATTTTAAGTGCTCCTGTCCCACTAGTACTCGGAAACCAGCTGTGAGACTATGAATTGCACTTAATCTGGGAGAAATGGGAACTCCATTCAGACCTATTTGTTTGGGTCATTGGTTACTGTTAGCCTGGAAAATGTTGGAACCCATCTGTCACCTCATGTAGTAAGGGAAAGCCTGTATAGTTCAATAGGATGGTAACATGGTCCAGATTCAGCAAGTTTGGGATGATTCTTCAGCCCCCTCATATCTACAATGCTCTGCCCTATGCCCCACTCCCAACCCAAGCTTCACCTTAGGCTCTATTAACCACATCGTCCGGGTCAAACATAGGTAATGAAATAGGGCTTGGAGTTATTTTGAGGTACTTTGGGCCAATCCTTTCAAAAGGATTAAAAAAAAATCCACAATCCATCATTTGATATTTTATTCAATTACACTGAATAAAAATGAAGTCTAACTCCCCAATGAACCATTTGTTTTAAATGCATTAGATTCATACACCGTTAAGATGAAGCTTGATTCCCCCTGCCCTTCCCCTCTCCCCCATTCCAAGGGAGAGCTGGTGCATCATCTTACAAGTGCTGAGTGCTAGGTTCAATTTTACAGTAGCAGACAAGAAAATGTGGTTGTCTCTTAAGGCTAAACTGAAAACAAGACAGTTGGGTCATAAAACCACCATGTAATAATTCTCAGAAGCAACCCTTTTCTGCAATAAGAGAGATTGTTGGTCTGGACTGTGAGGTTAGCAAAAATCATGCTAGAACTCATTCAGTCTCACTAAATTTTTATATAATGTAGCATCTCTGCATTATATAATGATCTGCCACCAGAAGCTTCTCATACTCGTGTCCCCGTAAGTATAGTACAGTCTAATACAATCACCAAGAACTCCGCTGGTTACAGGAAAGGTTCCTTTAGCATAAAACCCACCCATACAAACCTTGGGGTAGAGGGTAGGGGAGGAAGTATCCAATTAAGGGAACCTCATTTAACATATCACACCTAGAAATCATAATTAACAAATCATGCTAATAGTCTGATTCCAAATCACGTGCTTCTAGTGTGCATGTGCAAAAACACCATGCTCATACTTTCACTATTTACATATATTTGGGCCATACACACATTTGCAGTCACCCAGTAATTGCTGAGGTCAGAACACAAAGGCTTTATAGGAGTGTTTTAGGAATTGTGTATGCAGTGTTTCTTGATGAATGAAAGGGGAACTGGAGTTTCTGGAGCATATGGTGAGCAACCGAAATGGGATGCCTGCAGATTTGTGGAGTAGGGAAAGAGAATGTTGTAGATGTCAGGGTACCATCTAAACTGTTTTCATTTCCCCCATGTTAATCAGCCACCCAGCTCTTGGGGACATCTGTAGACTCCATGCCCCAATTCTTGGTTTGGCAAACTTCCTTTGGTTCATCAGAGTGGGACTCTTACCTGCCTTCATTGGACTTGCATAGGTGTAATTGATTTCAATTTAGCAAACAATTTTGTTGACACAAAGAATAGAATCCAGCTCACTACTGGCTGTGCAATGCTAACAAGAAAAAAAAGTAAACAGTAAGAAAAAGAGTTAGGTCTCGTAAGCAAGAACCTAAGTCTCCAAATCCACAAAGGGACCACTGTTGTATAAGAGGATGCCTTTTTTACACTTTTCAGAGTAGAATTGTCTCAGACACTGCCAGAGGACACAGGACATCTGGGAAAGAGCTACTCAAAAAACTTTCAACCTGATCCTAGGCATGGTTGCTGGAACCTTTCCCTCCCTTTATAGGTAGGTTGAGGATAACAGGAGCTCCAAACAATGTATCCATTCCCTTCTTTAGGGGATGCGCTCCCCTAATACTGCTTCCAATTCTGGTGTATAATTGGAAGCAGGACCAAATACCTGCACTAGACACCCAACAAGCTGTAACTAGATAAACACCTCCCAGCCTCACCTATCCTAACTTCTGGGTCTTCCTAGGCTGCAGCAGGAAAGCTGAAAAAACTCAACCTGCCAGGGCCAATCTAGCAGCAAGGGAAAAATTCCTTCCGAGGTCCAGAAACCTGATCCTACTCTATCTCAAAACAAGAGGGAAGGAACCATTGCTGCCATATGCAGTATGCCATTCCAGACAGGGGAAAGAACTGAAGACCCACCACCCTCTGGCTGTGCCACAGTCAGTGGTCTTCCACTGCATTCTTCAGGAAATCCACTACGGAGTCCCTCTTCCCTAAACCCACTAAAAGGTGAAATGCCATTCTTAGAAGGACCCAAGCATTTTCTTTCCCCTGCTGGCTCAGACTAAGGTTCTCCACCTCAGGCTGCAGAGGGGCATTGTACTTTTAATCTTCAGAATAGATTAATGCTATTGTCAAATTAGTTGATATAGCATGGAATTAGTCAATTTAATGGCCTTTCGTATGAGGTTACAACAGCTCATCATGCAACTTCAGAAAAAAATTAAGACTACCTTATTCCAGAGAACAACCAGTTATAGCTGGCATGTCCTAATTTGCGCTTTGTTACCATGTGTACCTAGTATTGAGACTTAAGCATTTTCCATTTCAGAGATCATACCAGCATAAGTCTTTTGGATCTTGCAAAAGCATGAACTTTTTAAATAAGCAATGCACTGCAATTGAGGAGCTACTCTGTCTACAGCATGGTGACAGGAAAACTAAGCATAATATTTTAATGTAAATGGCAATACATACTATGCATAATCAGTTACAGCTATCCCATTGCTTAGATTACAACCTCCACGGCAGTATCTGATCATGGCATAAATTATAAATTTACATGAAAACCAAGTAGTAAAAAATTAATGTATGTTTCTCTTCTTTACAGAAGACACAAGTACTAAATATTTAGACCATATGTTAGTGAAAGACTACAGACTACACTGTGAAAGACTAACTAATAACCAGAAGAAATGCTAAACTGTTTATTTTCTTTCTGGAACTATACAAGATTTAAAAAATGTATACATTTTAAATAGCTACTTAAGAAAGGTGTTTAAGCCTTTAGGCCAACACTGTCTGCAAGCACTGAACTATGTTTGAAATTCATTATCAGCTGCTGGAATTTACACAATATTACATTCTTAGCCTGATATTTTGAATTTCAATTACAACCCATCAAAAGTTTTGAAAATGAATGCTACAGTGACATTTTAGAAAGTACAGATACTCCTTCAGTCAAAGATTTGTGAGACCAGTGACCAGCAGAACAGCATAAGGGTGGATGTCAGCTTTTGACACATTTGCATGCTAAGTGAAAGGGACAATAGAAGATTTCACCTGTCAAAATGGCTCATTACTGTGAATAACCTAATAGTGTTTAGTTAAAAAAAAAAATCAGCCGCACTATGAAATGCAAAATGTACTTATTTTATTTTAGGTAATATACATGCAGTCTTATGCAAAAATGGAAAAAGCTACTGCCTTACCCAAGAACACAGCACTTCTAATTCAAAGGAAAGAGACCGTATACTTCAGAATGGTGGAAACATCAGCACAAATGAACCAAAAGGACTAGTTGAGGGGCTCATCAGAGCTACTCGTGGCCTTGGACATCATGGAGATCCAAAGTTGAAAAAATCTGTTATTCCTGTACCACATACCATATCTGTCCCTACAGATGATTCATGTCAATTCCTTATTTTAGCTTCTAATGGGCTTTGGGAAGTTCTGGATAAAAATGAAGTGGTTATATTAACTCTAAGAATGTTCACCTCTTATTTGGAAATGTATGCCCAGCAAGAAGAGATTTCTATGCACAAATATCAGTATTCAATAGTTCCCTATAAAGACTATTTATGTAGTTCAATGGATATTAAAGACTTAGAAGACAGAATCCAATTATGGTATTTTAATAAAGAAGCTTTCCTCCAGAATCAACGTGAAGGCAGTCTGAAACAAAATAATAAAAAATCATGCTCATGTAACAGAAGAGATTCGCAAAATGAAAACAGGATGCAGCCAGGCTCTAACAAAGAGAGTTCTGAAGAAGTGCAGCAGTTAGAGGATCACGTAAAACAAGCTGATACCAAAGCTTGTCTGTCTAATAATCATGGAACATGTTCACAACACACACAGATAATCCAATCAGCCTCTGGCAGTCAACAAAGTTCTAAAGAATTGAAACAGTTTGACGATGATACAAAAGCATATCTGTCTAATAATCGTAGATCACATTCACAAATTGCCAGCAAAGGAGAAATAAATTCAGCAACGTTCTATGACAGTGCAGCACATTACATTACTAAACAACTTGTAAAAACTGCATTAGCAGCAGGTTCTCGAGATAATATTACTATTTTGGTTGCACTTCTAAATGGATGTGATAAGATACCTAATTATATTCAAAATGTGTAATGTGCTTACCGGACAGAGTACCAGAGTGTGTACAATATACCCTAGATTTAGGCAAGTCAAGTTACATGAGTCTTAAAGTGTCACCCTCACCTGGTCAACCCATTTTGGGGCAAAAGTCATTTTTTTGTAACTGTGTGATAGCACTAACTGCTAAAATTCAATAAAGATTTCTTGTTGAATTCATGGTAAGAACAGACACTAATCACAATGCCTTCCTGTTTTATAACCACTTTATTCAAACCTGAGCACCTCAATATAAAACTAAACACTGGTGAACTGTCATTTTCCTTGCTACGCCCAAATTACTGCAAATTTACAATCTGCACAAGTTTCTGCTAGCAGTTCAACATTTAAATAGATTAAATCGTCTTCTGACACACTTGGTAAATTTCATATAATGAAAATAACAAAGAATTAGTGCAATAGACTGGACAGATCAAAATAAAATGGACTTTGGAAAACAAGGTTGCAGAGTTCATTACTGACAGACAGCAGTACTTATGTTACAGGTACAGGAGCATCATTTATTACTGTTCTAGCCATAAAGGAAGAACTCAGAACCCCTTTAGATTAGGGGAAGAGAAAAGTTAGCTTTAAGTAACTGTACATTTTGTATACCTTTAAGCAACTCTTAAATATTACAGAAAGTATTAAACAAATGTAGACTACAATGCAGTACCCTATTTACAGTACATTAATATCCAAATTTAAAATCAAGTTGAATGTACATAATTATTAGTGCACTGACTATTCTTTTCCTTTGGGGAAAAACATAAGAAACTGTGTAATGGCCAGCAATGATCAAAAACAACAAAAAAAATCAGACACCTAGTTTGTCTTTGTTTTACTTGGAGAGCTCTTATGGTTTGTGAAGAAAAATCCTGTAAAGTTGAATTCATTGGTTTGTGCCTTTATAAACAGATAAATATGGAGTTAAACTTGATTTTTAATCACTATTTTCTTTAAACCACTGGGCTGACTATAATTTACATACAGTGTAACAACTAAAATCCATTTTTCTGCAAGCACAGAATTCTTAAAACGCTGCAAGTATTGTTTGCAGTTAAATTATGAAAATGTGGAATGCATATTTAAATGGTAGATACTTGCAGAAACAACTGGTTGCATGAATACTGCAAAAAAAGCTTAAAGTATCGGTAGACCCTGTTTCTAGAAAGATTTTTTTTTAAAAGCACAAATGGAAACGTTTGAAGAGTCCCAATTCTATCAATTACAACAGTAACCAATACCCGGATATAGAGGACTAGCTGGTTAGATCAATAAATGTAATTCTTCTATATCCCTAATGGCAAGTGATTTTTAAAACCTTTCAACTGAAGCAAGTTTATTCAGTTTCCACTTCCCCTCTATTGCTGAAATATGACAGCCAGTGATACATGCATGTTAAAAATTAAGATAAAAACAAAATAATTCTGTATTAGAAACTTGACTATGTCATTAGTCTCTTCTGTTTTGGAAGCTGCATTGGACCAGATTAAACACTCCAATTCCATTGTTATTAACAGTTAGGAAGCAGAAGAATATTCAAGACAGTTTAAAGCAACTGAAGGTTTAGTTACTACAACATTGAGCCTTGGGTGGTTGTGTGGGTTCAGTAAGGTCTACGCCTCTTCCTCTGGCAGAGTTGGCTCCTGCAGTCTGTGGTTCACTCTTTGGCAACTTTTTAGCTACAAGATTAACAAGAAACATGAGCAAATATTAGTGCCAAGATTGTATTAAGTTTTAAATACCTATTGAGTCCAAGACAGCTATTCGAATATTTCCTTTTAAGATATGTAGCAACAAAATAGTAACTCCACAATCTGTCTGCCTTAGGCTTTCAGAATATGTCATTCAGAAAATGTACGGTTAAGACAGTGGTTCTCAAACTTTTGTACTGGTGACCCCTTTCACATAGCAAGCCTCTGGGTACTACAGTTGGTTAGCAGAAAATCAAGAGACTGAATTTCTCCTACAGGATTCAAACGGGCAGTATGAATGGGAAATATAAAATTTAAAAAACCCAAACAAAAAAAACCACACCTTATCTGTGACCACACAGAACCAGTTCCTTCCACAGTGCCTTAATTTGTGATTGTATGGTCCCTATGAAGCTTTCTACGTTGCCCTTTTAGAGAACTTTTTCCTCCAGCATTTCTGGAAATGTCCGTTTAAATTTAGCAGAGTCAAGTAGCAACAGGTCTAAAAAGGCCATTTTGCAAATGCCTGCTACATGCCACATCTCCCTCTTTTCTGTCTGGCAAGTATTTTAACTTCTGTTATTTTGCTTTTCCATTTTCTCATTCTTGAGGAGGCGGCTCTGGAATGCAGTTCTCACGTGGGATTAAATGCATCCCTGCATAGGGGGACATCACGAGTCTCATGCACCACTTTAAGTCTTAATTGCATAGGCCTTGTTCTGGCACTGTGCACAGGGTGAATTTCATGATTGAATGCGTGAACATGAGAGAGAAAGTGTATAAATTAAGCTGACAAAGACACTAAAGTGGCGGGTACTATGGAAAACTGTACACAAATTGGGTTAAATAAAGTTTATATACTTCACTAAAATACTCAGGGGGTACCATAAAGATTAAAGTACTATTTAAATCAGGGGTTCGGGACCCCTGAGGGGGTCAAGAGGTTATTACATGGGTGGTCGCGAGCTATCAGCTTCTGCTCCAAACCCTGCTTTGTCTCCAGCATTTATAATGGTGTTAAATATATAAAAAAGTTTATAATTTATAAAAGGGGGGGGGGTCCACCAGTACAAAAGTTTGAGAACCACTGATTTTAATATTAAACCAAAAAAAAAACCAACCACATTTCTAGGCCTAGTTAAAAGGTACAGCAGAAAGGCAGTGTATGAGGATTCAAGAGTGTCCCATTAAAAGTTAAGTTGGTTTTAAATTTAAATAGGGACATAGAGATACAGGTTGGCATTTTTTTTTAACATCAAAATCCAGGACTCCTGCATATTTATCATAAAGATACAGACTTTTTCCTCCCCCCACATATTTGTTAGACCTTTAAACACTCTGAACTGATGCACATTAAGCGCTCTTTTAATATCACCACAGCATATTTACTAAATTTTCCTTATTTTTATACCTGGAAAAAGTATGTATTAGATCACAAGTGTACCCTTGTTTAATACGAACAAAGAAGGGAGCACAATATATGAAACATTTGGTTTTAAGAAATTACAATGCTTCCATTTATTTTACATGATGAAGTGTAATACCGCTTAGCCAAATAGACTATATGGACCTATCATGGTGAAAATGCAACACTTACGATCTATGTGGCCATTTGATACTTTTTGTTCGAGTTTTACACCTATTCCTGTGATTATCTCTAGATTGCTGAGTGGGACATTCTGCACATCTTGAAGACATGCTTGCTTTGCTTCCCGCTTCAATAGTTCTCATGAGTAATAATAGTTTTATTTCCATGGATGAAATTCAAAACACTATTTTCATTTTAAAGTTTTCAGCAGTTTGAAAGTTTCATAAAACAAATGTGGTAAGTCCCCTTATCTCTTGGGGATTTTCCCTTTTTTTCCCCACAAAATGAAACTTAAGCATGACCACAGGATGTGGGATCTGTATACTTTTGGGCTAAACAACTATCGGCAGACCTTTAGTAAATTTGTATTTTATTTATAATCTGTAATTATTTCATTTTAAAGAGACCACAAGATCAAAGTACACTTACAGTCAAAATTATACTTAAGGGATAAAAATTATAAATAAGGCCCTACTTCATTTGTGGTATTGTGAAAATTGCAGATCCCGCAATATTAGGCCTCCACTGCAATTCTGATTTTAATGAGCTTACTTTGCAGTGTCCACAATTTTACATACATTTTGAGTATGCAACTAGTACTGCACTAACATTCAATGCCTGTAAAATGTAAAAGGCTAACGTGACTGGGGCTCGCCGGCAATTTAAAGGGCCTGGGGCTCCCCGCAGCGGCTGAAGCCCGGAGCTCTTTAAATCACCACCTGAGCCCTGCCACCCCTACCCCGATATAATGGGGTTTCAGCTATAACGGGTTAGGGATTTTTGGTTCCCCACTACCGTGTTATAGCGGGGTAGAGGCGTATTTGAGTGTTTGTTAATATCACTTCTCACAGCACACTTAGTAGCTAGCAAAAGACAAAAAAAACAAAAAAGCAAAAGGAACAATAAGAAAAAAAGACAAGACCGTTCAAAGCACATTATTTGTGTTTTTATTTTGTTTAGGTCCAATAAAGAAGAGAGACAACTGCACACTATTTTTATTACTGAGTCTGCAAAGCAAAAAAACCCTACATAGATAGATTACAATTTGTTTTTATTTGTTTTTCCTAAAGTTAATGAAGTATTTTAGGAAAAATTGTCAGAGCAGCCACCAGCAAGAGTTGGTGGCTGCACTTTGAGGCCACCAAAAAATTTGTTGTGAGAACCTGATTTAGAGAGTCTCCATGAAAAGTGTTCACAAAATTGAAGCGTTCTACACATTTCAACTCAGTATTTATAAAAACATTGCTCCCCATGCTCCTTTAAAAAAAATCATTTTTCAATATTAATTATAATCATTATTTATCTCTGGTAAAGCCTATAAAAAGTTCTAGACCCTACATGAACACGGCACAACTCCGGCCTCAAAGAGTGTAGAATCGTATAGAGCAGTTCTCAAAGCCGGTCTGCCACTTGTTCAGAGAAAGCCCCTGGCAGGCCGGGTCGGTTTGTTTACCTGCTGCATCCGCAGATTGGCCGTGGTTCACCGCTCCAGGCCAACAGGGGCTGCGGGAACGGCGGCCAGCACATCCCTTTGCCCATGATGTTTCCCGCAGCCCACACTGGCCTGGAGTGGCGAACCGTGGCCAGTGGGAGCTGCAATCGGCCGAACCTGCAGACACGGCAGGTAAACAAACTGGCCCGGCCCGCCAGGGGCTTTCCCTGAACAAGCAGCGAACCGGCTTTGAGAACCACTGGTATAGAGTAGCAATATCCTTTTCACTTGCACACCTTTAGATTGTTTTAAAAGAAGAATTCCAAGCCTTTCCCTAAAAGCAAAATTTTTGCAAGTCAAACATTTCCTACTTACCTGCGTCACAAGATATATATAGTTTGATATATAGTGAAGTGTGTGTCTTTGCTCATTCTGTTAGAAGCTCAGACAAAATGGACCATTGACCCTAAACAACTACACTGTGATATCAAGTTCAACTTGCTAAACAGAAGTTTTGGGTTCAGAAGTGATGCAAGGATTCTTGTTCTCTAATAGTATGAGGGGATATGCTTGGTGCAGGGATAAGGCCGGAGCCAGACTGTTCTTAAGTGACTGATGTTTAGAACCTTAAAAAGGACTGCTTCTCTAGCATCTTTTCTGAAGACTGCCACAGAGAGGGAAATCCAATTAAGAAGGAGGGAAAAGTTGGGTAATATTCCACTCAGAGGCTAGGATAGAATGAACTTCAGAAAAGGACTACATACAAACCAGTTGCCTGAAAACATAGCTTCTATTTAAAAGTACTTACCAATTGCCATGAATATTTCATTTACATTCATTGATGTTTTAGCCGATGTCTCCATAAACAATAAACTGTTGTCATCTGCATAAGACTGCGCTTCCTATAAGTTACATATTATAATAAGAATTTTAGTTTTTAATTATGCAACTTAGTACTTAAGTCCATTGGTTAGTAGTGATAAAATACATATCATGTAATCTGTATGAAAGAATGCTCACTGAAACTTCATCAGCCTGATGATCTAGGTGTTATACAGCATCTGTAAGAAACGTCTACATAGGTCTCCTACAGTAATTAAAAACCGTACAGAATTCAAATCTTAGGAAATTCTTACACTTTTTGGTTGGCCTAAAATATCCATAAACAAAAGCCTAAACAAATAAAAAAATTAAAATAAATTCCTTGATCTGAAACTCTGGCTCTGATAGTAAGGGGGAACAAGTTCCAAAAGGTGGGGCCTGCAACTAACATTGACCTCCGAAAGCTAAGTTCTAAGCTGACAGCTGAGTTTTCCTAGCAGCCCAAGTGTGTTTCAATAGCACACAGGGAAAGAGGCAATTTCTGGCGCTCCTCTGAATCTATCTGCATTTGAAGACAGATTATCGAAACAAATTTGTCACTCAGAAAGAGTTCACTATTATAAGAAACATGACAGGACAATAATATTCAACACCACCTTTTAATTTTTTTGTTAGCCTGAATTTATTCTAAAAGTCTCTCCTTTAGTGCCACTACCTACCGGCCAGTATTACAGACCCCAGCCTCTAACTGGGAACTTAAATCTCCCTTTAAATCACATACATTTTATTCATTCCACAGAAGTTCTGCACGAAGACAGATGAGAATATAATTGTGAAGAGCAAACTATATCACTAAGGCCATGTCTATACTACAGCTTATGTTAACATAATTTATGTCAAGGGTGTGAATAACCCACCCCCCTGAGCGACATAAGTTATGCTGACATAAGCACCGGTGTGGACAGCACTATGTCAGCGGGGGGGGGGGAAGAGGAGGCGGCCTGCTTCTGCTGACGTAGCCATTGTCACTCTCGGGGGCTGGAGTAGTTAAGCTGATGGTTTAGCCCAGTGGTTCTCAAACTTTTGTACTGGTGACCCCCTTTCACACAGCAAGCCTCTGAGTGTGATGCCCCTTATACATTAAAAACACTTTTTATATATTTAACACCATTATAAATGCTGGAGGCAAAGCAGAGTTTGGGGTGGGGGCTGACAGCTCTTGACACCCCCCCCCATGTAATAACCTTGTGACCCCCTGAGGGGTCCTGATCTCCAGTTTGAGAACCCCTGGTTTAGCCCATTGGCTTAGAGTGGCTACATTAGAGAGCTTGCTGCCATGCCCTCACTTTCATTACTAAGCAGCATCATTTGCTAATCATATGCTATGCTACATTAGTTATTAACGAGATAGTGAAATTTGCAATGATATATCTATACAAGTTATCATTCCAAATATAGTTACACCATGTACACAGACCCCTAAGGTATGCTGCAAAGATAGAAACTGAAAGTCAAGCCCCCGAGGAACGTATGTATCCATTTTAGCCATATTTTTTGAAGTGCTATTGATTGTTAAAAAGTTATTTATATTTGGTCCAAAAACCTGGCAATTAAATTCTGTCCTATGCAATTCTAGGGACAACAAATTCCAAGTATACATGTAACAATCACCATTTTCCATACTATCTTTTGTACAAAAAGTATTTCTAAACACTTTACAAAGTTATTCTAACACAATTAAACAGTTAATAATTGGCAAATGTCAAGAAATAGAGTGAGAAATCAGGGAAGGTAAAAATGAATATGTTGAATTCTAGAGAGCAGAAACTTTAAAAGCCACTGAGAAAGGAATCAAAAGAGTCAATATATGGAGATTAAGACATGGGAAAGGAACTCAGATGGAACTAAGGTACTGGCATACACAGCAATATTCTAGATAAGTCAAAACACATTTGCAGGCAAAGATGATGTTAGAGAAAAAGGAAAGCTAATGACCAAAGATGATCCTAAGATTACAGAATATGAAAACAAACATAGAAGCCTGAGTTCTATTGGGTCATAAGCAAGCCTACAATCATAGTTTGCCACTGATTGGCTTTGGGGCTTTTTCTGTACTTTGATTTGATTTTATTAAGATTTTTTTTTATTAAGTGAGCCACCAAAAGCCTCTGGGCACAGGTACATCAGTTAAAAAAAAAATAGCAAGAACACAGTCAAAATGTCAGCTAAAACTTAACTCACTCAACTTACATTGCTCAGACCAGGCCATAAAGTAGCCAAATCAGCTGTGCATCATATCCTGAATGTCAACAAGTGAATTCCAAACCTCTCACTGAGAATGGCCTGTGTTCAGAACCACACCTACCCCTAAGATTGATTAACTATTGTTAGTGAAGTCGTCCCTAATAACTGTTAGGGAGGCATACAGGAAAAAGCAGTTTCTCAGAATACAAATTTAATTTACTGATAGATCTGACATATCTGGGGGGAAAAAAAGTTAGCTGTACCTCAAAGTAAAATGTAATTAGAAAAGCTCTCTTTTTGGACAGCTGTCACTTTGTATCACATTTATACCCCTCCCCCCAAAAAAATTCTCACTAGAATATCATATTTTCAGATATACTATAAATTCATGTTTGCAATTATCAACAGAATTCTATTACATGTGCAATCCTACAATGAAGGATTAATCATCAGAAAATAGTATGATCCCTTCTGAGGATAGTATGATCCCTTTTGAGAAGGCTATTTATGCTACAGACTAGCATTCCAACAAAAACACACTATTTCTTGTGAATAAAAAAAATATGTATGACTTACCTGGAAATCCACAGCTCTTTTATTAGCTAGATCAGCTTTGTTTCCTGCTAAAGCTATTACAATATTAGGACTTGCTTGCCGCTGAAGTTCTTTGACCCAATTTTTTGCTCTTGCAAAGGACTCCTGTTAATGATTGAAAAATAAAGAAACTCAGTTCTATTGTCCTTTTATCCCTATTACCCAAATTTATCTTATCTGTCCTGTGAGCAAGAAACCTATCGGTGTATTCATTCTCCAAAGCTACATTCCAACTGGCTGACTAGGCCTTTTTAATGAACCCTCCCCTCTTTAATTCCCAAAGATGCATAGTTGGGACCACATTACTGAAAAAGTAAGATCCCCTTTGTCAATTATGTTAAATGGATGAAAAAAAGTGACAAAAATGACTCTCTTGGATTGAGTGAAAACAGAGCAAGCACTGGGAGAGAAAGAGTGACAATTTTAAACTATTCTCTCCCCTAAAAGTGCTGAAACGGTCTCAAGCCACTCAACCACAGTGGACCAAAGTCCTGAAGTCCTTACCCATTTTCTCCCAGTCGTCATCAAGAAAAATCCCACCGATGATAATGGGTAGTTTGCCTAAGGACTGGATAAAAACTGAGTGAAGACCTCAGGATTAGATCTTAAATTTCTTTTTGCAAATTTTTCAGTTATTTTCTTATTTATAGCTACAAGCAACATCTAAGTCATTACATTTATGTTTTCCAATGTGCCCTTTCTGTTGGAAAGTAAGCCAAGGCCATTAGGCCAAAAGCTTCTGAATAAATGGAATCAGAGGCCCCTGGAAATGGAAAGGAGAAAAACCCAAATGATTATTTTTAATTTTTTTTAAAAGTTAATTAAAAAAAAATCAAAAATCTCCAAAAGAGTACTCTTCTACATTAATTTATTCTATCCTCTCAGTAGCTATTAATTTTCACAGTGAAATGATATATTGCTTAAAAACTTGAAAACCTCTTTTAAAGAATTCTTAAGCTAATGAAATGTAAAAATTAGGAGCCATACTCTAACAGTAAAGCCAACTCAAAGTGAAATGTGTTGCCTACTGCTTCATTTCTTGGGTGATGTGAAGTACTTTGCCTCTGACCTCACACTGCAGAAACAGGCACCAATAGTCTACTAATGTATTGAGGATTTTTGTTATATTAGTACATATGATATAGTCCAACCTATTGTGATTGGGTACACTTCCATACTTAGACGAGTAATTTTTGCTGTAGGTAATAGCATTCTGAATTATTTTTATTTAAACATTCAGTGGAAGGGAAAATATTCTCCTTTAATTCCTCCATTTGTGATTGGTCTAGCTCCTGGGTGGCCACAACACACTTTGTGCATCCTATAACTGGCAATGGTTACACAGAAGTGAAGAGATTATGATATGAGCTCATTGCATCTCTAAAGAGGGTGTCTGGAGAGTATTATAAAGCCTCACTTTTCTTCAGTAAAAGATAAAAGCAGTTTTAAGTGCTAAACCTGCCAAGTCCTCTTGTCAATTTGTGGTTAAAAAAAAAATTAAAAAAAAAAAATCACATTTTCCTATTCGTATGAAAGTGACAAACTGGAGTAACTGACTTACCATTTACAGACCAGTGAAAATGATAAAGTGTTGTCAAATGCACAACAGAAAAAGTGTGTTTTTTGCTAACTTTTCAGTTAGAAGTTTTCAGTTACTTGTAATAATAATAGTAAATAAAACATTAAATTACCTGCTCAAATTCACATCAATTAATGGAAGAATGAGGAAAAGGAATCAGGTCTCAACTCCCATGCTCAATCCATTAGCCCACAGATTCCCCCCTTCTGTATATATTGTACTTACCTCATTTGTAATGTCGTATACAACTATAGCTGCTTGTGCTCCTCTGTAGTACATTGGTGCTAAACTGTGGTATCGTTCTTGACCAGCTGTATCCCAAATTTCAAATTTTACTGTTGTGTCATCAAGACACACAGTCTGGGTTAGAAAAGCAGCTACAAAAAGATAAAAAAGCTGAAATCAAAGGTCTATAGTTCTGGTTTTACACATTCATATATGTACACACAGCTATACCACATCTGAGTTTCCTTAGCAGAATGCATCATCAGTTAGCAAAACACAATAGGTTTGAAGAGGATATTAGGAGCAGTCTTATACTGCTTCAACAGCACAAAATGAAATTACTTAAGACAACCTGCATCCCCTTGTAGTAATTAAGGCATGAAAGGACAATTGGTATAGGAAGAAAATCCATTAAGTTAACTTCAGTTTTATAATACTGAAATGGAGTTCTTACAAAACCATCACCACTCAGTCTTCCAAAAGTGTTTCACTCTGATGCACTAGAAGGCACGACAGACCAACATTAATGATATATTCTATCACACTATACATCATTAGTTCATTCCTATATACAGTTTTGTACTATTCTCTACATTCCAGCAAACAGCTGTAGCTGATTCTGAAACCACTGTATGATACAACATGGTTCAGTCTTAGGCACCTGGGAACTAGAAACAAACAGAACAGTTCATAAATAAATAGCCCCTTGTAAGAAGTGCATTAGACAAATTTTTCACTTCGTAAATGACTGAACACCTCTGAACCGCCATAGCATCACTTTTCATCATTTCCACTCTCAGGAGGAGCTATATCAACTTCAACTGCGACTGAAGACACTGGTATGCCAAAAAGCAGGTTTGTCACCATCATGAAAGGCTGTAAAGCTGAAGTGAACTGATTGAGTAGTCTTGTTGCTGGGGTCAGAATGGATGCAGAGCCACAATATGATAAAAAACCCACAGTAGCTGACTCTGGCTCGTGGAGCTGTAAGACTGCAGCATAGACATTTGGAGTCAGGCTAGAGCCCGGGCTCTAAGACCAACCCCCTTGCAGCATCTCAGAGCTCAGGCTCTAGCCAGAGCCCACACTGCAATTTTATAGCCCTGCAGCCCAGGCTCCACCAGCCCAAGTCAACTGATCCAGGCCAGTAGTGGCTATGCTGCACATCTTTTATTGTGGCATTGATGTACCCAAAGCCATTATGAAAAGGCAAGCTTCTTGCATCTTCTATAGCCAGGTGAATGAAATTTGCTGCCTCATAAGTCCAATGTTAATACAACTACGTTAATTATCTAAAGATTATCATTCTTCTTAGAAGTCATACTTCCTCCTAACTCACAGTAGACTTGTTTCAGTAGACTGTGGAGAGAAAGCTCTAAGGTTATTTTTGAACGTAGGTCTTCCACACAACAGCACTACACTGTCAATGTGCCTACTCCATCTAACTGCATTTTCTTTTACGAGTGCCATTATTCAGCTTCGTAGTGCACATAAGCTCCCCTTTGTTTAAAGGCCTTTCTGTACACAAACAACAACAACAAAACTATAATTTAAACATACAAAGACTACACAGTAACAGGCTATTTTCCCCCAAAGAAAAATGGGGTTTTGAATCCTGTAACTGGCATCCAGTAACATTCCCAGCTGAGCTATGTAAAGTATATATTTTTCTCCCTCTACTTAATACAGTAAAGAGGCATATGTTAATATCCTCTATTTAGTATAGTTTATGTTTCAATTCGCACTTCTGTGGCTTCTTGTTCCTAATTTCAATGCTGTTTTCAAATATTCTTTCATTCTTGTTAGGTGAGTAAAACCGAAACCAACCTGGGTAAATGTAAAAGTGCAATTATAAGATTCAAAGACCAGTGAACTCTTCATGTGTAACAGGGTGGGGGTGGAGGGAGGTGTGTGTTTGTGTACATGAACTAGGAATTTGGTTCTGTAGAACTGGCCTTGGGACCTGTGTTACACTATCAAAAGCAAACAGCTAAGATAATTGTTTAACATACAATGTCTTTCACATCAGCAATTCTAGATGCCAGACATACACATCAATAAAAAAAAACATACCAGACTTCTGGAACAGAAAACAGAAACCCACTTATGTCGGACTCTTAAAGAGATCAGAAGAAGCAGTCTCAGACCCACAGAACCTACAATAACTAAATACAGAGCAATAAACGGATGTAGTAAGATTTAATTTGGAATTGTCTTACTTTTGTCAGCTCTGTCAGTCTTTAATGTGTGTGTGAAACCCAACTCATCTATAGAAGCATCAAAATGTAGATTAGATTCACACAGTGGAGCAGCAGGGGCAGGGTGTACTACAGAGATGTTATGGATCTGAGGGCACAGCTTACATCAGTCTATGTGCAAATAAGTGATTGTGGAGAATCGCTTCAGTCTTGAAAGAAGTTGTTCAGATTTAGCCAAAGGAAGAGTACAGTTCAGAGAGCATAAGCAGCTGCTTCATTGTAGGTGGTGCAGAAAAAACTGTTTCATGGGGAAAAGTAAAATCCACTCAGACTATTATAAAATCCTTGTTTCCCCACATAGTACCCAAGAGTCAGCTTTGATTGAAGTCAGGTGGGGATGGAGAAGAAAGCACATACAATCCTAAAGAAAAGTGAAAAATACAAATACAGCAAGTGTCTTCCTTTACAATCAAAGCCAGGCTGTTTGAATGGTGAGAAGTTTGCAAAAAGTTGTATGTTTTGCTGTACAGCAACCAAGGTTGTTTTTGCTAAGCAGCTTAACTGTATGCATTAAATATGTGAATTGTTAGAATAGCTATATATTGCCTTAACGAATTACCAGACACCAACTCCAGTTTTAAAAACTGACTACCCAAACTTACATTGTGCCACTCTATCCCTATCAAACAGCACATGTAGGTTTACAAGTCTGCAACAGCCTTGAAGTAACAGCACTAATCTTTTAGCTCAGGCAGTAGAGGCTCATAGAGGTCCCGGATTTGATCACTACTGCAGATAGCTTACCATAGGGTATCACATTACATTTATGAAGACAGTCATTGGCAAAGAGGGTATATACTCAATACAAAGCAAGAGAAAATGTAACACTATTTCTCACCTCCAATGGTGCTCTCTTGAAACTCATGAAACTGGCCCTTTACAAAACGAAGCACCAAACTTGATTTGCCAACTGCAGACTCTCCCAGAAGTACTAGTTTGAACTGGCATATTTTATTCCCAGCATTTGGCCCATTGGGTCTTGTTGCTCCTCGATTAGCCATGTCCAATTTAGAAAGAAGTCCTTTGTTTCAAATTCTTGAGAGGAAAGAATTCAGGACGTGAACCGAGATGTTCTTACTGCTTGTAGCAACCTGTTTATCAAAAAGGTATATGCTATTAGAGTCGCAACTGTACCATAATTATATGAAACTAGTTCTAGTAATCATCCAATTAAGGGCCCAGGGCTTTCTGAGAACACAGTTATTTTCATTGTTTTAGGTGAAATAAGCCAGTGAATTCTACCAGCGCATCTCTAAGCCATTGTTATTATATACTATTGTGAAAGTCTTTGCCATTGATATTAAAAAGTACTAGAGATTTTGGATGTACACCTGAGTAACCTTAAAAGGCCAATTTGCAGCAAAGGGGTACTCAGGGTTTTCTGAAATCAGGCCCCTTCCCCTGTAAAGTCTCAAACTGGATACCAAAAATGCTAGTCACTTGACCTATTACCCTGCATTTTCTGTGTTCCCTATGAGACTTCAGTTCACATTGTGTATCTCAGGCTAATATTTAAGAATGCAACAGATCCAGACCTGCATATTTCCATTCCATTTTCTGTCATGTTAAGAACATCTTAATAATCAAAAGTTCCTCTTTCATGATTTAGCTGATGCCAAGCAATTCTTGGCTACTCAAGTCAGAATTAGTAAAAACAAATGGAAGGGCTTAATTAGGATGAAGAATTACTGGAAAACTCAATTACACCAGCATTTCAAATTTAATCAATTTACAGTAGTTTTCTACAGTTTATCCCTATATTGCATATGAACTGCAATTTCTTCAAACAGAAAAAGCATACATTCAAAAGTGAATGTGACCCCTGATTTGAACAGCTTCTCTGATTTAACATACATGTCTGGAGGAGCTAAGGGACTGGTAATCTGATATGGTGGAGCCTTTCACTTTTAAGTCAATCGGAACCCCAAATCATCACCATTTGATGAATGTCTGGTGTCTTATGTAAAATGAATTGTTAGTCTTAATCCAGGATGTAGCATACAGGTGTTCACATAACACAAACCACAACTGGAACCCTTTGTTAGTAGTATCTACAGATAGGTCAAAGATCAGAGACTAGACTAGCCGCAATCAATTTGGAAGCTGTCTTTTCAGACAAAAGTTAAAACACACTGGTTCAGCAGTGTGAGGTAGCTTGCACAGCCTCTGCTCATGCTTCATTTGATCTCCTGATAGAACACTTTAGTCTCCAGAGATTTTTTAATAACTAGCTTCACTTTCAAAGTTTTTATTAGCAAACAAAACAAAAAAACAAACATAGGGAAGTTTGAGAACAGAAATCTGTTTTTCTTAACTACTTTAATAGTTTAGATTAAGCAGCGTTTTTCCAGGAAAACAGTGCCCGCAGGAAGAGTGGTGCAACACTTAAGTCTAGCTCAGGGGTCTCAAACTCAAATGACCACGAGGGCCACATGAGGACTAGTGCATTGAAGCGAGGGCCGCATCACAGACACCCCCCCCTCGCTGCCTCTGACCCCGCCCACACTCCACCCCTTCCATTAGGCCCCACGCCTTCCCCACCTCTTCCCTGCCACAATCCAACCCCTTCCCAGAAGTCTCCACCCCAAGGCTGCCCCCAGGGGGTGCAGGTGGTGTGCAGGGTACGGCAGGGGGCTCAGGGCAGGGCATTGGTGGGTGGGGTGCAAGAGGGTGAGGGGTGCGGCAGGTGGTTCAGGGTAGGGAGTTGGGGTGCAGGAGGGGTGTGGGATGTGGCAGGGAGCTCAGGGCAGGGAGTTGGGGTGCAGGAGGGGTTCAGGGTGCGAGCTCCAGCCCGGTGCCGCTTACTTAGAGTGGCTCCGGGGTGGCAGCGGCGTGCTCCCTGCCTGCCTGCCCTGGCCCCGCGCTGCTCCGTTCCAGGAAGTAGCTAGAACCATGTCCCTGCAGCCCCAGGGGGAGGGGCTCAGGGTTCTGTGCATGCGCTGCTCTTGCCGCTCCTCTAGGTACCTCCCATGAAGCTCCCATTGGCCGCAGTTCCCTGTTCCCAGCCAATGGGAGCTGCGGGGGGTGGTGCCTGGAAGGAGGCAATGCAGGAGCCCTCTGCCTCCTTCCCCCTCCCCCTCCCCCCCAGCCCAAAGGGGCATGCTGCCAGCTGCTTCAAACAGTGGCGCGGAGCTCACGACGCCACAGGGGGCAATCCCGCGGGTAGGCAGAGGGACGGGGGTGGCGCGGAGAGCTTGGTGGGCCACATGCAAGAGCCCTGCGGGCTGCATGCGGCCCACAGGCCGCGTGTTTGGGACCCCTGGTCTAGTCCTTCCCAATTACATTCTAAAAATGAATGTCAGAAGACCACATGGGGGAGAGATGTCTACACTGGCCATTCCATTCTCTCATCAGGTAAAGGACAGTACTCCTGTGTTTATTGTCAATTCACAATATTACAGCTTGCCATATCTACCTAGGTTCTTTTCCTCCTGAGTTGTTTGTGAGTAATAAGTCTACACAGCCTGCCAGAGTGAGCATCCCAGCCCAAATCAACAGACTCAGGCTTGTGGGGCATGTTATTTAACCTGTTAAAAATGCATTTATTTTTTAGTGTAGATATAACCTTAGTGTATGCACGGGAAACATAATAAGAAACAGCACTGAACTGTCTGACAATAAGACTGTACTTGTCTAATGGAGTGGTTCTCAAACTGTGGGTAAGGACCCCAAAGTGGGTTGCAACCCTGTTTTTATGGTGTCACCAAGGCTGGTGTTAAACTTGCTGGTCCCAGGGCTGAGGCCAATGCCCGACCCTCATGTGGGCCTCAGGCTTCGGCCCCCCTGCCCAGAGTCGTGTAGTAATTTTTGTTGTCAGAAGGGGGTCATGATGCAATGAAGTTTGAGAACCCCTACTTTAAAGTAAAGCAAGTACATTTGAATCCAGCAACATTTTCAGTCATTACCAACCTGGTCCAGATTCAAACCAATGGCCAAGTTCTACATTCATTACCATTTCTGAGCTGTCCAGTTCACTACCAATCCACAGCATGCCTAACACACGTTTAGCCTTCACCTAACTTTATAACTTCTGTTTCGTGAATTTAAATTCACACTGCAGCTAAAAGCACCTAAAACAATAATCTCCCTTCCCCAGTCTGCTGGCAGATGCCTTCTGAATCCTACACCACTAGTTTTACCATCCCACCTGTCTTACATCCATGAAACCACACAAGACTCCATAACAATGCGCCTTGACCAACACAACAATTGATGAACATCAGCATCCCTTCCCCAGTGATTCCAGACCAGAGAGTGAGACTGTGAGCAGAATGTGGATTCTGGTCCTTTATATAGTACTACAGATCAATATCTGAATCCTTTTATAATGAAGTTGTCATTTCCCATAAAGTTGCCCCCCTCCCAGAGGGCTGCACCTACCTAACATAGCACACCAAAGGTCCTGCTGCCAGAACATCCCAATTCTTCATACATAGGCCTGCACAGTAGTAACTGTCATATTCTGTCAATTCTCATAGTCGAGGATACGTTTTAGTCACGGGTACTTTTAGTAAAAGTCATGGACAGGTCACAGGCAGTAAACAAAAATTCACGACCCATGACCTGTCCATGACTTTTATTATATACCCCTAACTAAAACTTGGGTGGTGAGCTGTGGGCAAGAGGTGCCGTGGGTGCTGGAAGGGGGAAAGGTTGGAGGGGCTGGCAGGCTCCCTACCCGGCTCCGATGAGCATATCCCTGCAGCTCCTAGGAAGAGGGGCAGGGACATGTTGGTGGAGGCTAGAGAGCCCCCCCCCCCCGATAAACACCGCTCTGCACCCCAACCCTCTCCCCCACACCCAAGCTGCTGGTACTGGCCCAGGGGCTTCCGTGACACATAGGCAGCCTTACTCATAGTCACACATGATGAATCAAAAAGGGTTTCAAATTATGATACCACAACCCACCCAGAATTAAATATATTGCCTCTTGTGTTCTTACAAGGTATGTCTACGCATCCCGCAGAAGTGAGCCTCCCACTGCAGGTCAATAGACTCATGTTAGTGGGGTTTGTGCTAGCACTCTAAAAATAGTTGTGTAGACAGCACTTTGAAGTTGTGGCTCGGGCTGGAGCACAGGCTTTGAAGCCTACAAAAATGGGTGGGCTTCAGAGCCTAAGCCACAACTTCAGTGCATTGTCTACACAGCTATTTTTGGAGCATTAGCCCCACAAGCCCGAAGCTGTTGATTTGGGCAGGGATGCTTGCTCCAGCAGGCAGTATAGACATACTACACCTCTACCCCAATATAAAGCTGTCCTTGGGAGCCAAAAAATCTTACTGTGTTATAGGTGAAACTGCGTTATATTGATCTTGCTTTGATCTGCCGGAGTGCGCAGCCCCGCCCCCCAGAGCACTGCTTTACCACGTTATATCCGAATTCATGTTATATCGGGATAGAGGTGTACTTACAAACAACTCAGGAGGGAAAGAACCTACCCACACTGAAACCCAATTTCCGCCACTAGGCAAAAAACAAAAAAAAGCTATCACAGTAATATCAGAACCACCATAAACTGCATACCACAATTAAACACACATTCAGATCAAGAATGTTGCATCACATTATTAATTTGAGTGAATCTTCCTGAAAATGAGCTGTTCTGTTAGCCTAAAATGCACTTTTGGTCTTACTTATGATATAGAAATGGATCTAGTAATGTAAAAGCAATTTAGGGATTCTTCTTCGCCTTAAAGTCAATTTAAAAAATTGTAAATGAATTGTGTATCAGCTATAGATAGCTATTGCTTTGTTTCAACAGAATGATGTACAAGTAATGTATCTGGACAGACTACAAAGCAACTCATAACAATGGATGAACTTAACATATTTAATCACTCCCTAGTTATATTGCAAAAAAGTGACAAATTATCTATGAAACAAGTTAAATCACAGGGTGGGGTCAGCATACACATGATCTTAATTTCTGATCTTAAGTTAAAAAGTGTCAGATATCAGCTTCTTACTCCTGATTTAGAAAAGTTTAAATAATTGAGATAGTAAGTTTTTAAGACCTTTCTTTTGAATATATTACTCTAGTTTGCATGGGGGCGGGGGGAGCTCAGTGGTTTGAGTATTGGCCTGCTAAACCCAGGGTTGTGAGCTCAATCCTTTAGGGGGGCCATTTGGGGATTTAGTTGGGGATTGGTCCTGCTTTGAGCAGGGGGTTGGACTAGATGACTTCCTGGGGTCCCTTCCAACCCTGATATTCTGTGATTCAGTAAGTATGTCAGGCAATTAGAGTACAATTTTTATTTATTTTTTTTTAAACTTCTGACACACACACGGTACATCTCAATTCTGCCAGCTATTCTGCACTCTGTAGCATTATTTTAGGCTCAAGTAAAAGCCAAATCCTGTACCATAGGCATGAGGTTACTCTTCAGGATCAAGTCATTTGCTCAAAATCCCTGAAAGGAAGTCTGCTACTCAATGGAACTATTCCACATTCTTTACTTCATCACTCAGGACTTGCTCACTATCCCTCTGCTACATCCTGTGTATCAGGAAAAGGATGTGATCCACAACTGTAGGTGTGGCAAGGCTTCAGATGTTATTCCACCTGTAGTTACTTCACTCAAACTGGCCATTTACACATATAATTGCTCTTTACAGAGGTCCTGTCAGACTCCCAACAGTTTTTCAGTACTAGTTGAAACAGGCTGTCAAGACAATACCCCAGATCAGAGTTGGGAAGAATGTCCACCCTATTGAAAAAAATGCAGAACTGTTGGACGTATTTTAAAATCAATAGGTTTTTGTGGCCCTCATTCATGACAGGCCACCCCCAACGTGCTCAGACACTATGGATGGAGGGCACTCATATAGGAGAAAAATATTTTGTCAGCTAGATGGATCACCAAATAAACGTCTTTGAAAGAGACTCAAAATGCTACTACAAGTCATGAGGAACCCCTGCAACTTCAAAACAAGTCTTCAGAGAGCATGAAAGAAAATATCTGGCAATGTGAGGTGTTGCTGTAGCCTTGGAGGCTTGTCCTAATTATCTCTGTAACAGTGATGTTTTCTAATATTGCAGATTGGGTTTCAGCTGTTACATTTGTCATGTTTCTAGCATTTAGTAATTATTTTCCAGAAGACAGAAAGAAAACTTCCCCAAGCTGCCAGCTTATGCCAAACACATTTAATAATGTCATATAAGAAAACCCACTACAACCATGCCACCCACTTATTACCAGCCCATGGGGACTGTAAGGCTTCTTTCAGCCTGAAAAGCCAGAAATTTTAATGCATATCTGGTTGTTTTTCAGATTGCAGAGCAGCAGCATCACCAACCTCCCTAAGAGCAGCAAAGAATCTTGTGGCACCTTATAGACTAACAGACGTTTTGGAGCATGAGCTTTCTTGGGTGAATAGCCACTTCGTCGGATGCAAGTAGACTACTTGCATCCAACGAAGTGGGTATTCACCCACGAAAGCTCATGCTCCAAAAGGTCTGTTAGTCTATAAGGTGCCACAAGATTCTTTGCTGCTTTTACAGATCCAGACTAACATGGCTACCCCTCTGATACTTGACACCCTCCCTAAACATAGGTAGAAACCCTCACATTTTCTGAAGCAGAAGGGTCAAGCCTTAAGTTTTTGTATTTCCTCATTTCTTCTAGTAGATGGTTCAAATACTCAGTATTCTTTTCACAGGCTCGCTTTCAAACTCAATTATGAACTATTAATATTTTTCAGAATGGTTAAAAAAATCAAACTCCTTGATATGCTCAACGAAAAACATCACCAAATCTCTTTAAAGAGCTATATTTCCATATCAGCACCTAACAGGGATTTAAAAAATGGCCTCAAGATCTCTCCCGAGATTCAGGCCACATTTGTACACCACTTTCTTAATTCATATGTACAATACTAGTTTTGGGAACCAGAGAAAGCGTGATAGAAGAAGATAACCGGAAGAGGCAAGAATCCGTGTTTAAGTACACACAGAACACATTCAAAAATTTGCAGGATGATTTCCCATCAATTCCAGACACTCATTTTAGCAGCTGTAGCTATTCCTAACCCTGCAGTCTTGATAATGATGTCCCAGATTGGTTAACATGATGTACAGCTACTAGGCAAAAAAGCAATGCAAATAAATACACAGTTTAAAAAAAAAATCAGCTATTTATTTGTATTCTGACTAAACTTTTCATTGTGCAGATGCATTTTAGGATGGCAAATACGTGAAGTAAAGATAGTTGGAGAATTGGAAATTCACAAATCTTGTTTCAACTTAACCATCAGAGACTTGATTTTTGAGGATGATCATAAATGAGTTGTAAAATTTGGTCTACACTGAAACTCAAGTTTAATGTTTTGACCTCAAATCAAGCTTTTAAATAAAAAGACATTAAGGAAATATATGGGCTATACAAGAAGAGAAAGTAAATGTTTCCTAAACATTTTCTTTAGTTCCCCCACTTCACCCATGATATAGTTATCCACCTGGGAAAGGTTATGAAGCATCTTGTATTTTCTTACTCCAATAGTTTAAGAAAAAGGCAGTGAGAAAATACTGTGAAAGAGCCATCATGAATTATGGTAGGTACACATGAGGCTTTAATAGGTCTTTTCCATCTCTAGCGTCTGATTGTTTTTTTACGGGCACACTAAGCCATAGCAGCTCCAGGTCAGTATGTCAGCAGAGGAACAAAGATCAGATATATATTAGGAAAGGACGTCTGTAAATCCCATCAGGTAATTTGCCAACTCCTGGTTTTAGTTTGCTCTCATTCTCCTTAAATACCAAAACAGTCTATAAACACACATGCTGCTTTATCTTGTATTATAAAATATTGAGTCAAGTTAGTCCATTACATGAATAAGGCTTCTGATAATTGTTTAAATAACTTATGCTGTGACACCAATTACTATAACAATTTCACATGAAAACAAGTTTTCTAAAAGGTCTTAAAAGGATGTTACAGTACTTGAAATAATTCCATTTAAATCAGTTTTGCCAACACTTACACTTATCCTTAATTTCATGCTTGCCTGTAGTCTAAATTCTCCAGGACTACTCACCAGCATAGCTGAAATGTTGGCAAGAATAGGACTTACTATTCTAAAAAGTACCATCAATACAAAAGATCATGTATCAAAGTAACAATGACAATCTAAAGTAGTAAACACAAAGTAGTAAGGAGATTAAAGAAAACTAATACTCCCACCTCTAGTATAGTAGTGGGACACATTTATGTAAATTGGGGTAGATGCAGAATGGATTTATAAATTTAAGAAGTTCTCATTTTACATATACAATATTCTGATATTTCATATTACACAAAATTTTAATTATATAAATTACATGGTTCTTTAAAAATTAATTATGGATCAATACTGATTAGCCAGACATCACAAGGATCACCACATTTATTGTTAATTAGCATTTTGCATAAAGAAAGATGCTTCTAGACAAATTCTGGATTTGGGGACAAAATGCAGACAATCTGAAATTTAGATGATCACGGTTTATCTGTATTAGTGAGTTAGCGCTCAAGAGTGAATAACTACCGCTCACTGAGTGCTTATAACTTAACATGACATTATTTACAATACGAGTATAGACCCCTTGAGATAATGACCATCACCTGCTTTAATTCTGGTTTACAAACCTATTATACATGGTTATGTTAATATTTTTAACAACCCATCATTCTAGGTATTATTGCCAGCTTTATTTTCTTGTTGTTCCTATCCACCTTAAATAAAAATCTTAACAACTTTAATAGAATTAGTATACTTTAATATGGAATTTCCTCACCACAGTGTTTGTGTTAGTTTTCCATATCATACATCAACCAATTTATACTGAAAAGTATTGAGCAAACATACCAACCAAGTAAATCACACAGGTAGTCTATGAAATTTACATCCTTCCAATTAAAGATAATAAGCCTGGTGTGACTACATATGTATGATGTATGTGACTTATTGACTGTTTTGATATCTATTTCCTGTGTGATTGATGCGCCAATATAGGTAAAGGGTCACCTATTACCAAAATCTCCAATCACTTAATTCGACAACAACAAATTTGAGTTATCCAGAAAGGGGACTCATTACTCAAGAGATTTAGAACAGAAGCAGTTCAAACATTTGTTAATCTCCTTGAAGGTTCACCTATCCCCACCCATTAAATCTGAAAGGGCCCACAGTCTAAGATGTTTCTGAGCTGCTTCAAATGTCACTCGGGAGGGCATAGTTAAATTTTAATCGAGTGATCGTTCAATCTCTCCTCCGTCCAGATTTTGAGAGGGAAGAGAGAGCACAAGATGACCATGGCAGAACCTGGCTGTGTGTTTTAACTCTCTCTCCTAGGCCCAGCCTTCTCGTACGGAAGTTTCATGTTAACTTTTTACCAGTCTACTTCCCCTCCTGAAGACGGGCTATTTTATAGCATCAACCCAAGGTGCTGTGTCCACGCTGTTAAGCGTGTAACGACCCCCTCTCCACCCTTTCACCCCGACCGAGGTCGGGGAGCAACTGCAGGGGGAGGGTTGTGCGCTCTGCTATGATAGTTTCCCTTCCCCGTTCCCACGCCCCTCCAGGGCACCCTCGCTGTCCCAACAGCAGCTGTGGGGGAAGGGGACGCAGCACCCCCGCGGGCCGCGTCACACAGCAGGATGGGGAGCAGCCGCTCCCCACACGGGGGAGCAAAGCGAGGGACCGCGGGGAGACGGGCCCGCCCCCGCCTCCTTCCATCCCCCCGCAGCCACAGACAGAATATGGGGAAGTGGGAGACTCGGGGGCGCCATTTTGAGGCGGGGGAGACACAGACCAGCCGTTCCACGGTCCCCGCCCCGGGGTTCGGCGCCAGGGCCCGGCGGCGCCAGGAGAAGCCGCCTTCGGGTGAGGGTTCCCCGGGGCGGCTCTATAACCCCCCTGCCCCCCGCTGGCGGGGCTCGGCCAGTGCCGCCCGCCGCTGTCTCCTCACCTGGCGGTGCCGAGCAGCCGGGCGCGCGGGCGGTGCGGGAGGCGCAGCGGCTTCTCTAGCTCCCGCGGCTGTGAGGGGAGGCGGCTCCTCCGCCGGGTGCAGGGGTGAGGGGCGGGGGCGCTGCCGTATCTCACCCGGGCCGCCGCCAACTTCCGCCTCCTCCGGCCGGACCAAAACACACACACGCACTTCCGCCGCCTCCGCCACGTCACGGCCCCCATCTTCCATTCAGTTCCGGGAGCGGCCCGGCGCTGTGTTGGTGGTGGCACCTCACGTGGTTCCCCCTCCCGACACTGTGTCCGAGGCAACCCAGGGACAGCCGAGCAGCCCCAGTGGAAGAAGTCACTTACGGCACCGCGCGCAAAGGATTATGGGATACATAGCGGGGCGCGAGGCGCTTTTTGTCTGGTGGCCCCTCTGCTGTAGGCGCTTCCGCCTCGGTAACTGGCATGGCGGTCGCTGCTAAACGTTCACGTGATCTGCTACAGCCTCGGTCTCTGGAATGATGCAGGCGAACCAACCCGACTACGCCCAAGGCCTCTTAAAGGGCCAGCGTTGTGATTTTGACTGGGGTGCTTTCCTGCGTGCTGAGAGGCTTACGTGACCCAGACCTGTTGTAGGCTGGTGAGCTGCAGTATAGGGTGCAGCATCTGAGAGGCAGCCACAGGTATTGCCACCCTCAAACACTCAAAAATCATGAATGGACATTCCCATTATCCCTGAAAATCACAAGATTAAAAAAAAGTCACAATATTTAAGCCAACAAACCAATAGATTTTAGGTTGCTTTCATTCACCGCCTGGGTTTTAGCATCTGTAAGGGTCATGTTTTCAAGCTTTTCTCCAAACCCATGAGGGCTAGAAATGTACCTTCAAAACAAAATGTGATGTGACAGTGGACATTCTCCATAATTCCGAGTCCAGGAGCTGGAGCTTTATGGAAATCTTCAAATGTCATAGGACGTGTGATCCAATCACCAAAGCTGGCAACACTTCAGTGTCTAGAAGTTCCGTTTCAATGATGCAATGCAAAACCAGCTTGAGCCCCCATCCAGTGACCTGGGACAATTTCATACCACCCCCCTGGTGCCTCTAAGAATCAATACTTCCCCTCTCGCAAGCACGGAGTCTGAGTGTAGCAAAATCCTTTTAATAAAGGAGGGAAACAATGTGGTATTATGTTGGGGAAACACCACAAACAGGATTCATAACACAAACCATGAGCAAAAGACCCACCCCCAAGTAAGTTTGGCAGTATCCTTTTCCTCTCAGGGTCTTAAGTCCAGCAACCCAAAAGATCACCCAAAGTCCCAAAAGTCCAATACCCCAAAAGTCTCTAGAGTCCAGCAACCCAAAAATCACCCCAAAGTCTCTGTCCCTGGTCAGTGCAGCCCCAGAGTTCAAAAGTTTATCTGCAGAGTTTTACCACCCCCACCAGCCTGGGTGGAAATGGAGGGGGGGGAGAAGGGGGCGCACGGGGTGTTAAGGGGCACCTTACATGGTCCGAGGCCGACTGCCCCGCCTCTCTGTGGGGTTCTGCTGCAGCCTTCACCACGAGCCGCTCCACTCCACCAGTCGTCCCATGAGCTACTCCAGCCATCCCACAAACTGCTCTGCTCCACTCCACCAGCCATCCTGTGGGCCGCTCCAACCATTCCGCAAACTCCTCACCTCTGCTTCACTGCACTCATGGTCCCATGGGCCACTCCAACCATCTCGCAAACTGCTCCGCTCTGCCAGCTGCTTAGCAATATATCTTCAGGCTCCCCAACTTGTTAACACAGCACTCAGTGATCTCAGCTCTTAGTAATTTTAGCTTTTCAGTGATTTCAGCTTGTAGTAGGGGAGCCCTGGTACTAGTGCACCATGGGCCCAATGTGAATTCAGCACAGCCACTTGTAACTAGACTCTTAATGAAATCAAATTTAGCTCTGCTATTCAACAGCAGAGGGTGGATATAGTGGTTCCAGCCCTACAAAGGGGGGCCACACCACCCAGTACAAATACCTACCCCCGGCCTCTCTCAAGTCAGTGGGTTTTGGAACCCATATCCCTTGTCTAGCAAGTGCTATTTACTTGATGGTGAGTCCCTCTGTCATAAAACAGTTCCACTGGCCTTGATTCACATAATCAGGGTAATAACACTTTATTCTTCCTGCCCCAATAACAGAGAAACTGGGGATCCCACAGCAGCCAAAGTGACCATTTAGGCAGCTGTGGGCTCATGCTAGTCGGGGTGGGTGTGCCTATGCAAACAAGACCAGCCCCTGAAGTTGTTTTGCACAACTCGCCACAATTCACCACCAGATGTCAGGGTAGAGCTCATCCTGACTCCGCTTACACTAGTTTTGACTAGAAACTTGCTGATTGCAGACACAGCTAGGGTCGCCAACTTTCTAATGCACAAAATGCTTTAGCCCAGTAGCACCACCGACCAGACTTTTAACGGCCCGGTCGGCAGTGCTGACCGGAGACACCAGGGTCCCTTTTTGACTGGGCGTTCTGATCGAAAACTGGACACCTGGCAGCCCTAGACAAAGCTCTGGTCTGCCTACTCTGAGGCTCTTTGGGGAATTTCTTATCATAGACTTCAAGTAATGTGGTGTGGGTGCCATATCCATGCAGCGACATGGGGGCCATAGCTACTGCAACAGAGAAAGTGACACTGGAAGAGGATTAAATCCAAAGAAATCCACGGAGAAGATGATTCTTGAAGTCATGACAGCCACAACTGCCCATGTTCACATAAAATAGGAGGTGTATTATTGGGCTCATCATTAATAAAAATAAATTTATAAAATAAATGTAGTTGATGGTTTGTTTGTTTGTTTGTTTTGAAAACAGGATGTTTCTGGTGTGGAATGAGGGGGATCCATCAGCAGTGAGGCATTTCAGTTTCCCAATTTTGGAAGGTATGGTAGAGAGTGACCAGGTTATTTTTCTATTTTAAAAATCATCCATTATTTGGTGCTTATATCTAAGAGCCACAAAATCAATTTAAAATATGTTTTCAAGACATAATCATGTTAAGCACAACACTTTATGATGTGGCTGTTTATTTCAAAGTGATCATGGCTCAATTACATTTATGTACAAACAAAATAATGTCCAAACTATTAACATATATAGGTGTTTTAAAAGACAAAATTTCACAAAGCTGAAAACAATTGTGAGCCAAATCAGGTGGGAGAAAGAATTTAAATAGAAAAATGTGAATGGTAATTGCATAATGATTATGAACATTTTACTACATGCGCAAAAAGCCACAATCCAGAAATAAATCTATGCTAGTTAAAAACCAACCTGTCTTACAAGAGAAGTGAAAGTAGCTATTTTATGTATAGTGAAAGTAGCTATTTTATAATATACACACACAAATGAGAAAAAGGAAGCTAGGAATTATAGAAAATTTATAAGGGAAGCAAAAGGACATAAGGAGGAATCTATGGCCAGGAGAGTTAAGGACAATAAGGAGGAGGTTTTTTTTTTTTTTAAGTATATTAAGAACAAAAGGAATTGTAATAATGGTATTGGTCCCTTTCTAAATGGAAATGATAAAAATGTCAATGACAATGCAAAGGGGTTCAATAAATATTTCTGTTCTGCATTTGGAAAAAAGCCAAAAGATGTATTCATGTCATATGATGATGATGACTGATGATGAAATACTTCCCCTTCCAACAGCAACTAAAGAGGACGTTAAACAGCAGCTAATAAAGTTGCACATTTTTTAAGTCACCAGGTCTGGATAACTTGCATCCAAGAGTTCTAAAAAAGAGCTGTCTGAGGAGTTCTCTGGACTATTAAGGTTGATTTTCAATAAACACTGGAGCACTGGGAAAGTTCCAGGGGACTGAAAGACAGCTAATCTTGTGCTAATATTTCACAAGGGTAAACAGGAAGACATGGGTAACTATGGGCCTGTCAGCCTGATGCTGATCTCAGGCAAAATAATGAGACAGTTGATACTGGCCTTGATTATTAAAGAATTAAAGGAGAATAATAGTAATGCTAATCAACCTGCATTTATGGAACTAGGTCTCGTCAAACTAATTTGATTTATTTAAATTACAAAGTGTGGTTGATAAAAGTTATAGAGTTGATGTAATATACTTAGACTTCTGTATGCCATATACTTTTGATTGAGAAACTAGAAGGATACAAAATCAACATGATGCACATTAAATAGATTAAAAACTGGCTAACCTGATAGGTCTCAAAATGTAACTATAAATAAGGAATAGAATGGATGTTTTTCTAGTGGAGTCCCACAGGGATCAGTTCTTGGCCCTACACTATTTAACATTTTTATCAATGGTCTGTTTGAATCACTTCAATTAATAAAGGAGTAGTTCATTCTCCATGCCCATTCTTTATGTGGTTTCTTGAGCAGTGGAACATGTTCTGCTTTATGTGCAAGTAGTCTCAGGTTCAAACCCCATTAGGTGGCCTCATGGTTGAACCTGCTAGCAAGAATGCCAGTTGTGATAGTGGTTCTTTTGTTGTAGTCTGAACATTTATCCACTATGCAGTGGTCTGAGATCACCAGTTTATTTCATATAGGTCAGTGCTCTGCTATGAGATGATAATATTTCTGAATACCACAAACCTGGGCCAGATCCCATAACTAAATTCAGTGGGTGAAATCCTGACCTAATCCAAGTTAGTGGCAAAACTCCCATTGATTTCATGATGGTCAGGATTTCACCCAGTGCACTTTCTCTTTATTTAAAACGGTGGCTCTCAAACTGTTGTACTGGTGACCCTTTTCACATAGCAAGCCTCTGAGTGCAACCCCCTGTTATAAATTAAAAAAAAAAACCTTTAAAATATATTTAACACCATTATAAATCCTGGACGCAAAGTGGGTTTTGGGGGGAGGCTGACAGCTTGCAACCCCCCATGTAACAACCCCATGACCCGCAGTTTGAGAGCCTTTGATTTAAAATTTTCCTCCAAGAGTTTAAAGTTTGTGTTACCAATTTTTTCCCCTTAGGATCTGATCCAACTCCCACTGTAGTTAATGGGTAGACTTTCATTGACTTCCATGAAGGTTGGATTGAGCCTTTTGCACTTTTCATTATCCTGTAAGTTTTTTCTTCTTTATTTCATTTTCCCACTTCTTTCATTTGTCTCCTTTTTCTCTCTCCATTTTTTTCTCTCTTCTCTGTAAACTCTTTGCTGAAGGCAATGAGTTCAGCTACTTCCCAACATGCAGTTTTTGTTTTGCTTAGGAAGCAACATTTCTATCTTTTCATAAAGATACTGAATAAATAATAAATAATAAAATAATAAATAATAATAAACCCCTAAGCCATTGTGTAAGAACACAAAATTGCCTCCCCCAAGAGTATCACCTTCTACACAAATTACTAATTTACCCACTCTAGCTCCCAAGAGGCTACTATTTAAAATAAACCCTCGGCAAATGTTTAAAAGCTTCCTGAAGGTTATATTCAGCAAGTGCTTGAATCACATCTACCCCAGCACCACAGTCAAGAGTGAGAGCAGAGCTGTAAAACTCAGCAGTCATGCTGGATCAGGGAAGTGAAAGGCAGGATTTTAGGCAGTTTCACTTCCTTGATTTTAGACCTTGTAAGAGGCGTCAAACTGTGGGATTGGGGATTTAATGAGTAGTGGTAACGTCAAATGCCAAACACTTGCCAAGGGCAGTTTTAGCTACAAAGACCCTGCTGTAACAAAGAACGTCTATTTCCCCCCTGAAATGAAATATGTTCCAATTTTCTACTGCAGGAGACAAACTCCCACTGAAGTTAATTTGACTCAGCAAATACTTGGCATTAACTCTAAAGCGTCATTTTAAATTTGTTTATGTTGCCACCAAATCCGTAGTTTGTCGAAGTTACTCAGGGCATTGGGTTGTTTCCCTGTTCTCTTTACATTAGATGTAACTGAAGTGTTATCAGGGAGAGATAGAAACTAGATCCCCCTCCGGTTATTATGCCTTATAATTATAATAAAAGTCACAAGGTTTGAAGGACTAATTAAAAAGAAAAGTTTATTACTATTTCTAGCATCATGGGCAAAATAAAAAAGGAAGAGTAAGAAATATATACACGTAAACAAAAAAACCCCGATTATGACGTATTTTCTGTAAATAAATGCTTCCTCGGCCTTACTGAAACCTTTCTATACCAAGAAAAAATATTAGACTAATAGTTTATCAGCTCACAATAGAGCCCGCCTCTTCTAAGGTGTTTGCACAGATGATTTGGAAATGCCATCAGGCGGGGGCGGTGCCGAAGGGGGCGGTGCCCGGGGGCGGGCGGTGGGCTCAATACGGGCACAGAGGGATGGTCCCCGCCCGCAGCCTGCAGAGGGCGATGCTGGGCCAAGCGCGTTACCAGGTAACCGGAGTAAACATCCCGCCGGGGCCGCCGCCACCGCCTCTCAGCCTGCCCGGCCGGGCGCCGCCATGGTCGGGGAGCTGCGGCCGGTGTACGGGGGGCGGTTCTTTGACAGGTTTCCCGAGCTGCCAACAGTGAGTCTGTCTGTGTCCGTGTGTCGGCGTCCATGTGTCGGTCCGTGTGTCCCGTGTCCATGTGTCTGTCTGTGTCTCTCTCCCCGTGTCTGTCTGTGTCCATGTGTCTGTCTGTGTCTCTCTCCCCGTGTCTGTCTGTGTCCATGTTAGGGTGACCAGATGTCCCGATTTTATAGGGACAGTCCCGATTTTTGGGTCTTTTTCTTATATAGGCTCCTATTACCCCCTACCTCTGTCCCGATTTTTCACACTTGCTGTCTGGTCACCCTAGTCCATGTGTCTGTCTGTGTCTCTCTCCCCGTGTCTGTCTGTGTCCATGTGTCTGTCTGTGCCTTTCTCCATGTGTCCCTCTGCCTGTGGGCGCTCTGTGTGTGTGTCCGTCCTTCTGTCCCTGTCTGTCTGTCTCCTTTCCCCCCTTCCCCCGTAGTTAATCCATAACCCCCCTCTCCCCACTCTCCAGCACCCCGGGGTTCTCAGGGTGTTCCCCCGAGCCAGAGCTCTGCTCACATTTTGGGGACTCTGGGGTCTGTGAGGGGGACTCCCAGCGAGTGATAGTTCCTAGGGCAGAGACGCTGGGTTTGTATATTCATTTTATTTCTATTTTTTCCCCTTTATTCAAATATGGTTTTGTCATAATGTTGCTAGGGCAAGACCAGGCAAAATTCCCTGCAAGGTTTAAAATGCTGATCCTGCTGGCCAGCCCCTACTGCTGATATGTTCTGTGGTCTCTGCATTATTTTTTGTTTTCATTGTTTAGGCAGGAAAACTGATCCCAATTGGAGATACAGCTGCCAGTTGTCTGACTGAAGTTTTTCCCAGGGTGAGTGTATTAGGTTTGTTGGGACAGTATTTCAGGCACCAAATCACATCTCCTAGCAGAGACATTGAGACATAAGTATAATAAACCAATTAAGTCTCTGCCCACAGGTTAGCCTGGTTCTCCTCTCAGACTGTCTATGCTAGGGATTTTATGTAACAATTTCCCACTGTTGCTAAAACTGGGTCAGCTGGTCTGGTGTTAGCAATATTGGCAGCCCTAGCATAGATCAGGTTCTGCAGCCACTGCTAATTTTAACACGGGGGTGTCATGTAGCCCCGCTCAGAGCTACAAATAAAAGATAAGAATGTTAACAGCCATAGTGACCACCATTGGTAGAACTGAACTGCTAGTAACAACAGGGGGAAATAATTTAAAGTGTAAATAAGGCCTCACTTATACCTGTTTTAAACCAGTGTAAATCAATACATGTTACTCCTGATACATAGCAGCGTAACCGAGAGGAGAATCAGGCCAAAGAGATTTTTGCCCATCTCTTCTTTTCTTGAAATGCAAGAACTTAAATAATTTTCCGTGTAGTTCAATACACTGTGTCCCATGTGGTCTCAGAGATTAGTTGATGCCCTCACAAAACACTGTGCCCATTTCTATTTTGGTCATGTCTACTCTATAAAATCCACCATGTTTAAACACCTTTTCCATCCATGGTATAATGTGATTTGGTCTTGCCTGTATGGAGTAGGACCAAACTGTGTTATAAACAGGTTAGGGTATTGTCCCTGTCCTCTATTGCTTATAGAGATACTATTACTCCCCTTGAGGAAGATCATTCTTCCCTTTGAAAAAACTGCTTTTGGTTGATGATCCTGCAAGTGAAGAGGATGGTGAGCAGGCTGAACAGGAAAATACCATGAAACAGATTAGCTGACATATTCTTCTGATGACAAGCATGTCTCTAATGGGAAGAACAAAGAAAAGGCTAAGAAGTCACTATTTCCTGTAAAATTGTTTTTCCGTTGTCTTTCAGCCTATTACACCCCCAGTTGTGAGAAAGTTTCTCAATTCTACAAGTCCAGCTCCTGGTGCTGAAAGAATATTCTATGGCAGAGCAAATGATCCTGATATTGCAGTTCATTTGACACATGGCATTAGCTCCCGGTCTTCACTAAGTGTAAGAATCTGAATCTTTTGTGTGTTTAAAAATAGTCCCCAATAGCTTGTATTGATCTGTAACTTGGTTCTGCCCAGCCATAAATGAGCGTATATAGCTGGTGTATGAGAGGGTACACATTCCTAATGCACAGGAGAGATGCTGCTAAACCCCCAAGAGGGGAAGGAAGAACCAAATCAGGATCCAAAAGGAGAGAAATACCAGGAAGATAAGAAAATAATGAGGGGAAGGGAGCAAGAAAAGTGAAGGAGAAGAGACTCCATTTTCCTCAGTGACAAATATCCCACCCCCCTTCCACTAAATCCACTTGCCAATGACAAATGCTCTAAACATCCTCTCGGCTGCTAACATGTACCTATGACCAACACCTCAATCCCCATATAAAGAATAGAGACAATTCTCCCACTCAGTGGCACAATCTACCCGCCCATACCTTTCAGTTGTTCAACCCTCTTGCTCCCTCCAAGCCCCCCTACAATTAATATTATTATCTATGTACACCTCTACCCCGATATAACGCAACCCGATAGAACACGGGTTCGCATACAACATGGTAAAGCTCTGACACACTGCTCTGAGCAGCGTGTTAAGGGTGTCGTGCCTGGCCGGGGCTGAGGGGTTTGATAAGGGGCAGAGGGTCTCGAGGGCAGTCCGGGGCTCCCCACCAGGGTCTGGGGGGCAGGAGTGGTGGGAGGGCACTTTTGGGGGCCCCGCAGTCCCAGAGTGGCCCGGGGGATTAGCGGGGGACCAGGAGCAGCCCGCTCTGCTTCCATCGCCCCGGCCCCAGCTGTGTCGCTCGGGGGAGGGGGTCCGGGGGAAGGGATCCTCCCTGCACTCACCAGCAGCAGCGGAAGTGGAGCAGCCCAGCCCCAGCCCGCTCCACTCCGCCATATCGCAGCCCCAGCACTCTGCTTCCCGCCACAGGTGAGTACGGGGGGCATCCTTTCCCCAACGTCCCTGCACTCACCTGCGGTGGGAAGCGGAGCGCCACGGCTGGATGCTGGCAGAGTGAAGCGGGCTAGGCCCGTGTCGCTCCACTTCCCGCCGCGGGTGAGTGCGGAGGGCGTCCATTCCACAACCTCCCTGCACTCACTGGCAGCGGGAAGCGGAGCAGCCCAGACCCAGCCAGCTCCACTCTGCCAGCTTCCAGCCGTGGTGCTTCGCTTCCCGCCACAGGTGAAGGACCTTTCCCCAGCCACTCCCCAGCGACAGAGCTGGGGCCGGGGCAAGGAAAACGGAGCAGGCTGAAGTCAATCAAAGGAATTTTAATTGTGAAATAAATAGAAAGACATTTAAAAAACAGAGATTTTTATTGAATTACATTTTGCAGTAACAATCTTCATTATTCATTCCAATTTCTAGTTCTTTAACTCCCCCCCCAGCCCCTCCACACACAACATTTTTACTGCTGTCTCTCTGACTGGTTTCAGAGATAAAATATTGAAGCTGTTAATGAACTGATTTAATACCTCAGAACACTATTTAGGAGCACTGTTAAATTTGCTAATTTTCTTTTCTTGCTTTTGGTCTTTAAATGATTTTGCTAACTAAAAGTGATACTTTTGATATCCTAGTGTACTCAAGGTGTACACTTAATTTCAGAAATAATGTTTGTGGTATTACATTTTAGAAACTAAGGGCAAAATTCTGTGAATTTTGCAAATTAACAAGTGAAGAACACACATATAAAAAGAGAATTCTGCATAAAAAAATCTATCTAACCTGTAGCTTGGCATTAATTGCTGATGCTAAGTATCAGTAAGTGTATAAGTAAGTCAGTGTACTAGTGTTTTATAATATATTTGGTGAAAGTAATGCTCATTAAAGCACTCCTACTATTAAATCTTTGCTGAGCAGTGGGGAGAGACAATTTTTTTTTTGGTTCTGAATTAGAGAGATTATGCTGTGTCTCTGCCACTCATACTATGTGTGATTTCTTCAGGCTGGCTTCTTGACAAATCCACCTAGAAAAACTCGGTTTCAACAAAAAATTGAAGAGAGAAAAGAAGCCCTGTATTTAAGAAATCGCCAAGCACCTCTGGGGAGGTCATATGATCAAACTTCAATGTTACCTAAAGGCATGGATGTGACTGCCACCACTTTTGGAACAACAACCATCAGAGGTAACACACTTAGTGTTAAAACGTATTGCTGTTGAATACATGGTAATTTATCATTTAACATGGGATTCAGAAAGTTACATAAATAATAAGCATTATTCTTTAAAACAATTCCTGTGTAGTAGAAAAGAAATACTAATTACAACTGCTAATTACAAAAAAGAGCATATAAGTAATAAAAATGTATTAACTAAAATACTCAAACATCAAGAACACACAGGAAGGATAGGGATTTCTGTCCCTCCCTAAACTTAGATTTTCTGAGATTGGTGCAGATTTCAGGGATCCACTAGAGGCCAGGGTTGATCATATAGCGCAGTGGTTCTCAAAGTTTTTTTTTCGTGGGCCACTTGAAAATTGCTGAGGGTCTTGCAGATCACTTAATGATCTTTCCAAATGTTGTTTGTACCATTAGCTAACTATTGTAAAGTGCTTTGGATAAAAGCACTATATAAAAAAACCTTAATAATAATTAACGGTTTTTGTTGTACAAATAAAAGCACACAACTCCTTTTTTAATATCAGTAGTCTTACCTTTCTAATGCGATGGATGTGCCCTCTCTCCCGCTGGCGCAGCAGCCCCTGAGCTGGGGCTGGGAAGGTGGGGGGTCTCTCCCTCTCTCCCCTGCTGCGGCAGCCCCCAAACTGGGGCTGGGAAGGAGGGGGTCTCTCCCCCGCCAATGCAGCCACAGAGCTGATGCTGGGAAGGAGGGCCATGTCTCCCCAGCAGCCGCAGCCCTGGAGCTCCACTAATTTGGTGGGTGGCCCTTCATTCTCTCGTGTGCAACAGCCCAGGCGTGCACCTTACTATCTGAATTGAGCTTGTGGTCCGCGGACCACAGGTTGAGAACCTCTGATATAGAGGCCTAGGACCTTGAAGTCCCATCTCAGCCCCCTGCAGCTCTCCCCCATCCCATTTCATCATGGCTGTGTTGATGGAAAGCAGCCTGACTGAAACTTTGATAGTAAATATTATATTGCCAAAGTATTCATTCCAGTAAGATACTGTTAAAATAAGACTTTTCCTGCATATTGAACTTTTAAAAGAGATTTTATTACCATATTGATTAGTATTTGTTCACTTTGCAGACACACCTGGTGGAGAGCTTATAAATCCACCAAAAACCTTTGAGGTAGTGGATAATGAAGCAAAAGAAGGACACGAGTTGTATGTTGTGACACACAATGATTACAATGTAGGTGAGTAAGATCAAGGGCTGGTGATCAGTAATACAAAAAGTCTAAATATGTATAAAGCTAGTTATAGCTTTTTGATGCTTTACAACACATAACATACCATATTTATTCATTCAGCTATAAATTAATATGAAGCTAAAAAGTTACAGTACTTTTGAAAAATCATTTTTGGGAAGGGGATTCTGTCATGGAGATACTAATATATATGTACAAATAAGACAACAAAATAAATTTGTAAAACTAGTTCCTTTAATTTTGGGTCATAATGAGCAAGTATTAGAGCTTAGAAAAGGAGATTACGAGTCGGGACATCTGGGTTCTGTTCCCAATTCTGTGATTTATGCTCTGAGCTTTTACCTGTGTATAAAGCAGATAGAATAAATAATGTTTTGTATTCCACTGGCATCCACATTTTCCTAGATGCTGGCCAAACATATAAGAAGGCACAGGCACTGTCTAAGAAGATAAATGACATATGTAGGGAGGTGGAGAGGGATAAAAGTGCAAAGCAAGATTCTCTATTTCCATACAGACACATTTGCACTTCCCATATTCTGGCTCCAGCCAGGGGCCAGGTTTAAATTGTGCTAGTTTGTAATGGCACGCACTCTGTTTACCTCTATGTTGGAGGTTGTGATGGGGATAGCAGAGAGCCATTCTAGTACCACTTTGCTGTTGGAAGTATTCACTGGGATCTGTTTTCATCCCCTTTACAACCTCTCTACACCACCAGAGCAGCATAAAAAGTCAACAGCACAAGAGAGAATCTGTCCCATTCAGACGGAATGTATGTACTTTTAAAAACAATAAATGTCAACTATCCCCATCAATCTTGATGGATTATATAGAATTTGTATGCTATAATATAGCCAGATGAAACTTTTAATGTAAAGCAAGCAGTGGAAAATGTTTTCCTGAAAATATCAGATGAGGTTCTTTCAAAAGCAGATTGAAGAGAGGTGCAATAAACCAGATGAAATCAGAATTTCAAAGGTTTTGTTGTTGTTTTTTTCATAGAATTGCAGGAGGAAAGATATTTATTCCAGTATATTTTCCCAGTCAATGTATTTCACACAGAGTAAAGGAAAACATTTGCTTCCACAGGGGAAGCAATAAACAGGAAATATGAGCCATCAACATTCAACAAATATCATGTTTATGGAAAAGAAACACCTCACTTTAATGATGGACGAAATGTATCCAAATCTTTACGCTGGCTTTACAATCTCCAATTGTAAGTTAGAATGGATAGTAATAGATTGGGGGCCTGATTTGCCAAGCCAGGTCTTTATGATTGAATGTAGTTTTACATCTGCAATGAATCACATGCAAAATTCCTTTATTTTTTCCCCCTGGAAATTCATTATAGCTAAGAAATTTTGCCTACCCATACATAGGCTTCTACTCTTTTGTGGAGGGCATGGTTCTGTGACCCTGGTGTCTTCTCCAACTAGCATGATGAGTAGAAGATGCTGAGCTGCTATTCTCTTGTTTTGTAGCTCGTGGAGAAAGATTTTCACTTAGGTGCACAAATAACTGATTTATGCCAGTGTGGGATTTTGGAAGGGCAAATGAGACATGTTATGGATGCCCCTGCTGCTCTCCCATTTGCAAATTAACTCTAAATGTTAATATATTTTAAAAGTTGGGAAAAAGTACTATGAAAATATACATTAAAAATAGGTTTCTAAATACAAACCAAATAAATCTTTGTTTTCAAAACAGGAAGGTTGTAGGTTGTGGAGTGCATTCTTATTTCTTATTTCTATTTCCTTCAAATTATAATGCCATCATTTAGCAACCATATCTGACAATTATTTTCCAATTTTGTAGAAAGAAAGCAGCAAAAATAGTGTCCAAAAGAAGTGATGATTTCAAGGAAAAGTTTCAGCCTCAGCTTGGAAAAGTCCTTGATCCGTAAGTGAAGAGAGATTTTCTAAGGATGGAATTATTCAGACCCTGTGCAAGGCTCTCAGCATTCTCAAGCCCTCTATTGCCCCATTGTGGGGCTAGGGAAAACTGGTTTTGTGGCTGGGCATGGGTGCCACTGCACCCCTATATGCTGGAGAGAGGGGCTTTTCACCAGCCCTAAAGAAACTGGTATGAGTAATTGGTGGAAGACCTAGGATGGGGCTAAAAGATTTGCATTTATGGGAATGCAGCTTTTATTTAATCCATTAGGCTTTAATAATGGTCGCTGGGGGGCTGCATTGCAGCCTTGCCTCCTGTTGATAGGTTTGGAGCTGGATTCCATGCCTCCCCAAATCCCAAAATTCTCCACAAAAAGCCAGGTTAATTGGGATTTGTACATGGGAGGAAGAGGAGAGAAGGGTGAATTTCACTTTAAATGATCAATGATTTTTCACTGAATTGAAAAAGTAAATAGGTGTCAGTACCTGCAAAAACACTTCCTCTTTTGTCTGTATAGAATATATACAATATTAATCTAAAAAGGCCTAAATCCATCTCATTTGGAGCTCATTTGAACAATGCTCTACAGAAATTTACTATCCCTCTTTTTAAGGGACTTTTAAAAAATTTAGGCCCTGATTCAGGCTGATTTGAGAAATTAAGGCCCTAAAACACGCACTTAACTTTAAACATAGGCTTAAGTGTTTTGCTGAATTGGGGTCTAAATGTGTATCTTAAAAATAAATGTATTTCAGATTAGTGTGTGCCACTTCCTATGTGTGGTGGTGTCTGATATGTCTGGCTTCTGCAGCCTTGCCTGAGCTTCTAAAGTTTGAGGAAACTGACATTCCTAGTCTGTAAATGCAGGGATGAGAAGGTGAGTTAACTGCTTGTTAGTACCTCCACTGACACTAGTTTTGATGATCTGTTTGCATCACCAATATTCCCATTTTCCCTCCATATAAAACCCAGCTGACTGTCTGCATGGGAAAAGGTTGTGTGGCCAGGCAATGGAGGAGTTGAGGGCAAATTGTTTAGCAGCATGTTCTTCTCTACCAGGGATTAAAATCCACTGAGTTGATGCTGCTTGAAGCACCATTAACTACTCTTAAACTCTCCAAGCCCCATTGTAGGGGTTACAGAATGGTTCACTTGAACATTCAGCTAATGGCAGCATGGCCTGGAGCCGCTGTGTTGTTATTTCTGGAGGGACCTGAAGGAATGTAAAGACTGTCCATGCAGCTGCCTGGGGTTTTGCAGGGTTGGCACCAGGAATTCTCGGTCTCCACTTGTTTTTGTAGACCTCCTCTTACTCTACCCATATTCCACCACTAATGCAGAAAAGGTGAGAGGGAGAGGATGCAGCCAAATAGATATACATCAAATACCTTGGGGCTGTTGATTATTGTGCTCCCATATGTGGAAGGGGAACATAGGTACCTTTCTTGTTTATGATGGAGATTTGTGGTTCATATGATAAATATATAGCTGTTAAACTAAGAGTTAAAGAAGAATATTGATTTGTTTTTACATTTTTAAGGAATATGTTGAAGCAGCTATTTATGTTAAAAAATCCTAAACAAATAAATATTTAGTATCATCAATAATTGTTGGTTTTAGTTAATAAAATATGGTCACATTTTCCAGATGGATGTTGTCTTGGCTTCTGTTGCAGAATTGCAAAAATCAGAAAAAATTTGAAAATCTTATCTGTCACGTGATGAATATCCTTTCTCTAGTTGATAATTGTTTAATTGTAGGTGTTATTTTGACTAGAGATCAGATTCAACATAGATATAAAGTGTTATTTGACAGATACACTAAAAAGACTTTTCACTTGCATTCCTTTTGTCTGAAAAATAGAAAAATAACTTGTTTGGGTCACAAGACTTTTTCTCTCAGGAAATATAAACATCAAATTCAAAGACATTAAAAGTCTGCTATACAGTATTTTTGACAGTTGGTATTTTACACTAAAACAAGGTTTGTAAAAGAAAGGAATCATCAGTAGTGGCAGCTTTGATTCATGTAAAAAAGTACCAATGAACAAGTTTCAGGTGAAGTCTGTTGAATGGAGCTTTCCTTATTCTTTGGTTATAGTATGGGTAGAGAGATGATAGATTAATTTTTCACAGGTAGAATGTAGCATGCATTTTGGTCAGTAATAACACACTTAACTAGCACACTTCTTCTCATTGACAGCATAGCAGAAACTATGAATGTTCCACCAGACCATACATTTGGAATGTTTCTTCGTCCTGATGAGTTCGGTAAATATACCAGTGGCCTGTTTAAAAACTTTTTTAGTTAGTAGGATTATTTTGAAGTGATAACTACAAGCTTTGTAATGCAGTGATTTTCTAAGATCTTTTACGCAGTTAAAAAACTACCATGAGAAAGGCTTAGCGACACTAAATTTTAGAAAGGGATTTCAGGCATTAATAAAAAAGACCCTAGAGTCAGAAGTGAATCCTTAGATTTGAGGTGGATGCTACTTAAATAAATAATAATAGTCTCAGAAAGCATGCATATCTCAGTCTAAACAAAAGGGAAGCAGAAAGGAAACCAGGAAATCAGAAGGTATGGCTAAACGACAAGGTTCAAAAGGTTGCTCGACACAAATAAACATCCTTCAGAAAATGGAAATCCAGCCCAAGTGAAACCAACAAAAAGGAGCATGAGCTACAGCAAGTTATATGTAAGAAGGAAATTAGGAGGAATTTGACAAGAAAATAGTTGAATATGTGAAAAAAAATTAAGACATTCTTTAAGTGTACCAGAGACAGGCAGCTAGCAAAAGAATTGGTGGATCCTTTGGATCACCCATGGAGCAATTAAGGAAGCAATTAAGAAAAATAAGAACATTGCTAAAAAGTAATGGATTTCTGTTCATCAGTCTCCACCCCAGAAGATGTAGGAGAGATTCCTACCTTGGACGTGCTTTTTTTTTTCTGGTAATAAAAATGAGGTATTATTACTAATCAAGGGGTAAAAAGAAGAGGTGCTGGATGAGATAGATAAATTGAAAAGCAACAAGCCCCAGATGGTATACATCTAAGAGTTTTGAAGTAAATAAAGAATGAGTTTCTGAGCTGCTAGCAAAAATATGCACTCTGATTAAAAGTAGCTACACTGCTGGAGAACTGGAGGGTAGCAAATGTCATATCTATAATTTAAAGGGGTGCTAGAGATTATACAACAGTTTACAGACCTATAAGCTTTACTTCTGTACCTGATAATTGGTTGAAATGATAATTTAAAATAGAATTATGAAATGCAAAGAAGATCATGATGTGAGAGTGGAAGGAAGGAAAAGAAGTGGTGAGCAAAGGAGAGTGCAGCTTCTGCAAAGGAAAATTGTGCCTCACTAATGTATTAGAATTCTTTGAACATGTTAATAAAACAGTGGAAAAAAAGGAGAACTGGTTAACATAGTTTATTTGGATTTTCAAAAGGCCTTTGGCAAAGTCCCTCAGGAGAGTTTATTAAAGAAACTAAGTTGTCATGGTGTGAGGGGTAAGATATTGTCATGGATCAGAAAATGGCTAAGAGAGAGAAAACAATTTTTATCATGGCAAAAAGTTAACAGCAAGGTGCTTCTAAATTCCATACTTAATATATTTATTAATAATCTGGAATGGGGATGAACACTGAGGTGGCAACATTTTCAAATAACACTGAATTATTTAGAATAGTCAAGGCCAGAGAATATTGGCCCCAGTTTTGCAAACACTTAATCACAAGCTTAACTTTACTACCTTGAGTAGTCCATTGAAGTCAAGTGCATAAGTGTTCGTAGTGTGTTTGTATTGTGAGGAGCTTCAGAGGGATCTAAACAAGCTAAATTACAGGGCAACACAATGGCAGATGAAATTCAGTCTTAGCAAATGGAAAGTGATGGATATTTGAAGGGATAATTTGAACAACTCATACATTATAATGGATTCTAAATTTCTCTATCAACTTAGGAAAATGACTTGAGTATCACTGTGGACAGTTCATTGAAGACCTCTGCTCCATGTTCAGCAGTGGTCAAGAAAGCAAACAAATGCTAGGATGCCTAAGGAATGGGATGGAGAATAATACAGAAAATATTATGGTGCCATTATAGAAATTAATGTTGCATCCTCACCTGGAATACTGTGTTCAATTTTCCATAGTTCTTAATAATATTTTTGCCCCTTTGGAACAGAATGGGCTGGAGATAGGGCATCCATAGTAGATGTCCCTTGACACTGGCAATTCATGTTCCCCATTTGTGCAACTTATCCTGAATCTATTAACTTTCAGTGCATCATGTAATGCTCATATTTTTTTTTTTAGGTATTTTTGGAGGTTCTGGATAGAGTTGTGAGAGTCTAGTTCAGGAATATACAAACCTTTTCATGGCATGGACCACATGTAAATAAGGAGAGCATCTTGAGGGCCAGCTGTATTCCCATTTGCAATTATATGAGTCAAACAGAATTGTTGGTGCTCAGCAACTCTGAAAACCAGGCCCTTGGAGTCTCAAGTTGAGCATACCTCAGCAGAGGCCCCAAAAATTAGAATCCATTTTTGAAAATTTTAGCTTACTGTAAATGTGTAACTAAACAGGAGTTTATTTATTTTGTAGGAGTTGGTGATCTTCTTCACAATCGGGTTCCAAGTGAGTTCCTCCGTGGTAAAGACAGAGAGCGAGCTGTCTTCACTGCAATTCGACAGAATTTGAAGAAAGCTAACTACCACAATTTTGGCACATTACTAGAAGCATTCAGGCATTACGACAAGGTCAGTGTTCTGAGAGAATACAAATTTACGTACACATAATTTGTGTGCATATGTGTGTGTGATACATATTAACTTTCCAAGGTTATAGATATGTGCATGAGTATATATAGAATAGTAATAAAAGAATTAAATATAAGTTGAAAATATGATAGGACAACATGACAGACAAACCTTTCTACTGTGCACTCTATAGACAATGGTGTGGCATGGCATGTAGGTTTTATTGCAGAAGTGTTGGTTGCAACTCTAAAGTTGATGTTGCAATCTGAAACGGTATTAAAATAGAGCGTACATTTCTGTTTTTCTGTACTTGTAGGTGATCTTCCTGTGAAGCTTTCACATTAGTTTTATGCCCTTTGCATTTTCTGTGTAATTTAGATTTTGTTTCTTTTCAGACATTTTGAATAGAATCTGTTTGAAATTGACTCTGGCTGTAATTTATCTGGGGAAATCTCACTTTTTTGTTATTGTGTATCTTTAAAATAATATTATATAACACACAAACATACTAGAAAGCTGAATTTTCAGTAAATCTTATACAATGGGTAGTTAAAACAATTTTTGTCATTATTCATCATAAAGAAAAACTTCGGGCAGCTAACATATAAAATCTTATGGCAAAATCTTCTCTATTTTTAACATATCTTCTGCATAGGACACATCTCTGGCAACAGCTACACTTTTCTGGCAGATTTTATTCTACGGCGGAGAAGGTTTTATATGCAGCTGCTGACATAATATTTCACATGCAGCTGAGGACATGAAAATTTTATATACAGAAAATCTAAAAAGGATGATGATAATAATTCCTATATCAGTTTTTGTCAATAGATCTCAAAGCGCTTTACAAATGAGTTAAGGATCATTATTCCTATTTCAAAGTTAGAGAAACAGAGGCACAGAGCAGCAAAGTGACTTGCCAAGGTGTTGCAGCAGGCCAGTGGAAGCATCAGGAATAAAACCTAGGTCTCCTACGTCTCAGTCCAGCGCTGTATCCACTGGGCAACATTGCCTCCACTTCATCAGCATCAGCTATGCTTCTACCAACACCCAGTGTCCCTCACTCCCAAGCAAAGTACCTAATCTACCTCTACTTTTGATTTGAAAAAAAAAACAACCCAGAGAAAATGAATACACACAAACTTAATTAAGGTTGCTGCACATATAACATACCTTACATTACAAGAGTGAGGTAATGAAAAGTTAAGCCACCTAACAGTACCTGCTCTCTGCTCCTGCACCCACAGGTATACACCTTACTACTAACAAAACTACCATACACCACAAATCACATACCACAGCCATAACTCTGTGTGACCGGGGTCCCAGTGGGGGCCAGCTGAGGTCACTCAATTAGGGTAAACTGCAAAGAATGGGGTAGACAATCCCTAAAAAGCTGGTGGATATTCCAATACTTAGATTTACCAGGCCAGCATAAAACAGCTGCTTTATTACCTCACTTGTTACTCAGAAGTCCAAACAACACAGTTCTCTTAAAGTGATCCAGCCTCAGGCCTCCATCCGGGTACCTAAATCAAATAAGATGAAGATTCCTGAAAATTTTATTTCATCATATAAAAGAAAAGGTTCTACCAATCCCAAAGGATCGGACACACTATCTCCCAAGTTACTGAATATTTCAGATCTTACACAAATACACGCAACAGCCAATTCTTATTAACTAAACTAATATTTATTAAAAAACAAAAGAGAGAGAGTATGGTTAAAAGATCATTATACATACAGACATGCATTCAATTCATTGAGGTTCAGATTCATAGCAGAGATGGTGAGCTTTGTAGTTGCAAAGAGTTCTTTCAGAAATAGTTCATAGGTTATAGTCCAATGTCCAAATATCCTATTCAGGGCATACCAGCATAGCTGGGACCTCAGTCTTGCAACTTAAACTCCCCCCGATGAAGTTTAAGCAGATCTGAGATGACAGAATCAGGATCCAAGGATCTTTTATACAATGTTATGTTCTTCGACAAGTTGGAGTTCCTTGGGGAACAAAAGGAAATTAGGATGACTTTGAAGGAGGTCCATCACCGGTACTTAGCTATACGAATTAACATAAGGCAATTTGCTTGTTCCTTCACCATTCATAGTACATTTCAAAGAGAGATGAATACAGAGATATCCCGTGTTTACAATTCATTTAAATGCTAGGATGTTCTTTTGATCTCTGAACTATCAGAATACACCATAAACAGGGATTGTTGATTTCACTGTTGACCCTGCTCATATATATTTAAATACACAAAAACACAAACATTATCTCCCCACATGTCTTCTGAGGGTTATTTATTTTGCAGGATGTTTAACCCTTTCTAGCCATGTGTCACACTCGGTCTCAACTAAGGATACTAGCCTTCCAGCAACCATTTTCCCAAACTACTATCTGCCAGCACACCTAACTACTGCAACAACCATTCACAACTAATAGTGTTAGTAGGGGCAGAGTAGTTTGGTGAATGGGTGTGTGCAGAAAGGAGAGCTGCATAATATTGTAGAATTTGAACAAAATTTGTAGAGTGGTGCAGGTGGCAGAACTAGGGTGGGGCAGGAGGGGCTAAATCCCCTGTAATGGAAATATTATGGTGGCTCTGCTGGTGTGTAAACTTGTGCATGCCAGGGGGTGGGGAGCGGAGGTAAGAACAGGACTAGTGGGCCCTGGTTTGGGCCGAGGAGTAAAGAGCAGGATCCGGAGGGATGGAACAGGCGCTGGAGAAAGTAGGAGTCCCCAAGACCCTTCTTTCCAGCCTGGAGCTGGCTGGCCCCGCACCCAGTCTCAGTACCTCCCCTGTCTGCCCCTCCTGTCTTTCCGTCTCCTGCACCCCCAATTATAGTTTGCTTCTACCCCCAATTATAGTTTGCTTCTACCGGAGTAACTCTAAAATCATAGGATCTATGATATTTTGTGAAGCTATGATTTTCTCCACTTCCTGATGTTAAGGCTCTTTGCTGAAAGGAAATGCTATGCATATTTCACTGACACAACTGCAGTTCCTCTATATCCAAATTATCACAACATCCTGAAAACAGCTCCACTCCTTGCCTGGGCTACTAGGCTGTTTGTAACTGGAAGGTTTTACTGGAAACCGTGACATGACTGGAAACCTTGGACATATTCAGAAGCAATTTCTCAACCAAATAAATATTTTAATATATTTGTTTTCAAGCTTAGCTAAGAGACTAGCTACATGCCAGATTTGAAATTTTGTTGTTTCATTGTTTTTAAGATATCAGCAAGCAAAGGAAATCAGTGAGCAGAAGTAATCTTAACTTTTTTTAAGCTAGAAAAGTATATTTTTGTCAGTCTTTCAAATTTCAAAAATGTTTGAATGATTTTCCTCAAACTTTTCTCCAAATTTTACTTCTTCAGAGACCGAGCTTGAAAAATTTTAGGTCCAAGAGAAAAAAACATGGGAGTTATATTGGAATTCCCTGTGGAACCTTAACTATAGTGTTCACTCCGGATTGACACCTTATTTGAAAAGAAGTCTTATCTTTGCCTCAGCATTTATTATTAGACTCTCATCTTGTCACACTACACCATTACATTGACATTAGCTCTTAATTTCAAGTTCCCTTATTATCTAAGTAAAAAGTTATTTCATTGATGCTTGTGAATTCAGGTTGTGAGTTCCCAAACTGCTCTGGATTTTTGGATTCTGTCTTTGGGAATGATGTGGCTAAATTGGAGAGAGTTGAGAGGAAAAGAACAAAAATGATAAAAGGCTTAGGAAACCTGACCTATAAAGACAGGTTAAAAAAACTTGGCATGTTTAGTCTGAGGAAAAGAAGACTGAGGGGGACCTGATGACAGTCTTTAAATATGTTAAGGGCTGTTATAAAGAAGATGGTGATTGAATTGTTTTCCATGTCCACTGGTAGGACAAGAAGTAATGGACTTAATCTTCAGCAAGCGAGATTTAAGTTAGTTATTAGGAAAAACTAACTTTGAGGGTAGTTAAGTTCTGGCATAGGTTTCCAAGGGAGGTTGTGGAATCCCCATCTTTGGAGGTTTTTAAGAACAGTTTGGACAAACACTTGTCTTGGATGGGCTAGGTTTTTATCAGTCCTACCTCAGCACAGGGGGCTCAACTTGATCACCTCTTGTGGTCCCTCCCCAATCATACATGTCTATGATTCCAAGATTCTGCAATTTGAATATTCTTAAATGATATGATTGGCTACATATTTATGACCTATTGTCTGTATCTGGACCATGGGCCATAGTTTGAACACCTGTTATGCAGTGTTTGTGATGATAACTGTTGTGTGTTATTTGTCACAGAACGGTGATGGGAAGATAGACAAAGAAGAACTGAGGAAGTCTTGTTTTCAGCTAAATCTCGATCTAGATGAGGAACTGTTGAATGCTTTATTTGATTACTGTGATTTGGATAAAGATGGTTTGATTGACTATCTGGAGTTTGTAAACTTTCTTAACTGGAAAGACAAAATGTCTATTGAAGAATTTGAAAAAAACATAATTACAAAAGGTATGTGATTTAGTACTAGAAAGCACTTACGGGATAATCCTGTCTGTTCCTCAGCCACTGGAAAAGGCCCTGGCAGAACACATATTGCACAGGAGGCATAGAAATTGGAAGCCCATGCAAATGCTTCCAGGCCCCCAGTACATTGTGGAGTATGGCTACAAAGAGGCTGCTCTGATCTGTGTGCTGGATGAATGGATTCCCCACTGGGAATTACCAAGCCCGTTTGCTAAAGTTTGGGAAGGGAGTTAGATTGGAAAACAAAAAAGAAATGACTAGAGAAAAATGTTAAAAGTTAGCTTTTGCTAGCAAAAACCTGGATTCATCTGTAATGTTTCCATTTGAACATTGAGCTCTGGATAAATTTTTCTGAAATTACGGTAGCTGGCAATGTGTCCTTTAAATATTAGATTCTCCAGTCCATTCCGCTCCGTTTATATTACCTGAGCAGAGTAAAAAGAGCACAAACTACCCACAGGCGCCTACTTGGGAGTTCCCCAGTGTAGATGGCTCATCCTCTTCCGCTTTGCTGTCTCTGGTCAACACAGGGACAGAAAGAGAGTGGTGGTGTGGTGTAGAAGGAGTCAGAGTGTCCTATACAATGCACTTCAGCTGCCCTCATATGGCATGTGTTCTGTACAGCCCTCAGATTGCTCTAAGCCTGTAGCTCTCAACCTTTCCAAACTACTGTACTCCTTTCAGGAGTCTGATTTGTCTTGTGTACCCCCAAGTTTCACCTCACCTAAAAACTAATTGTTTACAAAATCAGACATAAAATACAAAAGTGTCACAGCCACAGTATTACTGAAAAATTGCTCACTTTCTCATTTTTAAAATAAGTCAATTGAAATATAAATATTGTACTTACATTTCAGTGTATAGTATATAGAGCAGTATAAACAAGTCATTGTCTGTATGAAATTTTAGTTTGTACTGACTTTGCTAGTGCTTTCTATGTAGCCTGTTGTAAAACAAATATCTAGATGAGTTGATGTACCCCCGAAGACCTCTGTGTACCCCCAGGTGTACATGTACCCCTGGTTGAGAACCATGGCTCTAAGCTGTGCTGGAGCAAAGAATCAGGGAGCCATAACCAACATGAGAGAACAAATAATATGTGACAAATGTGTAGTCATGTTGCTTAATGCTCTGTTGGATGGTGCTCAGAAACTATGATGATAAATGCAGTATAAGAACCTCTACAGAAGAAAATAGTTCCATGACCACCACTGCCTCATTGTGCTGTAACAAGGTAAATTACAATAACTGAATTTTAATCTGCCAGACATGAGAAGTAACACCTTTTTATTTTCTTTTTTCTTATACGTGCACTTTACTATTTAAGCTGGTTGCACCAAAGATCTCTCTCTCTCTTTGCAATCTGGAGAAATCCTTGGAGAAAGTTTTGTTTTTATTTTTCCTTGAAGTGATCCACTGGAGATTTTAAAAGTCCAGGGATTCTGATTTTATCATAAGTACTTTTTAAAGTTGGGTTAATATTAGAGCCTATTAGGTGCAAATCTCAGTCAGAACAGTAGTGCTTTTTCTTTTGTGAAGAGTTTATTTTTCTATGCAAATGTATCCCATAAAGCAGGAGAGATTAAAAATCTCTCAGAACCATTTGAAAATGTGTAATCTATATATTAAATCTTTTTTACTCAATAATAATGTAGGTTTAAGTCACTGTTTTTACTACTAAAAATATTTACTATGTTGTGTGCATCTAATAATTTTGGCTATTTTATAACCTTCACATTTTATAGGGAAAAAGCCAGATGGTTCTGAGCCTTCCCTACCTGAAGATGCAGAAACCAAAATAAACAATGGATCACTCTTAAAAGATGAAGATCTTGTACCAAAGGAACCTGGAACCTCAGAAAAGACACCAAAAACTCTTACAAGACCAACAGATCGTGTATTTGCTGATTATCGCACAACTTCTTCTCAGTACAATGCAACTGTAGGAGGTCTCCCTGCAACTTGTAAGTACAGTGAATGCTAGTGAAGACAAAATCAGAAGCAATTTTAGAAAGTATTGGCAAATGTGCTAATTACATAGAATAGCCCACTACCTAAATCTAATTTATCCAACAGTATTAAACCAAATTTGATTCAGATGCTTAAGATTAAGGTTTGGAGGTTCATTTAGGATAAGAACCCAAAAGTTTGGATGTTAATCAAAACTCTTTGGTCTAGAAGTTATACTGAAAGTCTCAGAAGAACCAGTTTTTTTTATGATATTTCTAATAAAATCCTGTTTTTGGCTTGGTTGGAAATAAAGCAACAATAACCTTCCTTACAGCATTTAAATATTTATGCTTCTGGTTGTAGCTGAAACCATGAAGTGTAGAAGAAAGTAAAAACTGGATGGGAGGAAAATTAAATAATCACTTTTTTAAAACCCCATTTAAAAAAAAGATTTGACTTGAGTTTCAGGCAGAATTTCAGGTCAGTTCTTATTTTATCTAAAGTAGTTCACCCTTCCCTAGTTTTGGGGAATACTGTATGACACAACTGCTATTTCTGTGTGAGCTACTGCTGCAAGCATAGTTCTTTCATTTATTTATGTTACGTATTGATTATTTTTCTACAGGTTACCCATTATACGGCATTCCAACCATTCGTTCAGACATTCCTGCCCCTCGTATTCGCCGCATCAGTGACAGAACTAATTATGGTGATGAAGCCAATGCTTATGCATTATTATGTCCATCTGTCTTCAGCCAGAAAGGAGTGTATGAAAAAGATTTTTTTAAGACAAGACCAAAGGCAGAGGTACTGTACCTTGCTTCTGAAGATTTTCTCTAGATACCAATGGTACACCTGCATAATGGGTCTGGGAGGTTATGTGGTCGAGCAGTTAGGGCACCACACTGAAAGTCAAAAGACATGGGTTAAATTCCCAGATTTATGATTGACTTATTTTGAAATTTGGTGAGTCATGTTACCTTTCTGTACCTCAGTTTTGCTATCTGTAAAATGGGGTTAATTGTAAAGCACTGAGATCTGTGGATGAAATATTTGGCATTTTACAAGTGCCCAATATTAATATTCCCAGACAGAAAATTAGGTTAAATTGATATTGTTATTAATAGTACATACCAATAATTTAAGGATGAAAAAATCATAAGAATGTTTTAATTATTACAAAAACAAGCATTATGAACCCAGAAAATTCAGAACCTAAAGTTAATCTTAAGAGATCCAAACATGTGAAGGCAAAGAAATTCACTGCTAAGGCACCCATTTCATAGATTCCAAGGCCAGAAGAGTAAATTGTGATAATCTAGTCCAGAGGTAGGCAACCTATGGCACGTGTGCCGAATGTGGCATGCGAGCTGATTTTCAGTGGCACTCTCACTGCCTGGGTCCTGGATACTGGTCTGGGGTCCTCTGCATTTTAATTTAATTTTAAATGAAGCTTCTTAAACATTTTAAAAACCTTATTTATTTTACATACAACAATAGTTTAGTTATATATTATAGACTTATAGAAAGAGACCTTCTAAAAACGTTAAAATGTATTACTGGCACGTGAAACCTTAAATTAGAGTGAATAAATGAAGACTCAGCACACCACTTCTGAAAGGTTGCTGACCCCTGATATAGTCTGACCCCGTGTGTAACATGGGCCACAGAACTTCCTAAAAATTATTCCTAGAGCATATATTTTAGAAAAAACATTCAGTCTTGATTTCAAAAATTTCTGTGATGGAGAATCCACTGTGATCCTTGGGAAAGTGTTCCAATGATTAATTACTCTGACTGTTAAAAATTTACACCTTACTTCCAGTCTGAATTTGTCTAGCTTCAACTTCCAGCCATTGGATCATGTTATGCCTTCCTCTGCTAGACTGAAGAGCCCATTATTAAATATTTGTTCCCCATGTAGGTATTTGTAGATTACAATCAAGTCACCCCTTAACCTTCTCTTTGTTAAGCTAAATAGATGGAACTCCTTGATTCTATCGCTGTAACACAGCATTTTACATTACATTTACATTCTTTCATGTTTGGTGAGTTACATAGTTACAGAGGTTTACAATGCAAACACTAGATAACCTTATAATATGGGGTACAGATATTATAAGTGAGATTACTATATGCAGCATCCTACAAGCATTTCACAAAGCCTAAACACTAAACACATTCTTATAAATATAACCTCTATTTTAACAATATTAACACATAGGTGAGCCAGACTGTTTTCTAGCTATGTATTGGCCAATGTTCTGTTGAGGCCGAGGGGCCTTGGCATGAGCTGGTGCCTGGTCTGCCAGAGTCACACTGGCCATGGAGGAAAATGGACTCAGATTGTCTAGTCAACTCTTCAGATTCACCCTGCAGCTGGATAAAGGTGTAAACTCTTCTGCTACCGAACATGGCGCTTCTATCTGCAGCTGCCAGAACAAAAAATCTAGCTGAAAGAGGGGTTATAGGGGAAAAAGGGAGAAGAGGAAGCAGAGGTTGGGAGAGAATCAACTATGTGGCAGATTCACTTGGGTTCCATTAGTGGTACTGTGGTCACCTGAGGGTGGGAAGTCTGCCTGGCCATGATGAGCCTGGAGCCAGCCAGCATATCTCCCAAAATGAGTAGAACTGGATCACTCCAAGACAAGTCAGATGAAGCTGTAGTGTGTGTTTGTGACGTTTCCCTCTGGTGTTATCTGGACCAGTGATCTACTAGGCCTCTCCAATCCTTGACTCTGGGAACCAGCCTTACTCTACTATGCTGTGCGAACCCCAACTCCTGGGCTGTTCACGTACAGCCTTTGGCATGTAAGCTGCTCCCAGCTACTTGCAAGCAAATGACACTAGCCAATATCTCCAGTCCCAAACACGACCCTAGGAACCTCCATCTTGCAGTGTCCAGTTATGGCCGCTGGATGCTGCAAGCTTATTTAAGTTAATCAATTTAACAAAGAAATTGATATGTACCAGGCTTGTTCTCCCAAGGGGAGTCTCTGACACATTGCAAACCAAATGCACTGCTTCAGGTAGAATAAACAAACAGATTTATTAACTATAGAGGTAGATTTTAAGTGATTATAAGTCAAAGACCAAGTCAGATTTGGTCAAATGAAATAAAAGCAAAATGCATTCTAAGCTGACCTTAACACTTTCAGTGTCCTTAGATGCTTCTCACCACAGGCCGGCTGGTTACTTTTCAGTCAGGCTCTCCCCTTTGATCAGCATTTCAGTCGCTTGGTGGTGGTGGTGGTGTCTGTAGATGAAGGTGGAAGTGAGAGAGCATGTTGCTACATAAGCCAAGTATCAGAGGGGTAGCCGTGTTAGTCTGGATCTGTAAAAGCAACAAAAAGTCTTGTGGCACCTTATAGACTAACAGACGTTTTGGAGCATGAGCTTTCGTGGGTGAATACCCACTTCGTCGGATGCATGTAGTGGAATTTCCAGGGGCAGGTATATATAAGCAAGCAAGAAGCAGGCTAGAGATAATGAGGTTAGTTCAATCAGGAAGGATGAGGCCCTCTTTTAGCAGCTGAGGTGTGAAAACCAAGAAAGGAGAAACTGGTTTTGTAGTTGGCAAGCCATTCACAGTCTTTGTTTAATCCTGAGCTGATGGTGTCAAATTTGCAGATGAACTGAAGCTCAGCAGTTTCTCTTTGAAGTCTGGTCCTGAAGTTTTTTTGCAAGAAGAACTCCACATGGACTCCTGCAGTTCATCTGCAAATTTGACACCATCAGCTCATTTACCTTATTCCTTTCCTCCCTCCCCTATTGTGACCCCCAAAGTTTCCCTCTACTTTTCAGGGTGCTGCAATTAAGGTGCAATACTGTTAATCCAGATTTAATTTATTATGTCTCTGGAAGTCCCTTTAAGTTTGTTGCCCTTTTCACCTGAATGTAATTCATACAAAAGCATTTTTATAGTGCAATTATAGAATGATAGTTCTACTCTGACTGGCTCTACTCTTTTAGCTGATTTTAGACAGAAATATGGCAGGATTTCTTCCTTGAAGTTGTGAGCTTTGATTGCTGATGCACTTGCTCCCATTACACAAATACTGCTCTCAAATGTTTACCCCTTATACATCTCATTTGAGCATATGTCATTGCTATAACAGAAGAAAAATCAGCATGTCAAGTACTTTGTTACCTTGGCATCCTATTATATAAATGATAAGAACTTTATCACATTTATATCACCCTAAAACATTTGTCAAATGACAAATATCCTAATTACGCTGGCACCTAAGTTTACTTCAGGTAGTTTTATGATTTTGCTAGATGTCACCCATTACTCACAGAGGGCCAAATTCTAAACTTTTTTGCAAAGCCCACATTAATAGGCAGTCTCTGTGAGTGATGGGGGGACAGTTTCCCCCAGGCATGGAACACTGGCATAGCTGGTGCTATTGTCCATGGAGGCAATAATGTCTGCACTGCTGCACTCCTTCCCCTTTGTGGAGGTTTAAACCAGATTATCCACATAGTCATAGATCTACTGGCCTGGCCCCATCCCAAATCACCCTGTCTATGCTGCTGTGGAGAAAGATGTCGCAGAATGGCGCAGTGGTTGCACAATTCTCATATCTAGAACTTCAGGGCATGTCTACACTGCAATTGAACACCTTTTTTTTTTTTTTTTTTTTATAATTGGAGATATACCAATCTCCTAGAACTGGAAGGGACCTTGAAAGGTCATCAAGTCCAGCCCCCTGCCTTCACTAGCAGGACCAATTTTTGCCCCAGATCCCTAAGTGGCCTCCTTAAGGATTGAACTCACAACCCTGGGTTTAGCAGGCCAATGCTCAAACCACTGAGCTATCCCTCCCCCTCCAGACCTGCAGCTGGCCTGTGTCAGCTGATTCAGATTCGTGGGGCTTGGTCTAAGAGGCTGCTTATTTGCAGTGTAGACATTTGGGCTTGGGCTGGAGCACAAGCTTTGGGACTCTTCCCCAATGTGGGCTCCCAGAGCCCGGGCTTCAGCCCAAACCTAAACATCTACACCACAATTAAATAGCTCCCTAGCCCAAGCCCTGCAAACCCAGGTCAGCTGACACAGGTCAGCTGTGGGTGTATGACTGCAGTGTAGACATACCCTTAGAGCCCCGCCACCCCCTATTATAATAGAATTGAGGCAGTTCAGCTGTGTTTTGGGTCTCTTGCACCTGCAGAGGAATGGGACAGGAACTGGTTGTGATAGGATATGTTGTATGTGTTTTATAAAACCAAATGATCGGAATAGGCTGGTTATTTTTGAAAATATATCAATATGTGTCAGCATTTTTAATGAATTCCTCACATTTAATGCAAAGGGTATGAAGGAACAGACATTTCTTAATTTACATTTTTGTCCTGGCAATGAGAAAAGAGAGAAAATCATTAATTCTGGCAGGACTCCCATCCCTCTCTCACACACACACACAAACATTTAAAAAAAAACAGGAGTACTTGTGGCACCTTAAAGACTAACAAATTTTTTTTTTTTGAGCTTGAGCTGAGCTAAAGCTCACTTCTTGGATGCATGAAATGAAGTTCCATTCTCAAGAAGTGAGCTTTAGCTCACTCAAAACTTCATAAAAAAAATTTGTTGTCTCTTTTTGCCTCTATTTTACTTCTTTTTTTTTGGATACAGACTAACACTGAAACAAACATTTCAGTGTGAAAATCTAATTTATCAATGACTTCTGTATCTTCCATTATTCCTTCTATAATATCTGGTACTGTTTCACTGTTTTATTACTGAATACTACTTTTCTTGTATTTTCTAATGCCAGCAATGTTACAAATTAAGAGCTGATTTTATTACTTTAAACAGATGCCTATTAAAGTTCTAAGATAATACTAACTCAAAACATAAAATTCAAATCTAAAATTAGAAAAGGGGACTCGATAACCTCCTTCCCTCCCTTGGTCATTTTATTATATAAAGTATTCAGTCATGCCTGAAAGTGCACTTGGAGCATGGTTAGGTACTTTACAGTAAGGTATACTGCTAATTAGAGGCCTCAGATATAAAAGATGCCTTGTCAGAATTCCTCAGAATGACTTGCACATGAGCGTATTAACATTTTATAATCTGTCTGAAGCAGGAAATCCATGTGCACAGAATATAGCAAACAGCAAATAGAATTTATGCTTCATTGATAAGCCCATTATACTTATCATGCATTAGACAAAACTATTCTTTGAAGTTATAATGTGGTCTGAAATGTCAAACTCCATTATAGACTATCCAGTTTATGCAGAACATAGTAGACAGCAATAGTGTTAAATCATCCTGTACTCATGCAGTGCATTGCATATTTCAATAATTCTGTTTAATTTTTAATTTATTTTGATATTGAGAATTGATTTTTCTCAAACATGCAATGGCTAATGAAATTATAATTTAAAAACCTGGGACTGTATCATGCCATCTGTTTTTGAGCAAAAAGCCCTATTGAAATCAATGAGGAGTTTGCCTAATAGTCAGTTACACAATATGACCCTCAATTCCAGCCTTCATTACAAGAAATCAAAGCAGACACAGGATTATTAACCATAAAACAGCATAGGTTAAGACTATACTGAAAAATTGTTCTCACTACGCCCCAATTCAAGAAAGCATTCCTATTCAGGAAAGCTCTTAAGCACATGTTTAACTTTATTGAACACAGTGGGATGTAAGCATGTGCTTTAGTGCTGTCCTGAATCAGAGCCTGTTCCAGTGCCCTTTGGAGTCAATGAGAGTCTTTTCATTGGGCTACAAATCAGGCCCTTAGAGTGAATGAGTTTAATTTGACTGGCAAATAACATGTTGTTCACTTATTCAATATCAACTTGACCATCACAGTAAAGGGTAGGTGAGCAGATATTGTGGCTGGGATGGTTTTCAAGATGGGAAGATGTCACAGGGTGACACTGGCTCTTTAAGAGTGAGCAGGGCAAATGCACCTGTGACCGTTGGTTCAGCTGACCCCTGTTGAGCTTTAAAAGAGGGCACCCGGGCTTAGAGAGACCTGGTGAGGGAGTAGCTGGGTGAGTCAGGCTGACTGCCAATCGGGAAAGGGGCAGAGTAGCATGGGGCTGTCACTGCCTGCTCCCTGGGAATATGAATTTCTGGAGAGTTAGGGCTGCCAGAATCTCCTGGGTTGGGAGGCAGGGAAACAGGAGAAGGAAGATGGCCAGAGTCCCCTGAGAGGGGAGGCAGAATGAACCTGGGAACTAAAGGGGGGAAATCACTGGAAGCTATAGCCCAGGGTGAGTTGAGGAATTGTGTTTTTGTTGATTTGACCTAAGTTTGGTCAATAAAACCGCATAAAAGAGACTGTGGGTGTGGCAGTGAGTCCTTCACATGCGGGGGAAAAGCCCTGCCTTGTTACACATGGTGGAGAATGCAGGCAATTTGAATGGGCCCTGATACAACGAGAGAGTGAGGCCAGTCCTGAGTGGGCTTTTTTTTTAAAGGAAGAGGGAAAAGAGGGAGACAAAAGGCTGTGAGGGAGTGTCACAGGGTAATACTTTGAGCTTTAAAAGGGGGCACCAGAGCTTAAAGAGAAGGGAGAGGAGCCTTGATGAGAGGTGAGGGGGAGCCTTGATGGTGAGCTGAGGGCTAGTCAGGAAAGAGGCAGAGAGGGCTCTCACTGCCTCCTCCTTGGGAATAGGGAGCCTGCCTGGGAGAATTAGGACTACCAGAGTCCCGGGGACAGGAGGCAGAAGTCCCTGAGAAGTACAGAAGGAAAATCTCTTATGAACTACATCCCAGGGTGAGTTGAGGAATTGTGTTTTTGTTGATTTGACCTAAGTTTGGACAATAAACATGCATAAAAGAGACTGTGAATGTGGTAGTTGAGTCAGATAAATTGACCCTTGATGATTTGTGAATTTGTCAGGTGAGTATTTTATATCTGTTCATATATTTTTTCACATTTAATTTTTATAATTTTTTATACTATGCCTTTTGAAAATGAAATGCTGAGGCTACATAATGACCCAGTATAGAGGTACATGTGGTAGTTTTAAACTTGGTTAATGGGGCTCAGAATGTTTTATAATCCCTATGGGGGTGTTGATAAAAGTGTCCTAGAACAGTATACTTAAATGGCATTATAGTATTGTTTTTAGTGTAGGAAGCTATGAATGTTAAAGGTTAAAGATTTAGCAGGCCAAATATTGTTCATCTTTATCCCATTGACTTCTATGGGATTGTAAGAAAAATAAGATTTAGTCTGTTTTTATCAATAAAGGGTGCAATTAAAAGTAAAAATGTTGTGGACATAAAATTCATGAATTATTTAATATTCATTTAGGATTATGTACAAACTATGAGCTGGATTTTTAGCTAGTGTAAGTCGGAATTGCGTCATTAGTGTTGATGGAGCTACAGGGGTTTACTTTGCTTAGTATCTGGTGCTATGGATTTATAAAACCCTTTCATTTGTAAGTGACCCAGTGGATTGGAGGAGGTTGGCAATGCTGATCCAGTTGTGTTTTAGAGATTAATGTGGGCAGATTAATGTGAATTAATAATATGGCAGCTGTCTATCGAGAAAGACAATGGCATACCAAAGCACCGAAGTAGTTGAGTTACTATGCGCCATGCTGCAGCATCATGATTGACTAAAAAGTCCAATTCTTGAATGACAGTCCTTGCCACATATAGTGCTGGTATAAGTCGCAGGGCCAGAGGATGAACCCAGCAAATGACTAGTATTTGAGGCCTGCTGTGCTTTCCTCTTCACCTCTCTGCAGCCACTTTGACTGCCTCGTGCAGTGCAGCCCTTCAGTGTGGCCTGTTGCTAGCTGCATCTTGCTAGCTTGCAGCATCCATGTTGAGAGTTTAAGTCCCTCTTGTAAATGTCCTTGAAACTGGGCCTAGGTTGGCCCAATGGCCTTGGAGGATCCACAAGTTCTCCATACAGGAGATTATTTGGAATGCATCTATCATTCATCCAGTGCAGATGACCAAGCCGATGGAGACATCTATGTTTGAGAGTTGTCATTAGACTTGGGAATTTTGCTTTCTCAAGGATGTTGGTGTCAGAAACTTGATTTCCCACTTGATATTTAGAATATGGCAAAGACAGCAGGTATCAAAGGTATTTAACCTTATTTTATGGCTGCTCTAGGTAGTGTCCAAATCTCACTACCATACAGCAGCATGCTCAGAATGCATGTTGGTGGACCTTGGCATTCAGTGTTAGTTTCCTGTTATCCCACACATGCTTGGTTAGTTGACCTAATGTGGTGGCTGCCTTTTTTATGGAAGAATTAAGCTTCTTATCTGGAGATAAGTTATCTGATACAGTTGATCCTAGATAGCAGAGCTTGTGCAGGGCTTCTAGCACAGTGTTAGCTATTGAAACTTGTGGTGCTGTCAACACACCTTGTGCCATAAATCATTGTCTTTGTTAGTCCAAATTCATCACAAGCTAGTACAAAGGTTGGGTGGTTGGCAACTAAACTGGAAACTCCACCACTCATTAAATGGTGGAGGGTATACCAAAAAGCCACCGGAATGAACAACAATATCCATAAAGAAGTAACTCTGTCTGGTGCAGCTGCCTTCCAGCCAGTTCTTGGCTGAACAAAGATTAGGGGAGAAATCCCTGAATTAATAGTAAAGATCAGAAAAAATGTGAAACAAATATGCACAAAATAAAATATACTAAAATAAAGACAAGCAGTGAAAAAGAACAAATGTGTATGGAATGGCAATATTCCACCCACAGTCTGCTGTACCTGTTAGGCAAGTACTACAGCACCACAGCTTGATGTAATCTGTTACGCAGAGTAAATATGTATGTGAGAAACTTAAAAAAAAAACCCCTAAGGGGCTTGATCCTCTGTTCCATTACATTGGTGTAAAATCAATCTTGGTGTAAACTGGGGTAGCTTCATTGAAATCAGCCTTGCTATGCTGATGTACACAACCTGAGGATCTGGCTCATAGCATTTTCAAGACATGTTTTCCTTGTTAAATGTAGAGTTTAATATAATATTTATGTTGATAAATGTAAAGAATAAAAGGTAATGTATTAGTAGCATGGTTTTATTAGGCTTCTTTGGAAACCTTAACTTATAAATTTCCTGAACTCTGTGTGCTTGCTTTCTGAACCTTTAAATTGCATTAACCTAGTGTATACATTTAGGGCCAAATCTTGCAGTCCTTAGCCCTTCCTTAGATAAAACTCACATTAACTTTAATTGGAGTTGGCTTGCTTAAACACACCAGGACTTGGTCTGTAGTCTTCATTAATGGCGAAATTCACTCCTAGACAAATTAAGATTCCTCATGTAAATAATGGATGCAAGATCAGCCCCTATATTAATTAAAGTAAATGCTGACCAAAATTAATTCCATCACATATTACTTTACAGATTGCACGAATTCTCCGTAACATTGGAGTGAGCATTTCAGATCAAAACTTTGAAGAAATATGGAAGCAGGCTTGCATGAAAAATCACAGAGGAGAGGTCTGTGTAGAATCCATCAGAAATATACTGGATGAGATACAAGCATCGCATACAAAATGCAGTTGAGGTTTTCTATTCTTTGTGGTATTTTATTTAAAATAAAATCTGCCATAACTTTGGTTTTGACTAGAACAAATGTTTAAATGTATTGTGTTTACAGAATTAGAATCCAATCTATAGTCCTTCTGTAAGGACTATGGGAGACCGCATATATATGAATCTGTTCTTATCTCCCATTAAAGTCTGGGAATTGGGCCACTGATTTCAGTGGGAACAGGACTAGGTATGTTATTTGCTTATAAATTGAATTCAGTTGTTTCTCTATATATTATTATATGACTTAATGTGTCTAAGTGTTCAATATTACATTTTAAGCCTGAACACTTTTCCATCTTGTCTTTGTTTACAAAAACAGAAACCATTGCATAAATATTTGAAATGTTTTTACATACTGAGAATAATTAAATAACAAGAATTTGTCTGATTAAGAATTTTTTTTTTAAAGCCAGTATTTCTGTGTAAAGGAAAATCGTCCCTCTGCTTTTCTAGAATTCGTTGTTGGTGTCAACAAAACAGTGGCTAAAGATGAGCTGGTTGCCAAAATCTATTTATATTCTCAAAAAAACTCTTTGAGGCCCCTCACAGGAGGATACTAAGGAAATAAAATAATTATGGATTGAGATGTAAAGTATTGACTAAGACAGCAAACAAAGCGGGAATAAATAGCCAATTTTCAACATGGCAAAAGGCTAACAGCCTGATACACCGAACATTATGATACAAGAAACCAGTATTTAATATATACGATCTGGAAAAATGGGTGAACACTCAGATGCAAAATTTACAGATCACACAAAATTATATAGGTTAGAAAAGACTAGAGAAGACCATGAGGAATTTCAGAGGGACTTAACCTTCAGTTCATCAATAGCAAATAAAATTCATTGTTGACAAATGCAAGGTAATACACATTGGAAAGAATGATCTGAACTATGGAGATGCTCTGCTGGATTCTAAATCTAATTGTAACCACACAAGAAAAAGATCTGACTGTGGACATCTGTGGCAGGGAGCTGTCAGCAACATCTTGGTCACTGACATTGCTGCAGCCTAGAGAAGTCGGCAGGCCCAGCTGAGGGCAATTACACACTTTCTGGTGGGGGATTATGAGCACATGAGTGACAATCACTGGGATAACAAGGTAATTGGGGAGAATATAAGGGGAGGAAACAGGGATCAAGGGGCAGCTCAGAAGAACTCAGGAGGAAGCTCAGAGCATGAGCCAGGTCAGGCAGGGCTGCAGGGAAGCCAGTCCTTGCTATAAGCCCGTGTTGCATGGTATTGTTATGTAATAAATAGCCTGGTGTGCGTTTGTGACTGCAAAACCATCTTAACTGGCCAGGCAGTGAGGTTCACTGGGTAACAATGAAGGTGCCCTGTGACAACATTTTTATTAAAATCTTTGCTCAGCATGCAAATAAAATGTTAGGATGAATAAAAAAAATGGGATTGAAAATAATGTTCTTTTCTGAATCAATATTATGCTCTTGTCCTAGAATATTATGTTCAGTTCTGTTCACTTTATTTAAAAAAGGATATAGAAACAATGGAGAGAGAGTTCAGAGATAGGCATTCAAAATGGCTACAGAAATGAAAAGACTTCTATTTAAAAAAATAAAGATGAAAAGATTGGGATTATTTAGTTGAGAGACAGGAAGAATAGGAAGGGACTTGATAGAGGTATACCAAATAATAATGTAGTCAGGGTAAACAGGAGTGCCTGATTTTCCCTTTCTCAGAATACATACACAAAGCTATTGAAAAACAAATTTAAAATTGATTAAATTAAATACTTTCTTATGCAATGAAAGATTAGCTTGTAGAACTCACTCCCATAGATATCGAGTCCAAGATCTTACTAAGGTTAACATAATAGACATATAGGCCCAGACAAAAACATCACTTAGGAATTAAGATATAGAATTGAGAGTACATATCAATCTCTGTAATGTCTCTTACCCTGAATTATATTAATTATTCCAAAACAAAGTGCCATCAACCCAAGAAATTCAGACTTAAGTATGGAAGTACACAGTCCAGGTTGTTAGAGATGCTCTAACTCTTACCTTTAGTGAAAACATGCCATATTAATACAGTTTATGAAAAAGGCATTTTAATGTTTGCATTCCCAGATTAAATTTAAAAAATAATTAAATAGATTAAAATACATGACACATTTCTTGCCCCCTCTTTAGGTTGTTGTTTTTAGGATACTTACATCATCTCTGTGGTGTATTTGATCCTAAATTATTGACACATACTCTCAGCCTTAACTCCATTTTAATGTAGTTTTGTTTGGGAAGATCCTTGTTTGTTTATTTTTTTAACTAGTGTTCATGAATGACATTTTTAAACAAGAGACTCAACAAAAATGTTACCAAGTGACATCTTCAAATCATTAGAAATATCCTATCAAGTCTTAATCTTTTTAAAAATTATCTTGTATGGTGAGATTAACTGGCACACTCTGGCTGCTTTGTGCCATTCTGAAGCAACACAAAGTACCCAGAGCATACTGGCTAGTTAAACTGTGATTACAGATGTTGTTTTATTTTGTTTTTTTACCAGAACAGTGCAAAGCAGCCAAAGTGTACATCTCCATTTCCTCCAATCTTTTGTCTTCCAAATTCCCCTTGCCTTTTGGACCAGCCTTCATTCCCTTGTGCGCACAGACAGAGTCCCTAGTTTCCTACCACCTCCTGCAACTCCCAGATTTCACTGCACGCATGTGCACAGATATGTGTGTGCTCACGTCCCCCAGGTTCCTCTCCCTCCTGCCTCTCTGGGGACCAGACCTGGTGCAATGGGTAGTTTTTGAAAAGAAATAGGGTATTGCCTTCTCTTGTGGTTATTTTTCATAACTGAAAGTTTGTTAGCAAGGGCTGGCCATAACATTTTCTTCTTTAGAGAGAGATTCACAGAATTGCTCTCTTTCTAAATGGCTGCCATCCTCTACTGTTCTTAGTGACTGTGTCTACGCTGCAGCTGGGAGGTTTAGTAGTAGTATTTTGAAGGCTAAATCATGCCTGTTAGGAAAAATTATGTATTGGAGGTGGTGTGGAACCACTCCATTCCAGGGAGACCATCAAGAAGAATTCTATCATTTGGATGCCTCCTGGAGCTCCCCAGCAAGCAGGAAGTGCACATCTGCTGTTACCTCCTTTTATGGGGGGCAGTTTGCTCCCCTGTGTGAACCAGTCCTATTCTGTGGGTTAGTGGGGAGTGGGTGGCAGTGTCATGGCCCTGCTCTCCCCATCCACTTCAGGATATCCTTGGGGAAACAGGGTGGGAGCAATCCCTGAAGATCCTGGTGAAATCCTAACCTTATTGAAGTCAACGGCTGTTTTGCCATTGACTTCAGTGGGGCCAGAATTACACCACCTGAGTGAAATTATGCCTGATCCTTATGCTGTTGACAGGAGCTTGTGTCCTCTCTGTGGCTCCACAAGTGCCAGCCCGGATCAGGTCCTAAAAAGGGTGGGTTGTGTTTTTTTTTTTTGGAGGGGGGGGGGGGTTGGTTATTGTTTTGTTTCCAATGGAAATTTTGAGATGAAAGAAAGATTTAGTGATTTTTTCCGCTATAAGAACCAAGTTACCGGATGCATATATTCATAGAAGATATTCATTGTGTTTTTGCAGCAACTGAAATAGCACAGACACTCACTTTCATATTTTTTCTTTCAATAACATAATCTTCATTTTTTCCCCTGCCAGTGGAATGGAATGAAACATTATTCTTGGACTGTCTGCTAAATAAGCACAAAATAAAAAAAGACTGATAAATCCTGTTTGAATCTTTTGCCAATATGTTCTTAACCACAAACTAAAGGTTTTCTTTTGAAGTGGAATTTGCAATGAACTTGAAGCAATGCTCACCTAACCTATTCATGTCTTCCAAAGCTTTAAAGGATTAATCACTGAACAGGCCTATAAATTCCGCTTGCATTTACTTGCTTTGGATCAGAATATACACACAGACTTTTAAAAAATGTAATCACTGGTCACATAGCAGCCAATGAATTTTGGAGAGTTTCACAATCCTTTCATTTTTCTCTTTTTGTGAAAAGGTTTATAGAATACATATAAAATCATTTTGCAAAAATCTTTCTGTTCTTATTTGGTAGTCAGCACAACATTTGTGGATTCAGTGATATAGTTTTAGGCTTCAGAACTGTAAATTGTATTCAATGACTTTAAAGTTCTCTTGACTTATACCCAGCTGATAGAAATGGAAAAACATATTTCTCTTTTCTCTGTTGTAGTATGTCCAGTCTTCAGAATTGGTTCAAGCAGAAAAGGAGGCTGCTTTGAAGTAAAACGTGTTATATATCCAACACCCAAGTTGTCAAAAGGGATCAACTAAAAACCTTTCAGCAGCCCTTAGATGCTGCTTGTAGTGTAAACAATCAAACAGTGAGTGGGTGGGCTATAACAAAAATATAAGTACCTTTCCATACAACATTTAACAGTTACAATAATTGGTAACATTAATGAATTTTCTTAATCAATGCTAGGTACTTACAGACTATCAATCACAGAGGGTATTCAATACTCAGACTTTATAGATCAGACTACTGCAGCAGTTCTCAAACTGTGGGTCGGGACCCCAAAGTGGGTTCCAACTCTGTTTTAATGGGGTCGCCAGGGCTGTCTTAGACTTGCTGGGACTAGGGGCTGAAGGCAAAGCCTGAGCCCCACTGTCTGGGGCCAAAGCCTGAGGGCTTCAGCCTTGGGCAGTGGGGTTCAGATTACAGGTCCCTGCCTGGAGCTGAAGCCCTTGGGCTTGGGTTTTAGATCTCTCTCACCCCCCGGGGCAGTGGGGCTTTGGCTTTGACATCCAGCCTCCCCCCCACACCAGGGTGGCAGGGCTTGAGTCAGCTCAGGCTTTAGTCTCCCCTCCTGGGGTCATGTAGCAATTTTTGTTGTCAGAAGGGGGTCGTGGTGCAATGAAGTTTGAGAATCCTGGACTACTATTCAAAATGCCTAGAAATGTGAAAACTTTTGTCAAAATTGAAGGATTCAAAACTTGTTGAGCCAAATTAATTCTGGTGTAACTCCATTGGGAATCATTTGGTCCATTGTTACTTTACAGTGTTTTCTTGGAAAGGGGTATTAGCAGAAATACAAAGCACACATATAGCTCCAATGTCTCTTTTTCTCCCTGCACTCATTTTTATCTCTGTCTTTCCACAAAATACTCTGAAGAATAGCTTATTTAATAATTTATCTATTTTAATTGGCTCTGTCAAGTATCTTGCTCTCCTCTTAAATTTTAAAACAGATTAAATGGTCTGAACTTACAGCGTGGGAGGTAAAACAACTTGCGTACTCTTTCTGTTGAAAAAAAGAAATACACCTCTACCTTGATATAACGCTGTCCTCAGGAGCCAAAAAGTCTTACCGTGTTATAGGTGAAACCGTGTTAAATTGAACTTGCTTTGATCCACCAGCGTGCGCAGCCCCGCCCCCCCGGAGCACTGCTTTACCACATTATATCCGGGTCTTATACTGGGTTGTGTTATATTGAGGTAGAGGTGTACAAAGAGTATTAGCCTCTTATTCTCCAGCATATTAAACTGTGAACAATTGGTGCTGAAGATGAAAATTTTGAAAAACGAAAAATAGTGAGGTGAAGTGTCTCAGTTACAAAAGTATTTTATATACTTGTTCTGGCTCAGTTAATATCACAGTGTCCCAAACTTGTGGACATATGTAGTAGGCCTATAGATTGGGGGCCAAATTTGGGAGTAATTTACATCCTGTGCAAATCCATAGGACCTGATTCTCCTCTCACACCAGTTTTATAGTAGTGAAATTCCACTGAAATAAACAGCTACTTCTGATTTCAGAGATTCATAGAATTTAGGGCCAGTTGAAACACTATATGAGATTTTAAACACTAATAAGACTGGAGAATCAGGCCTCTTTAAGAACGGCCATACTGGGACAGACCAAAGGTCCATCTAGCCCAGTATTCTGTCTTCCAACAGTGGCCAATGCCAGGTGCCCCAGAGGGAATGAACAGGACAGGTAATCATCAAGTGATCCATCCCGTTACCCATTCCCAGCTTCTGACAAACAGAGGGACACCATCCCTTCCTATCCTGGCTAATAGCCATTGATGGACCTATCCTCCATGAATTTATCTAGCTCTTTTTTTGAACCCTGTTATTGTCTTGGCCTTCACAACATCCTCTGGCAAGGAGTTCCACAAGTTGACTGTGCGTTGTATGAAAAAATACTTTCTTTTGTTTGTTTTAAACCTGCTGCCTATTAATTTCATTGGGTGACCCCTAGTTCTTGTGTTATGAGAAGAAGTAAATAACACTTCCTTATTTGCTTTCTCCGTACTAGTCATGATTTTATAGACCTCTATCATATCTCCCCTTAATCATCTCTTTTCCAAGCTGAAAAGTCCCAGTCTTATTAATCTCTGCTCATATGGAAGCCGTTCCATACCCATAATCATTTTTGTTGCCCTTTTGTGAATCTTTTCCAATTCCAATATATTTTTTTTAGATGGGGCAACCAGATCTGCACGCAGTATTCAAGATGTGGGCATACCATTGATTTATATAGAGGCAATATGATGTTTTCTGTCTTATTATCTATCCCTTTCTTAATGATTCCCAACATTCTGTTCACTTTTTTGACTGCTGCTGCACATTGAGTGAATGTTTTCAGAAAGCCATCAACAATGACTCCAAGATCTCCATCTTCAGTGGTAACAGCTAATTTAGACCCCATCATTTTATATATATAGTTGGGATTATGTTTTCCAATGTGCATTACTTTGTATTTACCAACATTGAATTTCATCTGCCATTTTGTTGCCCAGTCACCCAGTTTTGTGAGATCCTTTAGTAGCTCTTGTGAAGTCAGGCTTTCCGGCCCGTAATTGCCAGGATAACCTCTGGAGCCCTTTTTAAAAATTGGCATCACATTAGCTATCTTCCAGTCATTTGGTACAGAAGCTGATTTAAATGGGGTTACAGACTACAGTTAGTAGTTCTGAAATTTCACATTTGAGTTCCTTCAGAACTCTTGGGTGAATACTATCTGGTCCTGTTTAGTTTATCAGTTTGTTTCAAAATCTCTTCTAATGACACCTCAATCTGGGACAGTTCCTCAGATTTGTCACCTAGAAAGAATGGTTCAGGTTTGGGAATCTCCCTCACATCCTCAGCTGTGAAGACCGATGCAAAGAATTCATTTAGTTTCTCCGCAATGGCCTTATTGTCCTTGAGTGCTCCTTTAGCATCTCGATTGTCCAGTGGCCCCACTGGTTGTTTAGCAGGCTTCCTGCTTCTGATGTACTTAAAACATTTTTTTATATTACTTTTTGAGTCTTTGGCTAGTTGTTCTTCAAATTCTTTTTTGGCCTTCCTAATTATATTCATTTGCCAGAGTTTATGCCCCTTTCTATTTTCCTCACTAGGGTTTAACTTCCACTTTTTAAAGAATGCCTTTTTTGCCTCTCACTGCTTCTTTTTCTTTGTTGTTTAGTCATGGTGGCACTTTTTTGATTCTCTGACTGTTTTTTAATTTGGGGTATACATTTAAGTTGAGCCTCTATTATGGTGTCTTTAAAAAGTTTTGTGCACTTGCAGGGATTTCACTTTTGGCACTGTACCTTTAATTTCAGTTTAACTAACTTACTCATTTTTGTATAGTCCCTCTTTCTGAAATTAAATGCTATCATGTTGGGCAGCTGTGGTATTTTCCCTGCCACAGGGATGTTAAATTTAATTATATTATGGTCACTATTACCAAGCCGTCCAGCTATAATCACTTCTTGGTCCAGATCCAGTGCTCCATTTAGGATTAAATCAAGAATTGCCTCTCCTCTTGTGGATTCCAGAACTAGTTGCTCCAAGACGCATCCCGTCCTGAGGTGACACGTACCCAGTCAATATGGGGATAGTTGAAATCCCCGATTATTATTGAGTTTTTTATTTTTATAGCCTCTCTAATCTCCCTGAGTATTTCACAGTCACTGTCCTGGTCACGTGGTCGATAATATAGCCATACTGCTATATTCTTATTATTAGAGCATGGAATTACTATCCGTAGAGATTCTATGGTACAGTTTGGCTCATTTAAGATTTGTACTTCATTTGATTCTGCACTTCCTTTCACATATAGTTCCACTCCCCCACCAGTACGACCTGTTCTGTCCTTGTGATATATTTTATACCCTGATATTACTGTGTCCCATTGACTCTCCTCTCCTTTGTTTAACAGGAATGTATTTATTATAAGTCAGTGTCAAATTTGGCCCTGTATTACTATTGCATTGTCTCATTCTATAATGCCATCAGTGTCTTTTATTTTTCTAAAAACTTTTGCTTAGATTTTTTTCAACAAAAGTGTCCAAGAAGTTTCATTTAACTGCCATTATAAGACAAGACAGGGTGGGTGCACACATGCATATACCATTGTGATTCTCCAGTCCTGCCCTCTTAAGAAAATTATTTCCCAGCCTGCCTTTCAGAGGTTGACCCTTAACATTTTGCAGAGACAAGCCCTAAACTTGCCATTTAACAATAAGCTTCTTCTAAATTTTGTAGCTGGTAACTTCTGTCATATTATCCCCTCGTTTTTCTGTTCTGATTCCTGACCAGCTGTTGCACTCTCACCAAAACACAAACAAGGTATACTGCTCAGTGAAGATGTCAGAAAAACCATACAATGCATATGAAGGAAAAAGAGATGAAAGAGCAAGAACAACAGAAAAAAAGCTTCCAATAAGTTTCACTGCATTTTTACAAGGGTATGGATTCAATACACAGTTGCTTAATGAAAGTACTGGGGGGAAGAGAGAGCTTCTGAGTGTCTTGTTCCCCAGCTTTTCAGGGAAATATGTAAGATTGGTCTGTTTCATTGCTGTTCAGCAAACTACATGCATCAGCTATGACACTGACTGGAGTCAGGTAAATTTCACAGTACTCATCCACTCACCATTGGTGAATAGCCAAGTTCATTTTTCAGCCACTGTGTATAATTATTTGGGTGCAATTCTCACAATGCTAGTAGCCCTTTCTGAGAGATGAAATACATGAAATGGATGCATAAGTGTCTGGGTAAAGTGCACCAGAAATAGGATTAAATCCTATTTCTGGTGCACTTTACCCAGACACTTTACCTGGATTGGCGGGTAGTGATTGATCCCCGATCACTCTCCTGTTGACTGCTGAACTCCAGCTTAGCGAGAGGCGGAAGCCGGGGGAGTGGCGGCTGTCGATCCCGTGCTGCGAGGACGCGAAGTAAGTGATTCTAAGTCGATCTAAGATACGTCAACTTCAGCTACGCTATTCTTGTAGCTAAAGTTGCGTATCTTAGATCGATCCCCTCCCCCCCCCCCCCCCGCGCAGTGTAGACCAGGCCTTTGTTTTGACCACTGACATGAATAGGCAAGATGCTTTTGTGATTAATCATGTGGCCCTAATTTGGTGGTGTTTGTCACTAGGAGGAATCTGTTCAGGAAGCTTCCACTTGCTTTATACAGACTATTTTTTTATTGATGGTTGTTGCCATCTGCTCAAATGGCATATCACCTTATCGAATGGGCACAATGCTTTTCTGCCAGATGGGCATGAGTTTAGGCATGCTAGAGAACCACTGTGTCCAGTATGTGTCATTATTAAGGTAGGGTTCCAGTCTACAGGGTTGAAACCACAGTAGGCATATAACTTCTGTGCTTAACTTTAAGCTCATATTTCATTATTTCTCCTTATATTTTGAAAATGCCATAATAGATTACACAGCTATGAATGGAAAGATTTTGGCTGTTGTGAGTCAGGATTAATGTATGTGGGAGACTGTTACAATAAAGTCTTCACACTTTGATTTTCTGGGGGAAACATTTTTTGACCTTTGCTGAAGTAATATGCGTGGCCCATTTGAGCAACCTGGTGCATAGCTCAGTTGGATGTACACATCAGGTCTGCAACCTTTGCTAGATTTCACATAGCTCTGTATCATTTCCACTAAAAAATGTGCTTTATGTCATTCAAAAGTATCTATATTTTTGCTATTGAAAATACATGTAGGGTTATTGGTGGTAAATTCTGCTAATATCTAGATATTAGCTCTCTTGGTTTGCTCCTGAGTGCTCAGTATGTCTTAAAACTTTCAGTACCTAAACATATAGTTAGGTGGCAAAAAAAAGAGGGACCTAATTCTGAAAATGTTGACCCAAATAAATATCAATGTGAGATTATTTTTCATGCTGTATTCACAAAGTAGATGTTTCTTCTGTTGTTTTTTTAGCAACGGGGGTTGCCCTTTCTTCATTTTAGAAAGAATAATCTTCCTTGTGCTATGCACTTATTAGATCAGATTTTATCACACAATTTAGAGTCAAAACCAGGTCAGCCTGAATAGCTAAAGTATACTCATTTCTAAAAATACATTTTCTTTAAGCCTTGAAATCTTCTGGACAGTCTAGGTTTTGTGAAAGATCCTGCTTCTGATTGGATTTGAGGTGGAAGAAAGAGTTGAAATCAGAGCACAAAGGCTTTTAAATGACATGGATTAGTCATTGGGTGACTTTGTTTTGCAGTTATAAAAGAATTTGAAGGAGTGGAGACAAAACATTAATTAAATCTCACAATAAAAATATGCAAAAAAAAAAGTATTCCTGCAAAGAATGATGAGATTGAAAATATAACAAAATTGAGGACTAAGTTCTGCTAATAAGCATTAGCGTAAAGCATGATAGTATTAATCTTTTATATTTTAATGTGGACTCCAGGGCAAACGTTGCATCAATTCAGGGTGGGTAGTATGGACACAATTAATCGTGTTTCAGTTAGTCCAATGCACCTATTGAAGAATAAATCAGCTGAGTGCTCTGAGATACATAAAGCCTCAGATTATGATCTGTTACACTAGTATAAATCTGGAGTAGGACCATTAAATCAAATGAAGCTACTACAGATTTACATTTGTATGAGATCAGAATGTACCTCAATGTATACAACTGCATAGTCTGTTTTATTTTGTAAAGTACTTTGATTTTTGTTGGATGGAAGGGACAATGTAAGTACAAAATATTATTATTTTAATATATATTCAGGTTACTGCTGCATCTGCAGATTGTTTTACTCCCACAATTGTATCTCAGCTGTGTTGCACATATATGACTAGTAGTTAAACTTCTACGAAGAAGGGACCTTTGTTTTATTGGCGTTAAATTCACCCCCGGGCAGAGAGCTAGCACAAGGTCTATGTTCCGCATAAGCCCTCAGAATAGGCCGTAAGTGGGGCTTAAGTAATACATAGAACCAGAAGTCCAATTATATATGTTTAAAGTGAAACAAAAATAAATAGCAGATCTCAGAAACCTCTAAGAGTTATGGATAACTTGCCTATATGTAATAATGTGATGATTTTAAGTTCTGTTGTCTTGTGGCTTCTATGCCTAAAAGCAAGTGTTAAATCCCATTGTCACAGCTGGGAATCTTCCTTTTAAAATAGAAAGCTCTCACTCCTAGTCCAGAAGGTTCAGAAATATCTAGACCTTCAATTTATCACTGGAGCAACAATGGATATTGTCTATCCTGTTCTTTGACACAGTGAACCATTTGAGGGGGAGAGGGAGAAAGGGGAAAGAGTTAATGTCTATAGAATTCTATTTAATTTCTATTGATGATATAAATCATTTTCCACTATTAAATTCTATAAGACTTTTCCATAAGGGATGATCTCTGTTATTCACCAAAGTGGTTATTGGTTAAAAAAAGTATTTAAGGGAGCCTTTTCCCTTGTGGGCAAGTGAGGCAGCCACTAATGGTCTCTGCCCCCAGGTGTCTCATACTTTCTTCTGGTAGGCTGATGGCACACTGTCTCAGGACCCACAGTCCTTCTTACTTATCACTCTCATTAGGAGCTAAAAAGATCAAAATAAAGAATTAGCTGAATAGACCAGCTATGGAAATATGCATATAAATCACTGTTCTGCCTTCCACTGCTAGACAGAAAATAGAAATATGGTATTAAGTTAATCTCTTTAGTTCCACTGGCAATTGTAGGTTTATGCATAATTTTCACTTTGTTTGATGACTGATGGTAGGGTTATGTATAAAATATAACCCTTTAAATGTTCTGTAGTGATATATGCAGGTGGGAGAACATGTATTTTTTCAGCTTCATTTTCTTGATGTCACTGGGAGTTGGAGCTGCTCTCAGCACCTTTGAAAATCAGACTATTTATTTATGGATATGGATTTAAACACCTAATTTCAGGCCCCTAGATCTGAAAATTTTGGTCTAAAATTCTAACTGCTCTGATTGTTTTAACAAGTTTTGTGACAGAAATCCTGAAATTCTGATATACAGCAGCTCTTGCTGTTTTAAGTCACATAACCAATTTTTGCTATGATGCAATTCAGTACATGCACAGTACAATTATCTATATAATATCACACATACAAAAGTTTAACAAGCATGCAAAATTTAGGAAAAGCAAGACTTAAGGTTGTCTATGCTATCTTAATTCAACCTCCTTATGCGTATGCATTACCGACTTTAATTACATGATGACATACTTTTTTAACATAGGACCCTGTGGTGGGGAGGCCAGGGCCAGCTCTAGGTTTTTTGCCACCCCAAGCAAAAATTTTTTTGGCTGTCCTCCATCCCAGCCCTGGGCTCTCACCCCCCCTACCCCCTGCCGCCCCAGCGCTGGACTCTCTCTTCACCCCCCCATCCGCACCCCCTGCCGCCCCAGCACTGGGCTCTCCACCCCACCCATACTCCCTGCCGCCCCAGCCCTGGGCTCTCTCTTGCCCCGCCCAACCTGCACCCCCTGCCGCCCCAGCACTGGGCTCTCTCTTCCCACCCCCAAGCCCCCTGCCACCCCAGCACTGGGCTCTCTTTTCCCACCCCCAAGCCCCCTGCCACCCCAGCTTTGGGCTCTCCCCCACCAGTGCTGACTCCACCTGCTCCCCTCTTGCCTCCAGCCGGTCCAGCGCAGGCAGGGTCAGGGTAAGCAGTGGAGCTCTCGGGCCATGCCTCAGCCCAGGCTCCCTCCAGCCAGGGCTCCCGTCTCCAGGACCGGCCGGGACCTGGGAGGGCAGAGCTGGGGGACCGCCCTGGCAGGGGGCTGAGGAGCCAGTGCAGGGAGCCCCAGAGGGAGCAGACCCCAGAGAGCGGGATGCGGGCCCCACACGGCAGCGCCCTGCCCTCTATGGCCCCGCTGCTGCTGCTGCTTCTGGCCACCCTGCCACAGTCCCTGGGTGTCTCGGGCCGCTTCGCCCAGCCCCGGCTGTGGTGCTGGGGGGCAACCACCCTGCAGCACCTGCCAGCGGCTCGGTGTGCCCTGTGGGGCAGCCCTCAGCCCGAGTGTCCCCCGCTTGGAGCCTGCCCGGCCCAGCCACAAGGTGTGGCGCTGCTCCCCCACGGTGAGAACTGCAGCAGCCCCAGGGTGCCCCCCGCGAAGACGCTCTGCTGCTGCTAGGGCCGGTTCTAGGCTTTTGCCGCTGGAAGCAAAAAAAAAAGGCCAGAATGCCTCCCTTGAAAATGTGCTGCCCCAAGCATGTGCTTGGTTTGCTGGTGCCTAGAGCCGGCCCTGGTTAAGGCCAGCCCTGGGAGAGGGCTGGGGCTGTAAGGAAAAGCCCAGGCTGATAAGGAAAGCAGGCACAGCTGGGGCCATGCCCCAAACAGAGCACAGCAGGTCCTTATAAAAGGGCAGCTAGCTTGGAGCTAGACAGTCTCTCTCTCTCTCTCTCTCTCTCCAGTCTTGGAGGGAGCAGGGCCTGGCTGCCTATAGAAAGAGTACTGGGAGTGAGCAGGGCTGGGGAAAGGCCAGAGGAGAAGGGAGCTCCAGGCTGATGACTCTGCAGGCTACAGGGCTTGGTTCTAGGCCCACCCCTGAGGTACTGGGTGGTAAAGGAAGACAGCAGATCCTACCCCCTTGCCTGCGAGGACTGTCTCTTATACTGCAGTCTGCCCCAGGGAGCAGGGGCTCATTGCTGACTGGCAGTAGCCACCAGCTGAGGCAAGGTGGGATTAGGGGGTTGGGGTCCCTGGGGAGGGGAGACCCTGAGAGTGAGGGGTTACTGCCAGGGAGCAGCACCCCAGATAATTGGGCATCAGTTCTGGGAGAGACACGGAGGCCCAGCAGCAGCGAGATGTTGGCCTGTGGAGGGTGCTTCAAGGCTGGAAAAAGAGCTAATTCCCAGGAGGCCAGCAGGAGGTGCTGCAGGGCTGAGTCTCGTGTCATTACAGACCCCTGTCGCATTCACTGCACAGAATGGATGATGTTGTTTATATGCAGCTGTTCAACATTTTGTTTGAACAATGAGGAGAAATGTCTGGCCCAAGTCATATTTACTGCACACTATTCAAACCCTGCTCTGAAGAGAGAGTTATTAATTTCCTTATGCGCTTATCTATGACACTCATAACTATAGTACCTGAGCAGTTCACAACTATGAATTTATTTTCACAACACGTTGTGAGGTGACGCGGTGGGATTACCTCCATTTTAAAAATGGGGAACTGAGGCATAGAGAGATTAAGGTCAAAATATCCACTAATTTTGCATGCTCAGTTTGAAATACCTAGGGCCAGATGGGCAAACCATAGCTCCCACTGACTTCAGTGAGTGCTCAGCGCTTCTGCAAATCAGACCCCAGGCAACCAGAAAATGATGAATGCACAATTAATGACCATAGGTGAAAAGTTTGCTTTAAGTGACTTGCCAGGCATTGTGGAGGGAGGGATAGAATCAATTTTTCTGGGGCACCATTCAACTCCCTTAAACAGTAGCCCTTCTCTTGTCTTCTGCAGCCACCTACCTTATTCTCTACACACCTTCCAAATTCTGCAACAAATGAAGCAGGAAATTCTACAGACAAATGTCTCACTACACTAACTTAGTTCACCCCCAGAGCAAGTCCATCATGTGCACTGACTGAGGCAGGGGTCCTGTGGACCCACAGTCCTTCTTACATATCACTCTCATTATTAGCTAAAAAGATCAACATAAAGAATTAACTGAATATGGAAATATACATATAAATCACTGTTCTGCCTTCCACTGCTAGACAGAAAGTAGAAATAAGGTATTAAATTAATCTATTTAGTTCCACTGGCAATTGTAGGTTTATGCATAATTTTCACTTTGGAAAGAGGAGTATGTGATCATGTAATTAAAGACTATATCGTAATGAAAACTCACAAGGGGGCTGAATTAAGAGTGCACAAACAATCTTAACTCTGGCATTTTAACTTGTGTGTGCTTGACTATGCAAACTTAATTTTTGGAGTGTAATATTATGTACCGAATTACATTGTGCATATACAGAATTGCAACGTGGCAGAAGTTTGTTTAGAAAATGTTAATTTTAGAGAAAGTTAGTTTTAAAAATGTCAAACCTGTGCAGCCTGGCCCCCAGCAGTCCAAAGCTGTAATCACGGGGGAAATTATCCTTAGCCCTGGGCTGAAGCTCAGCCCAATGCAGATGAACTTGGGGAATTTAGCTGGAAAACTCTTTAAAAAAAAGAAAAGAAAAAAAAGGTCTCTACTAGCATGTGCAAACGCATCTTTTCAGAGGCTTATTACTCAGCCAAATTTGGGCAGATTTTCATGTGGGTGGCAAAAGGCACATCTCTGATGCAAAGGCCACCTCCTGCCAAATTTCAAGTCCCTGCACCCTAGCACAGGGTCTCTAGAGCTGTTCAAAGGAAAGGGGGAGAGGGTACTAGAATGTTTTACCATGGGCAAAACACATTTTTCTTAGCATTGTTTTCAGAAACAGTTGAATTATTTTGGCTGGTGAGGAAGTGAGGGGAGAAACAGCCTGGGTCAGACCACTGGCATTGAAAATTACAGCCCAAATGGTTAGTGTCTGGCAAAGTTTTAAGCAACTGAAAACAGTGCCTGGTATTGGGAAGCATTGAGCATCCTTCCTTATAGGTGGTGCTACCTGCCTGGCCTATAATTATCTTTTCAGAACAAAGTTTTGCAAGTGAAATGATGAACAGTTGAGGATTGCTGGTAGGGTGACCAGATAACAAGTGTGAAAAATCGGGACAGGGGCTGGGGGGTAATAGGCACCTATATAAGAAAAAGCCCCAAATATTGGGACTGTCCCTATAAAATTGGGGCATCTGGTCACCCTAATAGCTGGTGTGATTGCCCAGAGTTTATAAGCAGCAGTGCTCACTATATGGAATATTTGCAAGCTTTGTAAATGGCATTATGTATCTATGTTAAAAAGTTCTCCAGTTAGCAGAGTCCTAAGACCTCCACCCTCTCATCTATTCCTCTTTCTAGTTTCTTTTCTTTATAGAAAGAATGAAAAAATAACAAAAATTATGTTGCTGCAATGTTAGGATAGAGATTTAAACTCACAAAAGCCAAGAAATATTGTGCTTCATTTGGCTCTTCCTATTCCTGTCCCAATCTACCCTCCTCTTTAACTCCCTTGTGCATATTCATTACGTGTATTAGGACGGTCTGACATGGAATTGCTCCAGTGTCCATATACTTGCAGAATCTGATATTTTACTGCCACCAGTGATGGAATATTTGTACCTTGGCCCTAGTAAAAGCATATGTACAAAATAAATATTTGTGCAATATTATGTCTCGGTGCTCTGTGTTATGGTAAATAATGAAAGACACTACTTACAATGTCTGTATTCTATTGTGTAGAGATAAGGGCTGGCATTAGAAGGAAGGGGAAGAGTGTGAGTAATTCACTGACTACAGATTTCAATTTCAGCCTTACTATTCAATCTGTGTGGCTTTTTGGACTGACCCATAGCTTCAGTTAAAATACTGTTATTTTTCAGCAGCCTTCCCCCTTTGTATTTTGCTTTCTGAATTTAGCACTACTAAACAGCAGCTACTAAAAGTTTTATTTTTATTTCAACAATAGGGGGCATCCTAGCATTTCCACACTAGGAGAGAAATATAAAACTCTAACAGTAAAACCATATATGACAGTCTGCACAGCAGTACCCGTCCAGCACAGCAAGTTATCAAAACAAAAATAGTAGCTGTTAACTGAAGGAGGGAGTTTGCTTAACACTGCACTTTCCAAAATGAAGAGCACCAGGTGATATATGCATATTTAAGTCATAATACAGAGTGGAGAAAATTCTGTGCGAGAGTCATAGTTCAAAGGGAAATATAGGTAGCTTAAAACTGTTGTTTAGGCCATATGCTGTTATTCTTGGGGGGGGGGGGGAGGGGGAAGGGGATTAAATTCAGTAGCTTTATATATTCATGTAATGTATAGAAATTCAAATACATTCACATTTTCTTACCTACTGTACATACAATATTGTTTTTCCAATATTTTTGGATGTGTTTCATACAGAAAAATACTGATCCCTTAACTGTTTAAGGAGCTCATTCTTTTCTGGTCACATTAAACAAACATTTGGCCCTGTTCCTGCAAATGCTTATACGCATGCTCAACTTTATGCAGGTGACACAGTGTGTACTACCTTTACTTGTGTATAAAGGTAAGCACGTATGTAAATGTTTGTAGGAGCAGGACCTTCGTTTTCATTTCAAAGGTATTCAGGAAGCTTCATGTCTCAGACTTGATGTGACAAATAAAGGAAACATTTATATTTGATACAAATCCCTTTAAGAAGCATATTTGTGACTTGATGTAAATTAATGGTTAATACAGCTAGCAAAAATGGCAAAACAAATATAGCCCTGCCTGCTCTGCAAAAATCAGTGTCTGAATTTGATGGTAGTATTGCAATTATATAGCTGTTACAAAAAAGGCTCTTCTAAAAATTGCGTTTCTACCTGAAAATCATTCATGCCCTGGCTGTTAAAATACATTTTTTTCCCTAATAACCAAAAGGCCAAAAGTTCTTTTTTAAATAGCAGGCATAAAGTAAAATTCCTTTTTATTAAAACTAAGAACTGACTTTAAAAGAGAAACAAACTGATCATATTTTCCCATCTGTACTGCTGGTGTTAATGTTTTACATTAAGCATTCATTCATGCAAAAAGCTTTCCATTTAAGTACAGTTTATGTCCCACATCTCTTGAAAATTAAATATATTTTCTCAGTATTTCATGAGTTAATATATTATCTGAATACATATTGAAATGATGTACAAATCAATATTACATATTATAGTAATTCTGGGCCTGTTAGCCAAGCTGTCTAGACATTTCTGGGATATCTTATTTCTCAGATGTCTTCTCAATGCTAAACTTAATTCATGAACATTAATTAAAAATGTGAGGTTGCTGTGAGTAAATGGTGGTTGGAGTTTCGTATTCACAAACAGAGGGTGATGAGTAGGGGAGCATGTTTCCCTCATAATGTCATGTTTCCAATTCTTGGGTTCCCAGAAATCTCTCACAATAAGAAAATATCACTTGGGGTGGAGATCAGTGAACCAGTTTACATATTAAGCAGAGCAGCAAGTTTTGTCTTGTGTGTAAGTGTAAAAAAAGCCCCAAACAAATCTATTTTGGCTCATATACAACATAAGATGTATTCATCCACCCCTCGCCGGTCCACACAAATATTCCTGATGTGGGAATGGTTTTAATCTTGCCTTCTATTTTGAATTGTGGTAGCAAAATGTTTGTTTGTAGGCACAATGGGTATGTGTCTGAAAATGCACACTCATCCTTGCTGTACTGAAACCCCCACAGGATGTGAAGTGGAAAATAAATGGACTGAGAGCCGACCTTTATTATATTGGAGAAAATCTCTTAAAATGTGGATACTGGGAAAGGAAAAGGGTCATCAAAGGAATAAATCCAGTGTCATGCTAAGGGTGTTCCAGGCCCACTTTGAAGACTGAAATCTGCCCCCACTCTGGCTGCAATGAACAAAAAACCCAAAAACAAGCAAACAAACTACCTCTTCCCCCACAAATATCACTAAGTATTTTTACAAAGGGACCTTCTTAGTCTTCTCTGGAGCAATCTCATTAATTATTTCATCCCAGTCTATCTGCTTTGCTTCAGAGTTCTCTAGAGCAGTGTTTCCCACACTTGGGATGCTGCTTGTGTAGGGAAAGCCCTTGGTGGGCTGGGCCAGCGTGTGTACCTGCCACGTCCGCAGGTCCAGCCAGTTGCAGCTCCCACTGGCCGCAATTCGCTACTCCGGGCCAATGGGAGCGGCTGGAAGCGGCGGTCAGTACGTCCCTCGGCCCGCGCTGCTTCCAGCCGCTCCCCATTGGCCTGGAGCGGTGAACCGTGGCCAGTTGGAGCTGCAATCGGCCGGACCCGCGGACGTGGCAGGTAAACACACCGGCCCGGCCCGCCAGGGGCTTTCCCTATACAAGCAGCGTCCCAAGTTTGGGAAACACTGCTCTAGAGAAATAACTGCCAGATACTTTAACCTTTCTTGTCCCACGGCCATTCTTAGATAGGTCTTAAAATTTACGTTGCTGAAACTCCTTTCATTAGCAGCCATGGTTGCAGAAAGATAGCAAAAAATACACAGTGCTGTTTCTGTGCTAGAGAAACTCACATCTAAAGACCTTTTGTGGATGTAGCTAAGGAAATCAATGGGAGCCTTTATTTCCAAGTCATCTGTAAAGACTTGCTTGCAAAAGCTAGTGAAGAGCTCAATCTCATTCTCAAAATTCTCAAGTTTAAATCCTTGGGTAGCTGATTGAGTCAGAAAAAATGTTTGCTTTTTGGATGATCAAGAAACCAAAAAATGTCAGTAGTACTGACTTAAAGGCACTTGGGAAATTGAGCAATCATACACATGTATCCTATTTTTCAATTGTGTTAATATTATATCAAATTGGGTTGAAAACTTTGCTTTCAACAACTTTTTGGGGATCTGATGACCTTTTGTCCTTTGCAAATTTGTCAGATATTACTTATCATCTTTGAGATAATTTCTTTTTGTACTGCGTGGATAGCCCTAACATTTCAGCCTGTGAAGCAGCTGCTTCCTTACATTCAATGAATTCACAATACTATAATTCTGATAAAGCATGTCAAAGGCTGCCAAGTACACCATGAGCTCTTTGAATGTCAAGATCACGTGAAACCTTAAATTAGAGTGAATAAATGAAGACTCGGCACACCATTCCTGAAAGGTTGCTGACCTCTGAGATAGGGTATGCTATCTCAGACAAAGCAAGTAATAAAAACTTTGAAATGTTCATTTGCAAGCTATCAGCTTCCAACTTAAATTCTGGCATAAGATCTCGATCTCATCTAAAGTGTCAAGATCTCCTGATTTCACAGTGGATGGGTAGCCTCTGCCCTTGCTGACAATCTTGTCCTGCTTTGGCACTTTAATGTAATGTAAATATACTTTTTCAAAACCTCCCAACAGCTAGTAGAAGCAGAGAACAGGATATACCATCTTTGAACAATTCCAAAAAGTAGAAAATCTCGAGGAACAAACATGGCAGCAGCTTCTCCAATGCATTTCACTGCCCATTCTCTGAATCTTAATTTTCAGCTCCTTTGTGTGCTGCTGTCATTAGCTCTGTCATAGCTTTGTCCTCTGCAGTTAGTCATATCTAAGCCATCTCGGTTTTTTTAGCTTCTCTAAAATAACCTCCCTCATACCCATCCCTGTTTTGGTGAGGATATCAATGAAGTCTTTCAAATCATTAAATGGTGCCCTGAACAAACCACTCAGGGCTCTACAAGGGGCCCCAACTGGTCCATTTGGGAAACTAAATGAATGTGGCTAGGGGATTATGCTGGAAGAAATCAGTGAGACATTTTACAAAAAATAAATCCAAACCCACAGGACCCTTCATGGGCCCCGGCCCAGTTCTACTGGAAGTATTTGAACTCCCTTTCGCACAGCCCTAAATGAACCTATTTGATAACTTGGGGGGGGGAGGAAGAAAATGAATGCCAACAAAGTCTACACCAGACAATTTTTTCTCTAATCAAAATGTAGCAGGAGTTAAGCCAAAAATACATTCTGTGATGGGCAGAGCAGGAATAGCAACTCTCTAGTGCTCTAAAGTACATAGTGTCACTGTGTAACACTGGCCTTTTAAGAGTGAGCATGGCCAGTGCACCTGTGACTGCACAGCTGACGCCAATGAGCTTTAAAAGAGGGCACCTGGAGAGGAAGGGGAACAGAAATCAGGAAAAGGGCAGTAAGAGCAGACATGGAGCTCTCACTGCCTGCTCCCTGGGAATAGGGAGCCCTGGTGAGCTAGGACTACCTGAGTCCCCTGGGAGGGGAGGCAGGGAAGCAGGAGCAGCAAAGCTGCCAATCTCCTGAGAGGGGAGGTGGAAGGAACCTGAGAACTAGAGGTGGGGAAACCCCGAGGAGCAGTAGCCCAGGGTGAGTTGAGGAATTGTGTTTTCATTGATTTAACCTAAGTTTGGTCAATAAAACTACATAAAAGACTGTGGGCATGAAAGTGAGCCCTTAGCCCACTGGGGAGAAGCCCTGCCTTATTGCATGTGGCTTACATTTTTCAAAAGTGACCAATTATTTGGACTGCCTCAATTTTTGTGTGGCCAACTTGAGACTCCATAAAGGGACCTAATTTTCAGGAAGTGGGCAATCAACACTTCCTGACAATCAAGCCCTTTATGTTATCACAGAAGGTAACCAAAAATTGAGGCACACCAAACCACTAGTCATCTTTGAAAATATGATGCCATTGTGTGAGTTTACTAGAGCCTGCAGCAGGTATACCTCCCCAGCATGAGAGAGAAACGGGTGCATGCTCTGGCCTTGCTGCTGGGGCCTCAAAGTAGTTGCTTGTGTTTGTAGGAAGTGAGGAGGAAGTTAGTCTAAAGTTAGTTTTAATAGTGTAACCCTTCTGCCCCTCTGAGTTGGCAGCAACAAGGGCCGGGTTCAGTATCCAGGGGTTCCGTTTCAATAACACAATGCAAAACCGGCTCGAGCCCCCACCCAGTGACCTGGGACAATTACATACCACCCCCTTGGGCGCCTCTAGGAGGCAATACTTCCCCACTCGCAAGCACAGAGTCCGAGTGTAGCAAAATCTTTTTAATAAAGGAGGGAAACAATGCGGCATCACCATTGGAGAAACACCACAAACCGGATTATAACACAAACCATAAGCAAAAAACAAACAAACAACCCACCTCCAAGTACATTTGGCAATGTCCTTTCCCCCTTAGGGTCTTAAGTCCAATCACCCCAAAGTCCAACAACCCAAAAGTCTCTGTCTCTGGTCAGTGCCACCCCAGAGTTCAAAAGTTTATCTGCAGAGTTTTACCCCCCCAGCCTGGGTGGAAATGGGGGGGGGCGCACACAGGGTGTTAAGGGACACTTTACGTGGGCCGGGGCCAACTGCTCTGCCTCTCTGTGGAGTTCTGCTGCAGCCTTCACCACGACTGGCTCCACTCCACTAGCTGTGCTGCTCCTTCAGCCGACCCGTGAGCCGCTCCAGCTGTCCCCGCAAACCGCTCCGCTCACTGCTCCATGGGCTGCTCCAACATGCTGCAAACTGCTCCGCTCTGTCAGCCGCTTAGCGATAGATCTTCAGGCTCCCCCACTAGTTAACGCAGCACTCAGTGATCTCAGCTCAGTAAGCTTAGCTCTTTTAGTGATTTCAGCTTGTAGTGGGGGAGCCCCAGTGCTGGTGCACCTTTGGCCCAACATGAATTCAGGTCAGCAGCCTCTAGATGGACTCCTAAAGGATTCAAAATTAGCGCTGCTCTTCAACAGTGGAGAGAGGAGGATGTGCAATTGGTGTTCCAGGCCCTCAAAAGGGGCCCATACCATCAGGTAAACACACCAGTCCCCAACCTCTCTCAATTCACTGGGTTTTGGCACCCATGTCCCTTGTCTTAATGGATAGTGAGACATCTCTGTCCTAACGCAGTCTCATAGTTCCTCATTCACATAATCAGTGTGACAACACTTTATTCCTCCTGCCCCAATAATCAAAGAAATTGGGGATCCCAGAGCTGTCAAAATAACCATCCCAGGCTGCCGTGTACTATGCTAGGTGGGGTGGGTATGCCAACACAAATACCTGAAATTCCTTTCCACACTTCCCATACTTCACCACCAGATGTCAGGGTAGAGCTCATCCTGACTCTGCTTACAATAGCAAAGAAACAGTAGGTCCATCATCCCCATTCTCTTCACTGTGAAAGCGCCACTTAAAAATGTGTCAATGTATATAACAGAGAGCGAAGTTCTGGTCCTAAGCATTGGTACCAAGAATATTCTGGTTTGTTTAGGACTCAGTGTGCAGTTTTCTAAAAGGTCCGTGTGAATTCTAAAATTTCATATTAAAGAGCAACAGCCACCACTGGGGTGTCTTGGCATAGTCTGTGTCTACTCCTAGGGCTTGAGCAGGAGTCAGACTACTTCAAACAGTGTATCCTCTCCCCTCCAACAGCAAAGCATTGCAACCTTTGAAAGGAATCTGCACTGCTGCAGAAAGTGATGGTAGTGACAGAGATGATGCTGACAGAGTGACACTGCACATTAGTCTGTGAGAAACTGGCTCATGCAGCCATACCATTGTGCAAAGAGACCTGAGCATGTTCCCTATTTCTCTGCAATGGGTGGGCAGATGTATACATGGAATTACCCACTGTTAGTGCTTGCTCAGTTTTCTGTTTTTGTTATGTTAGTTTGATTAAAAATGTTTCAGCCCATCCAAGGGTTATTAATTAGTAACTTAAGTGACAGTTATTTTATTGGCACCAGCATATATTCTTCTCTTCACCAGGAGAGACTGTAATGGATGAACTCATCCATTCCCAGGGGTTTCACAATCCATCTGATAGATGATAACACCCAATTCTGCCTTTTCATCTGAACTTCTCAGTTTCTTCCCCTCCCTGCAGACTGTCATCTCTGACATCGTCTCCTGGATGTCCTGCTGGCATCTCATGGTGAAAATGGGATGGATTAAATCTTCCTTCCCAACCTTCACTTTTCCTTTTCCTTCTTAGACAGCTCCACTTTCCTTTCTCCCCTGTGCTCACAACCTGGGTGTCCTATTGAACTCAGTTCTCCCCATAAACCAGACCAACAAGATTTGGTGAAAAATCTTCCTCTGAAAATATTCTAAAACCTGTCCTCTTCCTCTTCATAAACTCTTGTCTCCATTCCTTGTCATCAAGTGGGTCAACTACTTTAAACTTAGGGTGACCAGACAGCAAGTGTGAAGAATTGGAACAGAGTGTGGGAGTTCATAGGCGCCTATATAAGACAAATCCTCAAACATTGGGACTGTCCCTATAAAATCGGGACATCTGGTCACCCTATTTAAAGTTCTCATCTTTGTTCTCTCCACATCCCAATTTGCCCCCTTCCCCCACTATTTAACCTGCTGCTGATAAAATCATCTTCCCAGCCCATTGCTCTATATCACTCCTATCTTTGATCCTTTCAGTGGTTTCATCTTACTTTCTCCATGAAGTTCGTTTTTCATCCTTTAAGGCTATGCACAACTCCAGCCCTGATTTTATCTTTTCTCTCATTTCCTCCCTACTCTACTCTTTCCTATGCGCCCTCTAAGCCTCTTCCCAACTGTCCCTGTTGCATTTTGCTCCCGTTCTCATCTTTATGCCTCTTCCCCCATGATGCTCCTAAGTCTCCCAACCTGGGTAGACAGATTCATGCTAGCAGAGCTCGAAAATAGCCATGTGGGTGCTGTGGCTCCGGAAGAGACTCAGGTTAGCCACTTGAGCTCAGACCTGGTGGGGTCGGGTGGATGTGAGAGCCTGAGCTACCACCTTAGTTGCAACATCCACACTGCTATTTCTAGCACGCTAGCTCAAGCCCTGCTAGCATGAGTTTGTCTACCCAGGCTGGTAGGCTCATTCCCAGCTGCAGTATATGCCTATCCTTAGGGACAGACTTTTTAAACTTTTCTTTTTACACTCTCTGGCCCTGTGTAATCATTATTCCTGTCACCTGCTGCTTCCAGCAACTTCAGCCTTTGAATTCAAAGCAGGGCTGATCCAGAAAAGATACTTTCATTGCCCACAAACTCCCTCAGTGAGGTAATTCAGAATCAAAGCCTTTCTGTCAGAAGGAGAGCAAAGATAATTTGTTTTATGTAGTACAGGGGCCTCTCTTCCTGGGTTACTTGATCACTGTAAAATACTGATTATCTGAAAAAGTTTTTGTAAAGCACAAGTCCCCTCTCCCGCCACCACCCACTTTTCAGCCTTAATGGAATAGTTCAGAGACAGGAGCAAACTGTGTCTCCTACAAACTCTCAGGTCTTCTCGCATCTGACTGCTGAAGCATCTATGCTAGCTTGCTAAGGACATTTTATATGAAGACCTGCAGTAACTGATCCTATGGGTAGTGGCAGTTTTGCCACTGGGGCACTGCCCCACTGAGAAGTGAGACCAGTTACATTCATGTAAATCAGGAGGCAATGGAGGCACAGTGGTATGCATCTGGCATAAATGAGAGGAGAATCAGGCCCTCTATACAAAGCTTCATCAAGGACAAGGAAAAACTATCAGATCACTGGCTGCCTGATGTGTTCAAATCAAGATAAGCACCCCCAAAAGGTAGAGAACTTTTGATCCTGCACTAAACTGTCTGGCCACAAATGTGATATGTTCAGATCTTTTTTCATAAACTATAGTGCAAATCATTTTAACAATGACGTGACACTGAGCTTGGTGCTGCTGGAAATTGTTATGTGGCTCAACATGATGAGCAGCTCTGAAAAAGGAAATGGCTCCTGGGAAATCTTTCACTTAACCATCTTAAAAGGTTCTTGTTTGTTAAACATCAACAACATTACTTTTTAATAGTTCCTAAACTCAGGAGAGTTTTGTGTTACCTTTAGAAGAAAGTACTTAAAATGTTGATCTGCTCCCGTATCATAAGTTTAACCAGGGAGAGGCAATCAAGCATGTGAGAAAAGCAGGGAACACTTTAGCTATTCAGGTCTAGGTTAATTTACAGTTGCAGCTGGTTTAGGGCCCAGTCCAGGGTTAGCTTAGGGTTGGAGTCAGATCAGGGCCCTGGCCTGGTGTTAGGCTTGGAGCCAATTCATTGACTTAGGTGAGTGTTAGTGCTGGAACCAATTAGTGCTTAGAACCATTAGCAATTATCTCTGAGAACCCATGGAGGACTGGTGAGGTCTCAGAGGACTGGAGAAGGGCAAACATAGTACCTGTCTTTTAGGAAAGGAGGGCCTAGGGGAATTATAGACCAATCAGCTTAACTTCAATACCTGTAAAGATACTGGATCAAACTATTAATCAATTTGTTCAAACCTGGAGGATAATGGGGTTATAAGTAATAGCCAACATGGATTTGTCAAGAACTAATTATGCCAAATCAATCTAATTTTCTTTTGACACAGTTCCACATGACATTCTCCCAATCAAATAGGGAACTGATGGTTTTGCTTAAATTACTATAATGTTTTGCTGTCAAACTGGTGGTGGTGGAGGGGGGAGATTTAGTGGGGTCCTGCAGAGGTCTGTCCTGGCTCTGGTACTATTCAACATTTTCATTATTCAACTCATTAATGGAGTGGAGAATATGCTTATGAAATTTGTCGACTATACCAAATTGAGATGGCACCAAGTTGCAAAGACTTTGGAGGACAGGATTTGAATTCAAAATGACCTTGACAAATTGGAGAATTGGTTTGAAGTCAAGATGAAATTCAATAAAGACAAGTCCTACACTTAGGAAGGAAAAATCAAATGCCCAACTACAAAATGGAGAATGACTGGCTAGACAGTGATCTTGCAGAAAAGGATCTGGGAGTTATTTGAATATGAGCCAACCAAGTAATTCAGCTGTAAAAGGGGCTAATATCATTATGAGGGATATTAACAGGAGTATGTAAAACACTGGAGGTAATTGTCCTGCTCTACGTGGCACTGGAGAGGCCTCAGATGGAGTATTGTGCCCAGTATTGGGTAACCCACTTTAAGAAAGATGTGACCAAATTAGAGAGCTCAAAGGAGAGCAACCAAAACAATGAAAGTTTTAGAAAACCTGACCTATGAAGTTAAGTACTTGGGAGGTTAAGTGCCTGACAGAGATTTTGAAGAACAAGTTAGACAAACACCTGTCAGGGATAGTCAAGATTTACTTAATCCTTTATGAACACAGGAGAAATGGACTAGATAACCTTACGACTCTGGCAAACCAGGTGCCAGTTCTTGCCCAGGCTGCAGGCATTAGCTAAGAACTGACAACCTCATAACTGGAGACCACACCAGTTCACCTGGTTAGTTTTGCTCAAAGTAGTTATTAGTCTTATAAGAAATTATTTAGTGTTTAGACTCTATGAAATGCATGTAAGTTGCTGCATGCATTAATCTCACTTGTAATATCTGATTCTCTTATAGCATGGAATAATGTTTTGCTTTATAACTTTGAAAATGTTTGCGCTGAACTTGTGAACCCAGGCATGGGAATTGTCCCTTTCCCCCCGCACATCCAGAAGGACTATCAAAATCAGAGGGGCCATCAAGGAATATTGCAATACAAAGGTCCCCCTGTGCTATACGAATATATAATATACTCTTTGGGACAGAGTAACACAGTCTAAGAAACAATGTGATAGTCTAAGTGTGTACATGTGGTCATATGATGCCAGAAATGAATTGATGGTATCCATGCAATGTAAGAATGAATACCATGTCTAGCTGCAGATAAAGCCAATAGGACTCCAGTAAGGCAAAAAGCTTTGAAGGATTTGGGTTAGATTAAGCATAGTTTCGTTACAAAACGTATTTGTTTGTTTAATGAATTACTAAATAACTGTCTCTCTCGGTAACTAATATAGTGGTAAGTAGGCAATACAATATGTAAGCACACTTTGAGGGAAATACATTGAAATCCTTGCTATCAATGTCAATGGGGCCGGGATTTCACCACTTGAGTTTAGACATTTGTACCTAAAACTTGGAAGTTTCTTGGGTGGCTGGGTGCAATTATGTCACTGGGCCAAATCCTTCAAGTTGGGTGTCTAAAATTAGGCATCTAATAACTGAGCTGATTTTCAGAAATGCTGAGCACCCACACAACTCCCACTGAAGTCATGTGTATTATGAAACTACACTGCCACAGGCCTCCTACGTCTCAAGGAAGATAATGGAGCAGAAGATGCCTCATTTGACCCTTCCTCATGAAGAGTGTAGTTTGCTTTTTCTGATAGATACACTAGTGTGTATTTTGCATGCTTTTTAGTAGGCAATGAATACTGAAAAATCAGCCATCTGTGCACAAGTCATGAAGGGAATAAATGATTATTTTTCAAAGTGATTTGTTGCTAATTTCCCAAAAGAAAAAAAACAATAAAAGCTCACATTTTTTTTTCAGCTTCATCCCCATTAGAATGCTTTTAAGCAACATCTGCTGTTGGGATTCCTGCGTGGTATTTTCCTTAGGCTTTAACCACATAAATACAGCAAAGCAGCATCAACAGAGGCAGCGGATATTGGTGATGAGAGCTGTTGTGCACTAAGATTAGTATTAATCCACAAGGGCAAATACTATTCCTCAGACAACTCCTGGAAGCTATTTTTAATGCGGTCTCTTTAGTGGCCATCCTATTTCATTTGTAACTGCTCTGATCTTTCTCTGTATTTGTTCTCTCTAGTCAACTTTTCTTTTCCCTATTTTCCATTGGAAATTCATCATTAAAGAAAATGGGTTCAGATTCATCATGGCTATCAACAGACCTCTTCCGCAGGACTTAATGCTCCGTGTTCACTCTGCCTAGGTAGCTGGATTGTTACTGCACAATATTCTTCACCTCCTCACTTTTGCATAGCTACATATTTTAACTCATATACAACATGGTTTTTGAAACTCCCAATACACTAAATTGACTGCCAAGGTGAAAAGGCTGGGAATGAGTGTGCATGGCTAGGGCAATTCTTTAAAAAATTAGCCATTGATTTAAAAAAATGTTGTTTTGGATAAAAATAAAGCCCCATGGCTTGCTGTGGATTTTAAGCATAGGAACCATGTACTAGTTCGTCTCTCTCTCTCTCTCCATATGTTCCAAGACCAAAAAAACTGTTAAACCGCACTTAAGGCTGATACTGTATATCAATTATTAAAGTGTCAGTTACAAGAATGATATTATCTGAAACCCAAGTATTATGAACCCAGGAAGTTCAGAGTAAAGGTTTAAATTTAAAAGACATCCCACTTTGCTAAGGCATGGAAATGCACACTTAAGGCACCCAGAAAACCTTAATTCTACCATGTAATGATGTCATGCAATCAAAATATGATTTTGACAAAGATATTTTTAGGTTTTGTGATCCCAGCTTTGATTAAACTGATTCTAAAGACAAAGGGTTTTTCTCCCTTATTTTTTCCCTTCTTGGTGTCACTATAGGCCATGTAAATTCTCCCAGAATCATTCTGTGCTCAGCTGTAAGTTTTGGGAGGATACTCTGTATTTTTCATATAAAACAAAGGGACTGAATCCTTACTTTAGGTGCAAAATCAAACAATCTTACCAATGGAGTTGTGATCAGCGGCTTCCATAATATTCTAAAACATTCTTTCAAAAGTTGTATAATACACTCATTGCATGATAATGGATTAATATACAAATAGACACATTAATTATATGTTCATACATATATTTATGATGGTGGCATGGAATATTATGACATGACTTTAAGCCTAGAATTGAAGCTACAATAGATTAGTGTTAACTAGTAAAGCTGGGACTGAAAGAAATAATAGCCAAATCCTCAGCTGTACCAGAGGTCTCTATTCAGTAAAGCTGGGACGGGAGGGAGGGACAAAAGTGACTTTAAATTACCTTTGGACTTTCCCCTCGGTCCCTGGGATTGTTGGGACTGGTTCAGCTGCCAGCATAAGTTGTAACAGTCTCAGGGGTACTGAGGCTGCCTATTATGCCAGCCACGTACCAGGGGAATGAGCATGTAGTGGCTGTGTCCCCTCCTGTTTCAGGAACAATGTGCAACCAGCTCTACCAGGTGGGGATTTATTTCTCTTTGCCTTGTCTATAGAATTCCCCGCTGACCAGGTAGGGAAGCTTGGAGGTTGGTTTGCGTCACTCCAGCAATGCCTCCCAGCATTATTGGAGGCCAGGATCTGGCCCAGTAATTGTTCTTTAACAATTAGCATTTGCTGATATCTTTTTGCACCATATCTTGCTGAATTTCTTTTACCCTATTCCCTGCCAATCTCTTTTCACCTTGCAAGCTTGCTGTGTACAATTAAAATCCAGTGTGTTGCTGTGGTGGGTTGTGGAGCCCCTGTCCCTGGGTTGGCAGTTTAAGAGTTAACATCCTTCACCTGGAAGGGCCACAGCTGCTTGCACAGTTTGCAAAAAAATACTCAGAAGATGGTAGAAACAGCTGGAGAAGAGAGACCGGCTCCTCTTCACTCACACTGTATAAAGAGTTCAGTCAGAGGGGGAAAGAAGGTATGTGTTATGTGGTGTTTTCCTTAAAACCCCAGCACCTGGAGTTAAGTGATTATGTGAGAATTTCAGCTTTCACTTAAAAAAAGAAAATAGAGTTTCTAATCTTGCGGTTTCAGAGAAAAGCTTGAAAATGTGACTCGAGTGCATCATGACATACGGGCTCAGAAATCAGCAGGTAAATACCCTACCCAGCCTCCCATCTATTATGGTAAAAAACTCTCCTGACTTTTGAAAGTTTCGAGTTGGTAGTACATTGGGAAGAGTCCTCTAGGTCTCTCCAGGGGGCTGACCCTCCTGATCTCTCTTGCTTCAGAATCCTTTCCACCCTGTGGAGGGCTGCAAGAAAGAAACAGCTTGAGGAGTATATTCCTTTCTATTTTCTTTGAGAGTTTTCTACACAGTTACAATAGCTGGAGACTGGAAAGTGACCAGAAGGAGTAGTAGGCTCTTCTCTTTGACATTGGCTAAGGTAAGAACTGAGGTGGTGTCTTTGTTTGGGGTTGGCCTTAGGAGAGCAAAGAACAGTATTGTTTCAACCTTTGTTTGCCCTGAAAGGAGGAACTTTCTGTGGTTTAGCTGGAGCGCTAAACCTTTTCAGATCTCCAACCAGCCTGTGGGGAATCGCCTCTTGTGGAGAAACTGAAGTACAGGCCTGATGAGATTACCTTTCCCCAGTGACCTTGACAATAAAGGCCTGTCACTATTACTATGTTCCCTTTCTTGTGAATTCCTTTTCTGCAGAGGTTCACCTTCATAGGCTGAATTCTTCCTGATGTAACAGCATTAGTAAATCTGAGGTACCTACATTGAAGCATGTAAGTGAGATCAAAATGGTCCTAAGAGTTTCTGAGATGGGAGTTAATTACATCATGTATTGAGTTATCCTCAGTGGAATGCAGGTTATATACTACTGTCTCTAACTTACCAGAGAGAAATGTTAAAGTGCATAGAAATAAAGTGGCCACTGGCAATTCTAAAGAAGGTTTTGATGCTCATGAAAGTTACCAGAGAGTCCTCAACTTTAATAAATGTAATTAATATAGTGATAGCGTTATTATAGCATTCCTCTTTGGTGTTGTGATAGCAACCAAAGGCACCTATTGGGATCAGATCACTGGACTTGGCTAGGTAGTATACAAGCCTACAAAATTACATTGTCTCTGTCCTGAAGAGCTTGCAATCTACTCTTAGTCAAGATGCAACAAGTGAGTATAACAAACTATAGGAGGGAATTGGGGATGGTACACTAAGTCAAATTCTCCTTTTAAATATTTACCATTCTAACACATTTTGTATAATAAAGGGGGAAATGGTAAAAGAAAAAACATGTATGAAGTCAGTGGGTCAAGACTGATACTCCACTGCCTTATCCCTTAGCCTGTGCAAAATGGACATGAAATGTTTCCATTCAGGTTTGGAAGCATTTTCCACCCATTGTGTATAGCTCTCATCACCTGTGTGAAAAATTCTACTATGTTCAGTGTAAAACTGGGCCCTTTATGCCTAAAATGTCAGTTAAGCCCCAAGCTACAGGAGCCAATAGAAGAAAACTTACGATATGTGTTTCCAGTTAACAAGTAATGCCGACAATGATCTCTCTCTAGAGATGAGCCTGAGATGCAGCCATTCAAACACTCCAGTCTAGTAGTATGCAAATCTGGAGCATGATTCTGTTTACACTGACAAAGTTTTAAAGTAGGCATAAATGAGCTTCTGTCAGTCAAGTTGAAAATGGTGTAAATGAGATTAGAATCAGGCTTCTGGAATTCTGAACTGGATCCATCTATAAAACAAAAGTATAAAAAGGATGAGGTGGAACAGATTTGATCCATAGCAACTCTGTCTTCAGTGGAATTACCCTAGCTATAATACCCAGTGCTGCAAGGTGCTGGGCACCATCATCTCCCAGTGATATGCATTGAAGTTGAAGGTGCACAACAACTGGCAACACCTGCCAAGTGCACCCGAGATCAGAATCTAGACCCTCATGTTTAGGAAGATTTGAGGCCAGGTCTTCACACTCAGGGTTAATTAAAAACAAAACAAACCCAACTATAATCCTTGCAAAAATAGGAGCAGAAAAATCAAAGTGGCTTGTTAGGAAACTGACAGCATGTGAGTAAGAAAAGCTATCAGCCTGTCATGGGTGAATGGATGTGGATCACAAGATGGTCAAAGACTGTTACAGCTGATAAGTAATCACGAGAACTTTTGCAAACACTTTCTTTTTAAACTACCAGACATGTTGAGGCTGGTTGCAAAACCTTGGCTGGCATGTTGTCTAATTGCTTGGTCTCTTTATACTGACAGTAGCACCTGCTTGTCACCAAGGAGAGCTGTTGTAGCTAATGCTGCAAACCATCTAAAGAGTGAAATCCACACATACTCGGATGGGGAAAATCATGTGGAAGAAAGAGTTTTATTGCTATTGACTTCTTTAAACCAGAAAACTCTAACTAAACAGGTCTCTCACTAGCAAAAAATCTACTCTAAGCAAAAGTAGTGTTTAACTAATTTTATAACAAGCATGTTATGGGTTTTATAAAGGACTTCACAGGATAATAATCTTTGTTTCAGGGGGTAAGTAATGTGAGGGGTTAGAAAAGATTCCCTTTCCCCATTATCTAGCTTCAGTGAGATTCTGTTTGTTGCTTTTTGTCTGAAGCATCAAGTAAAAACACGGTCAGAGGCATGTTACAGGTGTAAATGGACCAATGATCTACTTTGACTTGGCAACTGTTATGTTCTTCAGTTTCACAGGAACACAGGATTATGATAAGATTATAGCCTGCCCCATATGTGCAAAGCTGAGAACCAAGGCAATCTTTGTGCTGTTGCATTAGAGCTACTGTTAGAACTAGCTTCTCCAAAGTGGGTGGTGGAGTGGGGCCTGCCTCCCCAGGTGTTTGGGCACAAAGGGAGCAGACACTGTATTCTGCTGGAAGGTGCTACAGTCCTTGGAGCTCCATAAGGCACTATACATGAGCCAGTGAATCCTCCTGAGGCAATATACCTCTCAGCTATATGACCCAATCCAACCCTTACTGAAGTGGAATATAATGTGATAATAGGCACCAAAGAAAGACCACATATTTTTTAGACACTGACAACAGAAATGATTGCAGAACTGAGATTACCCCAAAAGGGAATGTCATTGTTTTCTTTCTTGAAAGAGATTGTAAAAGGTGCATAAAAGTTCTATGGTGGAAATGGTTGTAAATAATAAAATAGTCTTGGGAATTGCAACAGAATGATTACAGCACTAATTAAAATGCTGCTAAAAAAGCATACTGAGCAGATCCTCTGCACTGTACTGCATTACTTTCCTTATCTGATCATGATGTACCCTATGGAGACTTTAACAAGTATGTGGAGTTTTCAAAATAATAATTCAGGTAATTAATCAAGTACACTCAAGGCACTGATCTCTCTCTCTCTCTCTCTCTCTCCATTCTGAAGATCTCTGCATTCATAATGGAGCAAAAGAAAAGTAGACGAATAGTATGAATCTGATACAAATGATTGGTTTTGTATATTGCAGTTGCCAAGAACCCAGCAAAAGAAAACCCTCCCACAATCCTATAATCAATCCCACATAAACTACTGTTGCCCTAAAGTATGGAAAGAAAACTATAGATTAGGTAATTGTAGTTTACAAGTCTGCAAGTCAGTGCAGTCAGGGAGCCCAATTTTCAGATTGCCTACAAAAGACATCAGAATCTCATATGAGCACTGAGATCAGCACTAGGGATTAGCTTAGTTTAGTGATTAGTGTGGCTAGAAGTTGATTTAAAGTCTAAAATACTGGATTTGGACAGCCTGTTTAGGCACTTCTTTAATAAAGAAAAACTGTACCCATTGTAAATATATGTACTATACTTCAGAAGAACTAGAAGTATTTGAACTTTAATGGTCAGATCTTGAATGTCTCAATTTTGTTTCTACTCTAGATATTGTATTAAATGTTGGGTCTATATCTTTTCTCAATATATTACTTCAAAAATGCTCTGAATGTGCAGTAAGGTGGCTGCTGTTTGGATATTATTTATATATTATAAATATATATAATATTATATACTATATTATTTATATATTATATATAAATAATATCCAAACAGCAGCCACCTTACTGCACATTCAGAGCATATATATATATATATATATATATATATATATATATATATAACCCAAAGTGAGTTTGGAACATTATAGACAACTAAGATGACAAGATCATTGCCCTGAGTAGCTTACACTCTAAATAGGCAAGTGTGATGGGAGTGTCCACCCTAGACAAGGCCTGGAGGTGTTAAATGGGCTAGGCAGGCCAATTAACTGCCCAGGCTGCACCTGGAGAAGGAGACAGGGAGCAGCGATTTAAGTAGAACAGGCTCAGCTGGGAAGGAACAGGAGCAGCTTGCAGGAACTTAGAGCAGAAGAGGGCTGTAGGGAGAGAGTCTGCAGTCACTCCTTGGGAGAAGAGAGGTTTCTTTGGGCTATTAGAAACAAGAGGCCCACAGTCATTCCCTGGGAGGAGGGTTTATGGTTTGGCAAGCCCAGAGAAAAGAGTGAGCCAGAGAGGTCGGCAAGGCTCAGGGACAAGCAGCGAGGTATGGGGTAGATCAAACCTTGATGGTCGATAAGAAGGCCCCTGAGCTGTTACCCAGAGTAGAGGGTCAGCCTGCGTCCCCTTACCAGCTGCTGACAAAGTGGCATCAGCAGGGCAGTGAGAGGAAGACTGCCTGAGCCCATTGTCAAGAGGCACTTTGATACCCCAGAAGCTGGGTCATGAAAAGGAGGCTGTGGTTCTTGGAGCGAGAGGGGTCTGCAGAGTGAGAGGATGATGGGAGAGAGACTGCTGGAGGAGGGTGCAACATCTAACCAGACCTAATCCCCAGGACAGCTAGGAAGAGGCACCACCAACTGTGAGTGGGATCCTGTGACCGCAATTAACAGACAAGACATGGGAACCAACAAAGGCAAGTGATTGAGAAGCTCTGATGGTTAGCAGATGTCCTGTTAGTTCAATTTTTTGTCATTGTTCTTTTCATGGATGCACTCTGCTTGGGTGGGTCAGGATTAAGAGGCTTTGAGATTTATTTATCTATCAGAGACTGGGGATCAGACAAATACAGCCCCAGAGGGTGGAGTATGAGGTGTGAGTTACAGTGTGGGTTGAAGTGCTGTGCTGAAACTACCCCGTGTAGTCCCTGCTAGTGTGAACTAAAAGGTACCTCTTCCAACTTGGTGGTGAGCGGGGAGAAGCAGTGAAATTAAGATGAACTAGGTACCTTTTAATTCTTCCTCAAGTTTTTGTACATGTGGCTCCCACTTATGGTGCAACAGTGGCCCCGGCACAGGAGTTTGGAAGTGCAAATAACTGTGTCCACTACAGGTGGCACATGCTCCCTTCTTGCCCATGTGTGCTACTTAAGTTGTAACGGTAACTAACTAATCAGCCTTTAACTTAGTTATTAGACGAGGGAGGTAATGCCAACCTCTGCAACTCCTGGGAGGCACCTCTCCTCCCTCAGGAGCTTTAAAGATGATCTGCTGGAGCAGTCAGATACGGCTTAGGGATCATTCAGTCAAACCTGCAATCAGGCTGTAGTTCCCTTCCCTAGTACCAAGAAAGAGAGAGGCAGAGTGACAGGGACCCATGGAGCCACTCAAGGCCTTATCAAGGAAGAAGGCAGCACCAGAGGATCCACTTATCTCAGCAGCCCCGAGCTCGAAGAGATCTAAGAACAATTCTTCATGGGTTTCCTTTGTGCTGCTGCAGCAGCACTTACAGCACACCCTGGCAAGAGCAGAGGCTACCGGATCGGGGTGCTCACATGCTAACTCCTCAGTGCTGGCTCAGGGAGTGCCTAGGACAGCGTCAGCCCCCTGTGGTACTTCTGCAGGCAAGGAATACCTGTCAGTGGTGGTACCAGGCTCCTCCTCCTTTTCATGGTGGTACCAGAGAGCCCTTCAACTGTCACTTTCAGAGACACGGATGACATCAGAATAACTCCAGAGTTAGGCTCCCCTTTGTTGAATTATTCCCCTTTTTCAGCTGGAATGAAGACTCCACTGGGACAGTCCAGGGTACCTGTCATGAAGATATCACTGCATTCTGGGAGTCACAGTCATGCTTAACTGCCTACTCCTCAAAATCAAGCAGTGCCTTCCAATGCAGCTCCCCACTCTGAGGACTCTTCATTATCATCTGCAATTATCTTCCCAAGCACCTAGTAGAGACGTCACTCATCTCATCCACTCACAAGGGTTATGATAAGAGAATTTATCTTGAGGACTCTACCTTTAGACCCCATTACATGAATCAGCTTTCATTCCCAGAGGACAACCTCCTTGGGCCCATATGCAACCATGGCTTTATTGGTCTTACCACTTATTGGCCACTACCTCATTATTCAGCCACCCAGGAACCTCCTTGAGTAATTCATCAAAACCCTATTTCTCTACCAGTACCTCAACTGACTACAGAATTGCAACACTCTTTGAGGAAGAGGCTGGAGATGTTCAAGATACCCCTTCTTCACCTAGACCCCTCTATTCCTACTCAGGGATGCCCAGAGGATTCAGGGGGCCTAGGGCAAAGCAATTTTGGGGGCCCCTTCCATAAAAAAGTTGCAAAACTATAGAATATTATATCCTCATAGAGGCCCCTGTGGGGCCCAGGGCCTGGGGCAAATTGCCCTCCCCCCCCCTCTGGGCAGCCCTGCTCCTACTCAGGATAAAACCTCCATGACTTCTTTGGGGGATGATTTTAAGACTTAACAAGAACTTTTAGAGAGAATGGCAGATGTCCTAGAACTTCCTTTGGAGCTGATTCAGGAGAAGACAAAGTTATTTGCTATCTTACTACCACGTTGCTCAGAACAGAATAGCCCTTCCAATTAATACAGAAATTCTTGATTCTGCTGAGGAATTGTGGGCTACTCTATCATACCACATTTGAAAAGGACTGAATAAAAAGATCAAGTCCCTCCTCAAGGATTTGAATATTTTTATTCACATCTGCCACTGTCATCGCTTGTAGTCACAGCAATAAATGAAAGAGACAAAAGTCTACAAATCTGCCATTTTTTTAAACCTTTATATCATGTTTATTCTTCATCTGTTCAGATCAGTATAGTGAACTACTAAACTATGTTGGTTAGATATACATTGACACAGTAGGACAAGATCATTCAGAAAATCTTCTAGATTCTTCATAGTTCATTCAATCTCCTCTCAGATTATCCAAATGGATTGTGGACTGTGTCAAGATTTCTTACATCATGAATAAGTAACAGCTACTAAATTGAGTGACTGCTCATTCTATTAGGATTCAAGCTATGCTGGCAGCATGTTTCAGCAGAGTTCCAGTCATTGAAATTAGTAGAGCAGTGACATTTACACACATTTACTAACCATTACTCTGTAGTATCAGTATCTAGCGCAGATGTTCAATTTGGAAGAGCAGTTCTGCAGTACTTTCCAGAAGAACAACAGTTACCACGTGGTAAGTAAATGTTGCTTCATGCTGTGATAAGTGAAGGGGGCAGCCTCCTTTTATGGACACCCACCCAGCCAGTTAGCTATAAAGTCCCTCTTGGTGGCTGCTTGCTTTACCTGAAAAGGGTTAAAGAATCCCCCAGGTAAAGAAAAGGGAGTGGACACCTGACCAAAAGAGCCAAAGGGAAGGCTAGAACTTTTTAAAATGGGGGGGGAGGGGAAGCTTTCCCTTTGTCTCTCTGTTGTTCTCTCTGGGCTGAAGAGATGGGGGCAGTGTAAAGTTTGGACCAGGTATGACAATTCATCATCCATACCTAGAAGGATTCACTGGGACAGGGAATGTTTAGATAGATGTGATTAGGTTTATTTCTTTTATTTTCTGTAGGACTTGTGGACTCCTCTGTGCTAACCCCAGATGCCTTTGTTTGCTTGTAACCTTTAAGCTGAGCCCCCAAGAAAGCTATTTTGGATGCAGCAGCAAAGAATCCTGTGGCACCTTATAGACTAACAGACGTTTTGGAGCATGAGCTTTTGTGGGTGAATACATGCATCCGATGAAGTGGGTATTCACCCACAAAAGCTCATGCTCCAAAACGTCTGTTAGTCTATGGCCTGGTCTACACTACGGGGGTGGGTCGAACTAAGGTACGCGACTTCAGCTACGCGAATAGCGTAGTTGAAGTTGAACTACCTTAGTTCGACTGACTTACCCGTCCTGACGCCGCGGGATTGAAGTCCGCGGCTCCAAGGTCAACTCCGCCACCGCTGTTCGCGGTGGTGGAGTTCTGGAGTCGACCGGAGTGTGTGGGGAGTTCGAACTATCGCATCTTGATTAGACGCGATAGTTCGAACTCCGAGAAGTCGAACTCTCCGCGTCGACCCGCGTGGTAAGTATAGACCTACCCTATAAGGTGCAACAGGATTCTTTGCTGCTTTTACAGATCCAGACTAACACGGCTACTCCTCTGATACTATTTTGGATGCTTAATTTTTGGAATTGCTCTTTTAAAATCTAACAAAAGCCTAAGTCACAGATGCATTTTCTTTCTTTTTTGTTTTAAATAAAATTTACCTTTTTTTAAAGAACCTGATTGGTTTTGTGTCTTAAAAGGTCTCTACATATGTGTTTTTTCAATTAGCTGGTGGCAACAGTTGGATTTCCCTTTTGTCTGTTTTCTTTCTCAGGCTTCCCCAAGAGTCTGCATGGGGGAGTTACAGTGCAACATTTCAATGTGCGCTGCAACTCACATCATTGAAGTCCACACTGGGGGGCTGTGTAGACGAGCTCTTCATTGTTTTGCATATTTTGTGTTCATTTACACCTCTAACACGTGTGTAAAATGTCACTAAATTGGAATAGAGAAACTGGCCTGATGTAGCTCTGAATTACCCTCTCTAGTCCAATAACTTCAGAAGTATTGCTTAACTGAAAAATTTCTGGTATTCAGAGTAATCACTAGAAAAGGTAGGTAGATATAGTCAATAAATATTTATGTTCCTTATTTGGAAAGAAGCAGGATAATGTATTCCTAACTTACAGTGATAATGAAATACTTTCTATTATATGAGTAACTAGGGAGGATTTTAAAGAGCACCCAACAGTATATAAATTGGCTGAGGAGCAATCTGAATAATTTACTTATTATTTTTTTAAACAAATCTTGAAACACTGGGGAAGTTCCAGAGGATGGAAAAAAGCTAATGTTGTATAAATAGCTAAAAAGGATGAATGGGAAGACCTGGTAAACTAAAGGCAAATTAGCCTGACATGCTTTCTGGTAAAACCATTGAAAAGCTGATATGGGATTCAATTAGTAAAGAATTAAAAGATTTAATAAGTCTTGTTTTTGGAATAGATCACAAGTTTAATGTCACAGTTACTCTATTAGCTATATACAGAAGTCTAATTTGTTTTAGTCCCCCAAGATCATAATTTTTGTATAGTACTTTTTAAAAATTCAGAAGTCCATATTAAATGGAATAAAAACTGATTAACAAATTTTTAAAAAGTATTCTTAAATCATCCCCCATGGGAGAGTTTGTAGTAGGGAGTAGTAGTAACCTGTTCTTGGCCCAATGCTATTTAATACCTTCATCAATGGTCCTGAAGAAAATCATTTTTAGTAAAATCTGCTTATATTACAAATTAATGGTGGTAAATAATGATAGGGAAAGGAATCATACAGGGCAACCTGGATCACTTGGTGAGGTGGCTCAGTTGAACAAGTGCTTTAATATGGCCAAATGCAGGGTCATACATCTAGGAATAAAGAATGTAGACCATGCTTACAAGATGTATACTGGACTGCAAATGACACTGAAAAGGACTAGGGGTCATGTATAACCTGATGAATACAAGCTCCCATTGTGATGCTATAGCTAAGTATGTGAACATGATGCCCAGATTAAACAGGAGACTATCAAGTAGAAGTAGGAGGATGGTCACTGTGTATGCATGTGTCATTAGTGAGACTGTTACTGGAATGTTGTATCTAGTTCTGGTGCCAAACTTTCAAACAGATATTGGAAAAACTGGAAAAGGTTAGAAAAGAGCTATGACAATGATTTCAGGTGGGGAAAGCATGCCTCTATGGTGAGAGGCTTAAGAAATTCAATCTACTTAGTTTATCCAAGAGTTGGTTAAGAGGTGAATTAATCATCTACAAGTGTCTAAACGGGGAATAGGTTTCTGATATTAGATGTCCGTTTAATCCATCTGGGACCATGTCTACACTACATGTTCATAGAATATCAGGGTTGGAAGGGACCTCAGGAGGTCATCTAGTCCAACCCCCTGCTCAAAGCAGGACCGACACCAACTAAATCATCCCAGCCAGGGCTTCATCAAGCCTGACCTTAAAAAACCTCTAAGGAAGGAGATTCCACCACCTCCCTAGGTAACCCATTCCAGTCCTTCACCACCCTCCTAGTGAAAGTCTTTTTCCTAATATCCAACCTAAAACTCCCCCAATGCAACTTGAGACCATTACTCCTTGTTCTGTCATCTGGTACCACTGAGGACAGTCTAGATCCATCCTCTTTGGAATCCACTTTCAGGTAGTTGAAAGCAGCTATCAAATCCCCCCTCATTCTTCTCTTCTGCAGACTAAATAATCCCGGTTCTCTCAGCCTCTCCTCATAAATCATGTGCTCCAGAGCCCTAATCAGTTTTGTTGCCCTCCACTGGACTCTTTCCAATTTTTCCACATCCTTCTTGTAGTGTGGGGCCCAAAACTGGACATAGTACTCCAGTGCCGAATAGAGGGGAATGATCACGTCCCTTGATCTGCTGGCAATGCTCCTACTTATACAGCCCAAAATATCATTAGCCTCCTTGGCAACAAGGGCACACTGACTCGTATCCAGCTTCTCGTCCACTGTAACCCCCTAGGCCCTTTTCTGTAGAACTGCTGCCTAGCCACTAGGTCCCTGGTCTGTAGCAGTGCATGGAATTCTTCAGTCCTAAGTGCAGGACTCTGCACTTGTCCTTGTTGAACCTCATCTGATTTCTTTTGGCCCAATCCTATAATTTTGTCTGGATCCCTCTATATCCTATCCCTACCCTCCAGCGTATCTACCACTCCTCCCAGTTTAGTGTCAACAGCAAACTTGCTGAGGGTGCAGTCCATGCAATCCTCCAGATAATTAATGAAGATATTAAAGGTCAGTCCTGGGGCCTGTTTTTTTCGAGTCTGGCTGCCAACTAGACATGGAGCCATTGATCACTACCCATTGAGCTCAACGATCTAGCCAGCTTTCTATCCACCGTATAGTCCATTCATCCAGCCCATAATACTTTAATTTGCTGGCAAGAATACTGTGGGAGACCATATCAAAAGCTTTGCTAAAGTCAAGGAATAACATGTCCACTGCTTTCCCCTCATCCACAGAGCCAATTATCTCATAATGGAAGGCAATTAGGTTAGTCAGGCATGACTTGCCCTTGGTGAATCCATGCTGACTGTTCCTGATCACTTTCCTCTTCTCTAAGTGCTTCAAAATTGATTCCTTGAGGACCTGCTCCATGATTTTTCAGGGACTGACGTGAGGCTGACTGGCCTGTAGTTCCCTGGATCCTCCTACTTCCCTTTTTTAAAGATGGGCACTACATTAGCCTTTTTCCAGTCATCTGGGACCCATACTGCCGGCTAAAGAGAATTCTAGCTCTTCTGCAGACTTTAAAGTAAAAGTGTTGTTCTGGAAGTAGTATTCAATTATTGTCCATGGACTTATGAGAGACATATGTAGCCCTAAATGCCCTTTACATTTATTTTATTGTAGGTTTACACATTTGGTAATTTTACAAAATGCACACACTTGCCAGAAGATCTTTTTGGAGGGTGAACTTGGGTTTTTTCCTCTAGACTTCTGTGGAATAGTTTTAATTTTACATTACCTGTGAAATGAGAGATTTTTTTTCAGACATCATACTGCTTCTGCTGCCTGCAGAAAGGTTAAATAATAAACCACCTATATATTACTGGGAACATTTTTATTAGTTGGTTTCTAGCAATAAATAAATAGATATGAATGCCACTATGATTTCCAACAGTTCATGTTGACCTTAGGTTGTAGAGTTTTTTATTACAAAATTGCATTTTGTTTACATTCAGGTCAGAGTTGGTGATCACATGATCAAATGCCCCCAAACCCTTTAAGAAGTACAAGGAATGCTTTCAGAAATCAAAGTATAATTGGCTTAGAGTTGCTGTAAGGGAACACTCCGTTCAGTAGATTTTTTTTCTTTTTTTTTTAAATACATTCTGCCCCAGGTCATAAAATCCCTCCCATACAGAGAGTTAGAAGTTACCTCAGTAGGGAAGGAGTTGAAATAGGAAATTCCTTGTAAGAGAATAATTTAATGTAACTCCAAAAAGTGGCTATCTGTTGCTGCTGACCAAACTTTAAGGGCATTTTGTTTACGAAAGAAGAGAGCTGGAGAAAGAGCACAGGGAAAGGAGAGAGAAGGCCTGATTCTTCTCTCACTGCCACTGCTTTTACACTAGTATAACTCCACTTATTGCAGTTACTCCTATATGTACTACTAGCATGAGAAGAGAATGACAATGTTTGCAAATGATTTTTTTTTCATGCACAAGTTTATAGAAATAAATAACCTTTAAATAGGTAATTTTGATCAATAATCTCCAGCAATTTTACACTGATGTGTGCTTGACTAACTAAAGTGTTATTGTTTGATTTAAAGTAAGGGTTAGAGCAGCGGTTCTCAAATTGTGGGTCGGGACCCCAAAGTGAGTTCCGACCCGCTTTGAATGGGGTTGCCAGGGCTGGCTTAGACTTGCTGGGGCCCAGGGCTGAAGTCTGAGCCCCACTGCCCAGGACCAAAGCCAGAGGGTTTCAGCCCTTGGCAATGGGGCTCAGGTTTGAACATCTTAATCACCAGAGTCTCAATGTCAACTTGTAGGGTATTGCTAGCATGTTTCATGACGTTGTGCACAACATGGGCAGGGCAGTTTGCTGGCAAGATATTTTCATTTTGTTTTTTTAAATTCTGGTACACTGATTGTCGCTTTCCATAATTCACATTTGCATTATCAGCACAGTAGGAAGACACTTTGTTTAGGTCTAGTTTGTGTGTCACAAGTTTTTCAAGTAATGTGTTGCTTATTGCCTCTGCAGTTTCTTCGCTTTGCTCATAGAAGTCTAACAGTTTATCTTGGACCCCATGTTCAGGTGTCCAGTATCTCAGTGATAAGGGGAAAGTTTTCACATTGCCCTTGTTAGATGCATCTGTGGCAACTGAGAAATAGGGACCATCTGGCTTGCTGAGGTCCTTTAAAAATTCTGTTGAGAGTGATGACAGCACATCTTTGATCAATGCCTCCGCTTTAGTCTGGCCACAGCTGACGTGCTTCGCAGTCATTGAATCTGGATACAAGGTAGGCGCCAGTTTAAGTTCACAGTCAGATGAGTGATAGGAGTGTTGATGGACTACTGTGTGGTAAACTTGAGTTAGCTCAGTAACGATAACCTTGTTATTGAAGGATTCATTTGGCTTGCTGAAAAAATGTGAGAGTGGGGTATTGCTCTTGTGAGTCTGGGTGTTTTTGTCAATGATTTTTTGATTCAGCATGATGCCATGGCAAATGCTAAATTCCTTCTTGCATGCTTTTCAAAAAGCTTTTTAATCACACTCTTAGGATTTCCGAATCCTAAGTGTGTAAATGGCTTCCCATTCTGTCCTGTATCTGCACTGTCTTTTTTTGTTTTTTGGTAGTTGGCTCCTCCTTTGCCATTGCCATTTCAGCTGGGGTTTTCAGCTGAAGACCGTTAGCTAGATAGCTAGCCGCTGAAAAGAACTGCACAGTCTCTGCTTCTTATGTGTTATTACGTGCCCACTGTAGTTTGTTCTACGGTATGCACTGTGGTTCAGAACTGTAAACTAAACAGACCAATCCTATTCAATTTATTCATAAATGATCTGGAGAAAGGGGTAACAGTGAGGTGGCAAAGTTTGCAGATGATACTAAACTACTCAAGATAGTTAAGACTAAAGCAGATTGTGAAGAACTTCAAAAGTTTACCTCACAAAAACTAAGGATTGGGCAACAAAATGGCAAATGAAATTTAATGTGGATAAATGTAAAGTAATGCATTGGAAAAAATAACCCCAACTATACATACAACATGATGTGCAGAGGCGGTCGAAAAAAGCAAACAGAATGTTAGGAATCATTAAAAAGGATAGAGAATAAGACTGAGAATATATTATTGCCCTTATATAAATCCATGGTACGCCACATCATCGAATACTGTGTACAGATGTGGTCTAAAAGATATTCTAGCACTAGAAAAGGTTCAGAAAAGAGCAACTAAAATGATTAGGGGTTTAGAGGGTCCCATATGAGGAAAGATTAAAGAGGCTAGGACTCTTCAGTTTGGAAAAGAGGAGACTAAGGGGGACATGATAGGTATATAAAAAAATCATGATGTTGAGAAAGAAAGTGGATAAAAAAAGTTATATATATATTCCCATAATACAAGAACTAGGGTCACCAAATGAAATTAATAGGCAGCAGGTTTAAAAAAAAAAAAGGGAGTTCTTTCTTCGCAGCGCGCAGTCAACACTTTGTGGAACTCTGAGGAGGGGGGGTTGTGGAGGGGGCTATAACAATGTTTAAAAAAAAAAAGGATAAATTCATGGTGGCTAAGTCCATAAATGGCTATTAGCCAGGATGGGTAAGAATGGTGTCCCTAGCCTCTGTTCGTCAGAGGATGGAAATGGATGGCAGGAGAGAGATCACTTGATCATTGCCTGTTAGGTTCACTCCCTCAGGGGCACCTGGCATTGGCCACTGTCGGTAGACAGATACTGGGCTAGATGGACCTTTGGTCTGACCCGGTACGGCCTTTCTTATGTTCTTATGTTCTTATGTTAAACTACATATTCCTACTGTAAATTTACGTTACACTGGAAAACAACCTGAAAAACCAAAATTGCCAGTAGATAACCGATCACAATCAGGTTTAATGGGACATTCCCAATCAACTAATTTTCTATTTCACTACCAAATGTAAAATTTTACCTGACTATTGGGACAAATGGCATCCCAATTGTACATCAAGCAGATGTACGCTGCCAGGTACAATCCCTGCTTGCTAATGTGGGTAAGTGAACTGGGCAGCAGCTTAGCAGTACTCAGCCCCAGCCTGCCCTGCGTAGAATCAGCATGTGCAGAGGCAGGTGCCTCCTTTCCTTGACTCTGCCATGAGCAAGGTGGACCAGTCTGAACACACTGTGCTGGGAAGGAGGATGCAGCCTCTGACACTTACCTCAGGGACCTGCCGGCTGCTTCCTGGGAGCCACCTCAAGTAAGCACTGCCGGGGACCTACCCCTGCCTTCAGTTGAGGAGGTGAGCAGCAGGAAGGGCAGGGCCGGCCAGGGGAAATGGGGCATGCATGGCTTGGCCAGAGGCACACTGGTCTGGCTGGCCCTGTGCTACCAGTGTGCCCCTTCCTTTTGGGGGTGGGCCCATGCTGCTGCCCATTGCCCCCTGGATCCATTATGTCTTGTGCCCACTGAACCCACTATGCCCAGAGCTCCCCCACAACAAACGCAGTTGTGCACACCACCACCCCTACTCAGCCCCCCCACAGCCGCCCAGCACCCCACACAACACCCCCCCCTTGCTAGTTTCCCAATACATACAGATCACCCCTCCCTGTGCCCTTCCCCACAGCCCCACCACCATAACTACACAATGCCCCACACAGACACCCACTGCCCAGTGCCCTGACGCACACAGATCTCCCCCACTTCCTAGCACTCCCCCAACAGGCCCCCATTGCCTAGCACCCCAAAACACAAACCTCCCCCACTACCCAGTACCCTCCACACCCTCCCAGCCCAGCACCCCCCCCACCTCCCAGACACTCACCATCACACCCTGCCCCCTTCCTTGGCCACACTCACCAGCCGTGCTGGGAGGTCTCTGGCTCCTAGGGTGAGAGCAGCGAGGGGAGTCTCCAGACACTCCACGTGCTGTGCCCGCCACAAGCACGAGCTCCTTAGCTGGTGGCTCCCATTGGCCGGGAAAGGTGCCAATGGGGGCTTTCAGAGCCATGGAGCGGGGCTTGCAGGCACCGGCAGCATGCAGAACACACACACCCCTCCCTCCCCCACCAGCCAGAGGGACTCACCAGGAGGCGAGGTGAGTCCCAGTGGTGCTTACCTGGAGTGGCTCCTGGGAAGCATCCGGCAGGCAGGCAGGTCCCTCTGGCTCCTAGGGTCGCAGGTTGGGTCGAGGAGGGAGGGCAGGGGGCTCTCTGCCTGCTGTCAATGTTTGCAAGCCCCACCCCTGCAGCACGTGGCAGAGACCTCCTCGCTGCCTCTGTGCCTGGGGTTGCACTGCAGGCTCCTGACCCAGGAAGAAGAGGTGAGCGGCGCCGGCAGCAGCTTGCGGACGGTTCTAACCAGACGGTCCTGATATTGGGACCAAGTGCGTCCCGACTGATGTAAGGTCGGGACGCGGGACAAGTCCCCTAAAATCAGGACTGTCCCGATAATATCAGGATCTCTGGTCACCCTGGCATAGGCCCAAGAATCGATCCCTGCGGGACCCCTAGAAACACATCCTCTTAATGATGATTATTTTAATTTTATATTCTAGTTTTTAATCAAAATGTCATGTGGTATCAAAGGTCTTACAGAAGTCTAAGTATCTAACATCAATACTATTACCTTTGTCAACCAAACTTATAATCTTATTGAAAAAGATATATTATTTTGACATGATGTATTTTCTATAAACCCATGTTGATTGGCATTAATTATATTATTGTACTTTAGTTACATTACCCTCCTTTAATTCTTGACACAGTATGTGTGAGATTTGTCATAGAGGGAGATAAAGGGTGATGGTCACAAGCAGTAGCGCCCCACATGGAAGCTCTTATTAACCAAGCAAGTGTATAATTTGTTAGCAGTTGCTGTGTAACACAGAGAGAGGCAACTGGCAGGCAACATACAACAGACTGTACAGTTACTATAGCACATGTCTTCCTACAAACGGAGTCTGTCGCCCTTTCCAAAAACTTCCAGAGTCACAGGCCAGTGTATAACTGCTCACAACACAGCAGTACTGAGAGTGGCAGGACAGTACAAGATTTTTCTTTCCTCTGTTCTTTACTAAAAAAGACTGAGTCCTGTAAGCTCAATAACTTTTGCTTCCCTCTCTATCAACACAGATTATCTCGCAAGGCTAACTGATTTTGAGAAAGATCTAAACATATACAGCACCAAGTCACCTGGAAAATATAAACAACATTTTATTGCCCCCCTCCCCCGAAAAGCCTCATAGGTTTGCATCATGCTTTTTAAATAAAAACTAAATAATAAAATAAAAACCAGTCAGTTCATACCTAAATGATAGAGAATCCTATAAAATTACTAAAATAGATACTACTTCTAAAAACGCAAGGACTCCAGCAACAAAAGGACTAAATTAACACCAGAGGCCATACTCACCACAGGAGTAAAGAAGACGGCTCCAATGGAATCAATGAAGTTATTCCCTCTTACACCAGGAGTGAATTTATCCACAAGAGGATGGAGTTTGCTGACTCCTCATCCCACCACCGTAATATGAAATATCTGTATCATTCTAGGATTACAGCTGATGTGGTGTGGATGTTTTGAACAGTCTGTATGTTCTGGACTCAGGAAAAAAACTTTGCCTTTAAGTATGTTGTTCAGAACTTCTATGATGGTAGTTTCATTTAATCTTCTTTGTTACCTAATAGACCGCACAGATATTTTCCATGTGCTGACATTTATTTTTATTTCTATTCATTAGGATGACTTAAAACATCCATTTTTCCAGGATTTCAAATGATTTTTTTTTTTAAATGAAGTCATGAAAAGCTACGAGATTTGCCATTTTCTGTGACAGGTAACCTTTAAATCTGTCATCCATGTTCAGGATTTACTCAGCAATCTGATTGTGAGGGGTGAAGCTTCCGGGACCTGTAAAGGAAAGGACTCTTGAAAGCTATTTATTCAAATAAAATATAGGAATTTATAAGTACTAATTATCCTTCCATTGCAATTATACATAAGCTTTGAAGAACCTCTGCCAGAACTTTCCTGCTTCTCCCTGACATTAGGGTATTCAGCATGTTCAGTACTATCCCACAAAGTAATGCACTGGGGTTTTAAAGTTGCCTTTTCCTTTTAATGACTGTGTAACATTTTTGGAGCTATTCTAGTTAATCATTGCTTGATTAGATCAAGCCCATGACTTAGTTATCCAAATATCTCTGGCCCAATATGAGGAATTTGCTGAAGTCGGACATGACACAACAATAACAAAAAAAGAGATCAAAGTTTTAAAAAATAAGATACATGCTCCAAATGTTTTCCTAAGTTTGATTTAATGAATTTGGCCATTCCCTATCCTTCTAGATAAGTCCCAAATGACTTTTCAAGAAGCACTCTTTCGTGTCTTTAAATTATGTTTGCAAAGCACAGTACTGCCCATACCACACATTGAAAAACACGAGTTGGGCCTCAAACATCATGAGATTGGCTTAAACCATGGGATTTTTTTTGGCTTAATAATAAAACATAAAATTATTACCACTGAATTTTATCTTATTTAAAAAGCAGTCTGACACATGGTTATTTATCCCTGTAAGGGGAGTTCAGTTCCGTGCAGGCCGTGTTATTTGGGTCCTGTGACTTAGAGCCAAACCTGCTGGGAAATATAGGAGGCAGTTTGTGCTCTGTATAGAGAAATGACAATAATAAGAGGGTGCTAGGAGGCTGGGAGATGGTTCCTTACCGAGAGAGAGCTGAATGATCTGGGAGGCCTAACTGCAGAATCCAGGACTAGAACAATAGGGCCTGGGGGAAGCTCACCTAGGAAAGGAGACTCTGAGGGGCGTTGCTAGAAAGACCTATTTCATTATTGCCAACCCCATGCATTCAAAAATCATGAGTCAGATCCCCAGAAGTCCTGGCTAGCTTAAAAATCACGAGATTTTTCTAAAAGAAATGTGTGGGGTTTTTAAAACCTGCCTTCTGGATTTTGAAGCTTTAGGGGGAAGCTGCCTGCTTGAGCTTTGAAGGCTCAAAATCCAGCCTTAAATACACATGCAACAGTATGTCCTTCTCACTGACTGCTGAGAGGGGACTCCAGCAACTCCCTCACCAGTGAGTAATGGGGAGTAAGGGTTCTCTCACTTTGTAATGTGGCACACACAGTGCCCCTTCGGTTTGGCCCTTCTCCCCCTCTTCTCAGAGACTCAGGGACACTTCAGGCCAGTGCAACACCCCTGCTCTTTATTTGTGATCAAGTCCCCATCACCAGTTTCCAACTACATACAGGCTTTTTACAACAGCTTTGCCTTCTACAGGCCTGGCCAGCAACAGATTAGGTGACACCCACCTCCATCTGAATCTAACCTTCCCCCTCCTGGTCCTTTCCACTTCCTCCCACCCTTATAGCTCCTGCTAAGGAGGCTGGCAGGTGTGGTCAGCTACCATTCAAGATCAGGCTAGCTACCCAGCTCCAATCACGGGGACTGGAGTGGCAGGAGCTGATTAAGACCTCTCTAGCAGCACCCCACCACACACTTCTATCCCCCATGCCTTCACTTTCCTCCTGTACCACTTCAGTCTCTCTCCTATCCCCCACTTTCCCCTTTCTGCCACCTGCTGCCTCCATGCTTCTTTTACAGGGTCTCTGTTGCTCCTCACTGACCCTATGCCCTAACAGCATCTTGTCTAGCCCCCTGAACCAGACTGGCAGCTATTTTGCTGGTGGGCATGGCTTCAGTCTCACCAAAAACAGTGGGAGATGGCAGCTATCTTTCACGGGGCAACTTCACTTCCAAATGCAAATAGGTTTCAGGGAAATGGCAGCCATCTTGCTCGCTTCACTCCCATTAATGGTAAGGGGACAGGGTGGCCATTTTGAATAAGAGAAAATTGGCAAGTTGGTTGCCTTTTTACCCATCTCATGAAAATGTGAAGATCCTTTCCCCTTACCCCCAGGTTGCAAGAGGTGTGATAACATCATGCGGGTTGTTAGGGAGTGGCCTGCAGAAAAGAAAGGTATGTGTTGTTTCGAGTGAAGGATCCAACTGCTTCATAATTCATGGTTTCCAGGCTGGAACCTAGAGTAGAGGGTGGTCATCAGGCTCAGCTACACCACCTGGAGGAAACAATAATTCATTGGCCCTTGCTCCTTCTGGCTGGGGTTACTGAGCCAGAGAGCCTGGAGAAAGAGTTGTGCAGAGACTACTGATGCTGGAAGATTGTTTTGTGTAGTTAGGCTTCTTTTTTGTCTAGGAAAGGGAGGACTCTGCTTTGGCCAGAGACCCACAATTTCCAACTCGCACTATACGCCAAGGGAAAACTCCAGCAAGAATGAAACTGAGGTACGATGGCTTTGGACTTCAGAGATGTAGGCTATGACCTTATTCACTCTTTGTAAGCTTTTGAACTGCAAGTGACTTTGGCAGAGAAAGGTAGGAGATATCTCACTGTTTTAAAATGTGTAGAATCTGAGGCTGGGAGTCCTCTGAACAGGTGAATGCAGGCCATCTGGGGGCCTGAGTTTCTGTAAGGGGAACTCAATGAGCTCCTTTTCCCAGGACAAATGGAGGCCAGAGACCTGGATTTTCCCCATGGTCTTGCACTTTATGTAGTTATTTAGCTGTGCGTAGTAGAGATAAAATGCTATCCTTCTGATCTGATACTGTTTGACACTCCCTTTGCACATGTATAAATGACCACAGAAGTGATGGTTTAGGTTTCACAAGAATTTGTTAGGCACTGAATTTGCCAGCCATTGCATTTTGAGATTATGGATATTATCTAAGGAAAGATTGAACACTGAAAATAACAAGCATTTTTTCTATGTAGCTGTGTTAGTCCCAGGATATTAGAGAGACAAGATGGGTGAAATAATATTTTTTTATTGGACCAACTTCTGTTGGTGAGAGAGACAAACTTTCGAGCTACACAGAGCCCTTCTTTGGGTCTGAAAGCATCTCTCTCACCAACAGAAGTTGGTCCAATAAAATATATTATCTCACCCACCTTGTGTCTCTAAGCATTTTTTCTTTGATTATAGCTAAAGACTCTAGTCTCTTTTTCCTCATGGTGGGTGAAAACCAACATGAGGGTGGAGAAGTTTGCAACATGCTATATTCTATAAAAATATTTTTGATTCTGTAAGAAGTTAGAGTTCTCTCAGCATTTCCTTAGTAAATATTTTCAAAGGTCTTATAATGAAGCAGTTTTAATGTCCTTTTGTCTAAAAGTTGGTTTACATAAGCACACCACTATTAATAAACTCTAAAGCCTGTATTTTTATGCAGTCCTTACTTGGTCAAACATCCACTGAAAAATATCAGAATTTGCCTGATTAAAAAATTAAGGATTTAACTCCTAAGTCTTACAGAATCTTAGCCAGTAGCTTTTAAACCTACTTGACAAAATTCAGAGGGGCACATGACCAAATTTAGAGGTGGAATAAATGATGGTGGTGGCTACCCCTCAGTGAGAGTGAGTATGAGTGTAAAGTAGGGTGATGTTACTCCTGTGGGGGACAGAAGAGTGGGTTGTAGAAGGAAAAGCAAAAGATTGTTGTACTGTATGATGAGTTAAATTTGGAACTGTGCACCATAAAGTGTTACAGGGCCAAGTTCCCTGATGCAGTTGATTTGCCCAGTCCTGGGGAGGGTGGAGGACAAGTGTCTGAAAAGCACCTTTATACTGCTCCAGTGCAGGCTGAGGGCTTCCTTAAATTACATGCGGTGGACCGCAGCCTTGTATGGGCCCGTCGAGTAACTGGGGTATACTGGAGCGTAGGGACACTCTGATCATGCTGACTCTTGCTTGTGCTGAGGGTAATGGGAAGGGTGACATAGAAGTCACTATGGCGATTCTCCTGCATAGAGAGAATCTAAAGGTAGGCAGCTAAACTGGTTGCTTTGGGTTGCCGCAGTAATGCAAAGCAAGTATGATGGGAGCCAGAATCTGTCTCATAGTGCCCCCCATTGCCTCTTTCTTGGTTAGTTCAGTAGCTGAACTCTCAGCATGCGTGTAAATTTAATCTCTCCTATCATTACAATTTAAGCCTCAGCTGGCTCAGTAAGGAGTCAAGCTGTGAAAAGACTGCATCCTGACTGAAGACCAGGATCCTCCAGGGAACAGTGTGTTTCCACAATCTATTTCCATTCAAAGGTTTCTCTGCAACAAAGGCTGCTGAGTTTGCTAAATGTGCAGTATGCCTTTGTTTTTTGCTGTGTGGATAGCAGTTCCTAGCATTAGAGGGTGATACTCACACAAGGCCAATCAATGTTGATTTGTTGATTTCTGTTCATTCTCCTAACTCATAGTTCAGACTGGAGAGAGAAAAGGTTGATGACTCATGTGTTCAGCTCTCCAGTCCCTCTTTTACCCATTCTCTTTACAACTCCTAATACATTGTAAAGATTTGTTGACACATCTAATACAGCAACAGAATGCTGCTTTCCAAAACCAGATTCCTGTAACTCTCCGAATAAGCATTTGTTTTGTCATACCTGCTAGGCATTAATAACTGATTTGGATTTAACACTTCTCAGGTGCACAATTGCATCCTCATTACTTTTGTATAGGATTTCCTGGTTGAACAACCATCATTTTATTGGTTAAATTATTAACATTGTTTGAGTTAAATGGCAATTAAGCACCAAGGACAGTTCCATAGGGATAAAATCCAACCAATCTCTTTCACTTCATGAGAAAAGAGCACCAGTGTGCTGCTAATGAACGTTCAAATGACTTTTAAACCACACACAATAACAACATTCATTATAACTTAATTGAAAGTTCACCAAAATGAATGCAGTTAAAGGCAGTGATTTAAATTAATTCCTGATATAATTCCATTGAACTCAGTGGAATGATGTTGAAGATGGCCTTGGCAGGTTTTCTATGTATTCTTGGGGCATACGTGGGGTTAGAGCTGATATGATTTCAAATAATACAGATTGGAGGGAAAGGAGTAGATTTACAGAATTCATAGCAATTTAAAGAATCAATGTATGCATCCCGTTGGGTCAGTTTCCTAAATGAGGGCTTGCATGGAACAAAGGTTCTGCAGAGCTATGGAATAAACATGAATGGGGATGCCGTTGTTTAGAGGCTGCACATACCTTTTGGTATTGGTTTTAGAAGACTTAGTCTTTTTATTTATGTTAACAAGGGCATTGTAGAGGAAAGTGATATTTTAAAGGCCAAGAAACTATTGTATTCTTAAAAATAGTGAGGCCTGCTATGCATAACCTTTGAAAGGTGTAATGACCATTACATGCAAAACATTGTGGGCCTGATTCTCATTTACACTGTGTGTAAATGCCAAAGGGCAGTGTAAAGAGGCCTTAGTATAAATAAGAGAGAGAGATTGCAGTGCACCATGTATATCTATTCCACTGTGCAACTCGCCACCATCTAGCGCTGGGCGTCTTGGGAAGTTTGTTCAATGCCTCGGGGCTAAAACGAGTTGCAGAGGCGTACCTGGGAGATGGGTTCAACTTCCCATAGTGCAGTGTTCTCCATCCCATAATTTCATCTTCATACCATATTTTGAGCCTCTTTTTCAAAATCCCCACAAATCCATGCGTCCCTCCTTGCTGTTTGCCATCCATTGACAGAAGCATGGGGCCTACACAGCTCTGCACTATTGTCATGAGTGTTGCGAGGATGGGTGCCTGATCCTGAAGTATTTGCAGAGCCACAGGGAACAGAATGATTCCTTGGAAGCTGCATTGCTGTGGGAGATAGACAGGGCTGTCCCTAGCTGTTCTGGGGCCCTATGCAGCCCCCCTGCAGGGTGTGTGTGTGGGGCCCCAGGCTTATTGGGGGGGGCAGGCCCCAGGCCTCTGTAGGGGAGGAGTGTGGGGGTGTGTGGGGCTGGCTTGGGGGGGCAGGGGGAACAAGCCCACAGCACTCACCAGCAGCACGGCTGGGACTGGGTAGCTGCAGTCCTCAGGAGTGTGAGGGTGGGGCTGGACAGAGGCAGGGAAGAGGCAGGACATGGGCTGGAGCAGCACGCAGCTGCATAGGGCACCAAATTTCCTGGTGCCCTACGCAGTTGTGTGGTTTGTGTATGGGTAAGGACGGCCCTGGAGATGGACAGAATCAATTCAAAATTGTTGACAGCATTCACGGAGCAGCTAGAGATGGTGGAGCACGAGTTCTGGGCCTGAGAAACAAGCAGCGATTGGTGGGATTGCATTGCCATGCAGATTTGGGATGATGAGCAGTGGCTGCAGAACTTTTGAATGCACAAGGTCACATTCCTCGATTGGTGTGCTGAACTCAGCCCAGCCCTCCAGCACAGGGACACCAAAATGAGAGTCACACTGACAGTTGAGAAGCAAGTGGCAATTGTACTGTGGAAACTTCCAATGCCAAATTGCTACTGGTCAATCAGGAATCAATTTGGAGTTGGGAAATCCACTGCAGGTGTGGTTGTGATGCAAGTGTGCAGGGCCATTAATCTCCTGCTACACTGGACTGCGACTCTGGCCAATGTGAAAAACATAGTGGATAGTTTTTCAGCAATTGTTTCCTGAACTGCAGTGGGGTGATAGATGGAATGGTGTATGCATATTTTAGTGCCACACCACCTTGCCACAGACTATGTCAACAGAAAGGGCTGTATTTCTATGGTATTACAAGAATTGGTGGATCACTGGGGAAGCTTTACTGACATCAGTGTGGGCTGGTCAGGGAAGGTGCATGATGCATGCATCTTCAAGAACACAGGACTGTTCAGAAATCTGCAAGCAGAGACATTCTTTCCCAACCAGCAGATTACCATTGGGAATGTTGAAATGCCAATAGTGATCCTGGGAGACCCAGCCTACCCCCTTGATCCCATGGCACATGAAGCCATATACTGGCTACTCAACAGGGCCAAGGAGCGCTTCAGCTACAGCTTCAGCAGGTGCAGAATGATAGTTGAATTTGCCTTTGTTTTGAAGGGTTGGTGGCGTTATTTGCTTATGAGATTGGATTTCAGTGGAAAAAAAATCCCAATAGTTATAGCTGTTTGCTGTGTCCTGCATAATATCTGTGAAACAAAGAAGAACAAGTTTCCACCTTCAGGGAGGGCGGAAGTAGAGTGGCTGTCTGCTGAATTTGACCAGCCAGATACCAGGGCTATAAGAAGATGTCAGCATGCAGCTATACTGCTCAGGGAGGCTTTGAAAGACCATTTTAATAGTGAGCCAGAGTAGTGCATTTTACCTGGCCTTGCTCTTTTGCAGTCTGGTATGAACCTTGTAGTGAGTGCTGTGTGTATGGGAATATAACACCACAAGTGCACCTATTAATATTGTCTGTGAATGGTGTTAAGGGTTCTGTGACAAATGGAAGCAGCAGGACATGCTCAGCACCAACCAGTATATGAGTGACCTAATAAAGATGAATTATGTTCCAAAAATATAATTTTATTCTGTAGCAAGGCAAATAAAAACTGAATAAAACTTAATAAATTAAGGAAAAAGAATTTATGAAGGGGAAAGAGCAGTCATTTCTATTTCAGGTATATATACACCAACTGTGTCTTTCACAGGTCAGTATATGTGAAGCTGTTGTTTTCTTTAATGTGCCCCCAGGTGGAGTGGCAAGGGGAGCGGACAACCCTGATGCCAAGTGGAATGTTGAGGGGGTGGGTGTAGGGAGGTCCCAATATAGAGTTCTATATGGGCTGAAGAGGGAGGCCAGCACAGGATGGTTGCATGTACAAGTCCACCGGAGTCTGCAGAATCTGTTTGCTATGTGAGAAGTGTAGACATCTCCTGCTGCACATCTGTCTTTGTCTTTCTCCTCTCCATTTTATCCTTGTCCATGCTGTTTGCCAGGGTAATCATCTAGGCCCTTGGCTCATTCTCTGATGCAGCACGGGTTTGCAGGATCTCCTGGAACATGGACATCCCAAGTCCTCTTCTTTCTCCTCCTTATCTGGCTCAAGTGTTCCATGGGTGTGGAGGGGGGAGACCCTCATGACCACAATTGTAGCAGCTGAAGATACAATGGTACCTCTGTGTGTTGTCAGTGTATTCACAACAGAAATCAAAACTTAGGATATTGAACTTATTCCCCTCAATCCCTACAAGTTGTAAGCACTACATTCTCACATCTCCTTGGGATTGATACAGCAAGGAGCCATTCACAGCACCAGCCATGGTTTGTATGGCCTGGTGGGTGGATTAGCTCACAGGCATGAGTATATGTGTGTAGGGCAATGGAAGTGAAAACTGGCACTGTTTTCCATAGGTGGTGGTGGTGGTGGTTTTAGCTGGTATCTCATTCCTGAGAGTAACAGAGCCACAGAGAGCACAGCTGCTGCTGGTGTCCCAATGCCACCCCAGCCTGAGTGGCTAGCCTGTGTTCTGCAATGGTGCCTGCTGAAGTAGTTGCTGAGTGGCATAGGAAAGTGTCCTACTGCACCAGAAGAAATAAGGCAGTCTTCTCCAGAAATCTTTGGCAGAGGTTTTGTCAGGAAAGTTGCATCAAGATCTCTCTGGAGGATTTATGGGACATCATGGTGCATATAAACAAACTTCTCTGCCTGGCCCATTATGTTCCCCATACTACTACTCCTTCTCATACTTCTCCTCCTCCTCCCTGTTCATGGTGAGAGGCCTGTGACTCTGGTTCCTCTGAAGTATCCACAGGACTCTTGAGGGTGGTGGTCAGATTTTCGCCAATGATGGTGTGCATCACTTTGCAAAAGCAGCAGGTCTGTGGCTCCATACTAGATTTATAGCTCCTTGGCTTTCATGTGGCACTGCCACTGGTCCCTCTTGTAGCCTTTCTCCTCCATGCCCCGAGCAATCTGCTTGTCAATGTTTCTACAGCTGGAGCGGAGCTGTGCCTGTACATCCTCTTCTTCCCACAGACCCAGACAATCTACCACCTCCTGTGTAGTTCATACAGGAGCACATCTGCAGCGTGTATCTGGCATGCTCAGCTGGGCTATTGCACTCAACAGTGGAGAGCTGCTAGGTGTACTCGCCAAGCCAGGCAACCAGCAAAAGGAATTCCCAAAATTCTCAGAGCTTTAAAGGGCAGGGGCAGCTTCCTGTCTCCTGAGTAGTGGAGTTCACAATGGTTACCAGAGCGATCAGGTTGGGGCATTGTGGGACAACTCCTGGAGGCCAGTAACCCTCGATGTAAGCAACACAGTATCTATACTGACACTGTTGTGACCTAACTTCATCAATCTTGACTCTATGATGCTTGGGGAGGTGGTGTTATTAAGTCAGCATAGCGGGGCAGTTACGTTGGTGGGAGCAAAATGTAAGTATAGACACATCCACTGCTGTGTCCACATAAACTGCCTTACATTGACCTAATCCCTGTGTACACCACACCTAAGGAAAATAATTCTATGCTCTTCCCACCCGCATGAGCCAGGCAGCTGGCAAAGTGGAGCCTGCAGAAACAAACACTATGCTACTCTCAACAGTCTGTGCCCCCAAAACACCCGACAAACTCCCTTTTTAGAACTCTTTAAAAGAAACCTTTCTCGCTGTAAGTCTTGAACGTGTGTTTATATTATTTTGTAGAATATATCAGACTCATAAATACCTTGTCCTGACCTCCTTCATTCTCTCATCCCCTCTTCTGCTGTCTCTGGAATACCTGCTCCACTTAAAACAAATTCACCACTAGTCATGATGTCTTTATCTCTCATCTCCCTTCAGATCTTTGCACTGACTGAAATCACTCTCCCATTGTACCCTGCCTCCTCCCGCCTCAATAGTCTCTGTCAGGCTTTCGACTCCCCTTTCTCTCCATCAAGCTGTTATTGCTGCACCCTGAATGACCCCATTTGCTTCTCTTCTCCCAATCCTGCACCCTATTCTTTGGCAAATCTGGTGTGATGGAGCAGCAAAACAGAAGACTACAACTCCCATCAGCCACATCCCCTTCCTCCTGGCTGAGCTGGGACTACATTTCCCATCAGTCCCCTCCCCTTTGCACGTCCCTTTCCCCTGGACAGGTAAGAGGAAAGGTTCTGAGCCAGGAAGTGGCTGGGCTCTGTTTGGGGAGTGGGAGCCACATGGCAGCAGGGAGCTGCAGAGACGCCCCAAGAACTGTGAACATTGCTGCATGTGCAACAGACTGTGACTGCTGGACAACACAGCTGGGTGCAGGTCTGTGTCGGTTTAAGGGGGAACAGCAGTGGCCGGAAAAGAAGCCAGTGCAAAGGGGCCCCTGTGAGATACAGTAACTGAGCCTGGCTTCGAAATGCTTATTTGCTGGGAATAGAGAAAGAGCAGGCGAGCGCTCCCCAGGCACTAGGCCTAAAGTGCGCTGGCTCTTGATTGGACTGCCCCAGGACCCAAACAAGAACTGCTGTTGCTCACTTTAAACGGTAACTGTTCAAACCTCTGCCCTAGGGTATTTGCAACCTTTCCCTCAGCACTAGTAAAAACCTTTCCCTCAGCCATGTTTCTGAGGTATGTTTACCCAGCTTGCAGTAGCGAGCCTTGAGCCCGCATCACGATACTCAGGCTTGCAGGGTTCACACTACCGGGCTAAAAATAACTGTGTAGACACTGCAGCTTGGGCTGGAACTCAGGCTCTGAATTGCATCCGCTTTCCTTAGCTTCAGCTATTTGTAGTGCCATAGCTGAAGCCCAAGTCGGTGGACCTGGGCTTGGAGGCTCACTGGCTATGTGGACATACCCTGGGTAGTCATTGAGACCCACCAGGGCCAGTGGTTATAAGGCTAGCTGCCATGATGCAGTAAACTGGGTATGCTACTGGCACCCTATGGATTTGGGGTACCAAGTAGCACCAATAATTACACTGGCCTTGACATTGATAGTTCCTTAGTGTGCTTCTTCACCCTTAGCTTCCACTTGTGGTCACATTCATTCTCTGGCCACTGTCTTTACTAAGCACTAATCTCTCTGGTTTCTCACTCACAGAGTTCTCTCTTTCCTATCGACACCTTATTTCCTTCAATATTGCCCATTCTCTCCCTTACACCTGGCCATTCTCTCACTTCTCTAGTCTGTCAATATCTCTGCAGCAATTTACTTCATTGGGAGCTTTTCAGCAGGATATATTATTGCATTTGAGCTGTAGGACGGATGCTATCTAATGAGGAATAATTCCCCTACCCTTCTGCCTTTTCTAGTCTGACAGTAAACTTGACATATATCCAGTGTTCATATCAGAAATGATCAAAGCCATCATCATCTTTCTCTAATGACAAGGCAGAGTATTTACAAGTTCGCCGCAGATCTTTATGTAAGTGGCCACACTCTTGACAGTTTCCCTCTCATTAAATAGGTTTCACAAGTTAGCGGTTGTCAGAATAAGTAAGACTATTTGTTGGCACCATTTGTCAAATGTCTTATTTTAGAGCAACAGTACAGCTATTCATAGTACCCTCGGCAGCTGCTTGTGCTGAACTGAAAACTGTGCCTTTGAAGTTGAGGGGGTTGGAGGAAGGACCCTGCTCCTGCAGTTCTGTAACAGTTGGAAGTCCCTTACTGAGCCCAGGATGAGCAATCTTACCACACACCCTCCCATCCCTGGTGGAGATCCTGTGCATGGGTGACAGGAGGAGAATGTGTTTGGGAGAGCAGTAGGGCATTATGGGGCTAGGCTTAGAGTTCCCCAGACTTTTAATTTACTTATAATCAATAATCGTGGAGGAAAAGACCTTGTTGATTACAAGTTTGCTGAGTTGTTCAACCATCTTACAGTGAGATAAGGACTTTTGGTCATGGATGCCTTTGACGTTGTGCCATGTTCAACCACTGTACATATAAACTAACTTTTTCTGTTCAAGAGATTGTTGGCCAATATATAAAATCACACTTGGAATTACAAAGTGAGACTTCATAGCGCTTGGTTAAGGATCTCAATGGTGGCAGAGAGAACCTGATTCTGATCTTGCACTGATATAAGTCAGGTTTAATTCCATTAAAATCCCCAGCATTCTAATGGTGTAAAATCAGTCTGTGGGATCAGAATCTGGCTCTGGAGTAGCAGGTGAGAGACCATGCTTATTTGCTCGTAAAACAGAATTGCTATTGCATTGAGATGAGCTGAATAGTTGGCTAGACTGAAAGACAATGGAGTAAGGATTCATTCTCACATTGAATGAGGTCCTTTGTTTGTTTTTTCTTGAATTTTAATGTGTATGTCTATGTAATCCCAATAAATAATGGAAAGTGATTAATGTAGGGCTCTCAAGGGTGAAGGAAAGACATGCTGATATTAATGCTTTACGTGGTTTTGAGTATTGCATCCTACATACTTGACTCTCAACTCACTGACATTTATTTTAAATCTGACAACTCCATTGACTTTAGTGTAAAAGTATTGTAAGATCAGGACTGTCCTGTTTTTCTGGGTTTCACCTTATATTGCAGATTATTTATGAACATTTCTAAATTTTAGGTTACCCTCCCCTAAAGCATAATCTTACTGTATAATTATACTACACAAATACAATTGTTAACACTGACTTATTCCATATTATTTTCCGAAATATACAGTGTGGAGAAAGGGAAAATGCTATAGTTGCAAAAATGAGCAGTAGCTATAATACAGTTTCAGAATAATATAGCCACTCAAGGCTTTTTGAGCATAAGCTAACATCTTAAGTGGTGGGAAGCTTTCAATTTTCAATGCACTTGAAGGCAAGTTTGTTGTCTTATATATACACTGTCATGTCTCTTGGCTTAATCATGAGTGAAAACTGCACCACTCCTGCTTCTTATTGTGCACGATGGATTCTTTTGAGATAGAGCTACCTGGCACATACTACAAAAAAGCCATTATTGCCCAACTGACTTTGTAAAAGCAATAAAAAAAATGAAGTCACGACTTGAAAATTCAGGTTCAGTACTGATAAGATAACGGTAATGAATGTTAGAGCAGAGTCTATTTATAGACGTATGTCAGAGCCATAGTGCATTGAACAGTAGAGGAAATCCTTGGACTGATACCATGCACACAGTGACAGCTATATACAGGGGCGGCTCCAGGCACCAATACGCCAAGCGTGTGCCTGGGGTGGCAAGCCACGGGGGGTGCTCTACCGGTCACTGCGAGGGCGGCAGGCAGGCTGCTTTTGGCGGCATGCCTGCGGAGGGTCCGCTGGTCCCGCGGCTTCGGCGGACCTCTCGCAGGCATGCCGCCAAATCCACGGGACCGGGGACCTCCCGCAGGCAAGCTGACGAAGGCAGCCTGCCTGCCGTGCTTGGGGCAGCAAAATACCTAGAGCCGCCCCTGGCTATATATAGCTTAGCCACTCCACTGGGTATTTTTTTTCTTTGCTTTTTAAATTTTTTAGTGACTCTAGTGGTTGTGAAAGATGGTAGAATGACAGCTCTGGAGGCAGGCGACCTGTAGTTATCCACAGAACAGGGGAAAGCATATAATGGCAGTGTAAGCTTCCCTCTGCTCCTTTGTCCGTGTCTGTCAGTCCCAACCTGGAGAGGACTACCTGCATGGTGGAACTCTGTGAAAATCCCAGAATCCAGAGTCCACCTAAAATTTGGATAGATTTGGGTTCTATTCCTTGCTCTAAACTCAGGGCGGGAAAGAGCCCCAAAATCAGTGGCTCTGTCACGTGGCCCTTCCCAGTACCTCTGCTGTCCCCATTTTTTCCTAAAGCCCAGTGACCCCCAGTTTAACTTAAACATCTTCAGATATCCCCAATCCTTATTCTGTGTTTAACAAGACTCTAGGTTTTGTATTCATTCTTGTAGTTGTGTATAGTACATTTATTTGCCTTTCCTGGCCTTGATCTTCCTCAGGTAGATTTCCAGTTCCTTGCCTTCCAGAATAGAGCCATCTGCTCAGCCACACTGTGCAGCTCTGGAGGTGATGCAAGCAAGTAGCTTTCCCTGCTGGAATTGCTTCTCCAGGATGCCGCTGATCTTGGCATTCTTCCACTCATCATATTTCTTCTGGGTCTTCTTTGAATGCTTCTTATTTAAGATTTCCTCCTCCTCAGGAGTCAGTGTAGTGCTCTTCTTGCATCTGACAATCAAGGTGTAGTGGGTTTCAAGCCATTGTCGGTACGGGATTCTCTCAGTGAGAATGATGCAGGCTACGCCAGCTCATTGTTGCAAGCATTGTAGACCACCTCAGTGAATCTGGTCTTGCAGATGCAGCACTTAGATACACAAGAGAAGTTGCCAAAGTCCAACTGCAGAGCACGATATTTCTTGTTACCACCATGAACCCTCCTTGTGTGAGTTGGGCGCGGGCCAATCTTGGTGTTGCAGTCGGTTGCCTTATCTCCCCTGGATGATCAAGATACAAAAGGAGCACTTAGACAATAAAGTAATTGCAGAGAAATTTGCAATTTAAATTAATTCTTTGCTTCAGTCTTCATGGCTTAGGATGTTAGGGAGATTCCCAAACCTGAGCTGTCCTTTGTAGGTGACAAATCCTGAGGAATTGTCAGAGACTGAGGTGTCACTAGAGGAGGTTTTAGAATTAATTGATAAACTTAACAGTAACAAGTCTCCGGGACCAGATGGCATTCACCCAAGAGTTCTGAAAGAACTCAAATGTGAAATTGCAGAACTATTAACTATGGTTTGTAACCTGTCCTTTAAATCGGCTTCTGTACCCAATGACTGGAAGATAGCTAATGTAACGCCAATATTTAAAAAGGGCTCTAGAGGTGATCCCGACAATTACAGACTGGTAAGTCTAATGTCGGTACTGGGCAAATTAGTTGAAACAATAGTAAAGAATAAAATTGTCAGACACATAGAAGAACATAAATTGTTGGGCAAAAGTCAACATGATTTCTCTAAAGCAGTGGTCCCCAACGTGGTGCCCCCGGGCGCAATGGCGCCCACGGGGGCATCTTAATGTGCCTGCATCCTGGACCGCAGGAAAGCACCCACCAAAATGCCGCCGAATTTCAGCGGTATTTCGTCGGGGATGCCTCTCGATGATGATGCTTGTCGCCAACAAGTGATGTCATCGAGAGGCGTCACCCCCGAATTTTGGCAGGGATGCCTCTCGATGACGCCGCTTGCTGTCAGATGTCTCTAGAGATACACCCCCCCCCCCAGAAGTTTTCCTGAGTCCAGATGCCTCCTACGCTTTCATGTGGTAACTGGTTCCCTCCCTCTTGCTTCCCTGGGGCCACTGATTATGTTCTCTTTTCCACCCTGTTTCCTGCATCCTAACAAGTTAATTGAGGTCTAATAGGCAGTCAGAGCATGAAAACATGCTTATTAACTGTACCAGCCACAAGTTCTAATGAGCAATTAATTCAGATGCCCCATATTCCCTGGAGTGTAAACTAGGAAACCCCTCCAAGTAACACATGAAAGGAAAGAAGCAGCCCCATTTCTTAACTGGAGCAGTAGGCATTTCCTAGGTAAACTGCTAGGGATTATGGGGCATGTGTGCCACTGACACTTGGAAGACAGTGACCAGTGTGGGAGTAGAATTGTTCCCTCCTTATGCCACTTTTCTGCTCCAAAAGACAGTCTGGGGACTTGGGGAAGCAAAAGACAATACTAGGCTAGGTATCTTTCCTCAACGACTCTCCTGAGGGGCAAGCCACCATCCTATTCCCCTTAAAGATATTAGCAGGCTCAGAGGGGATATGCTACCTGCAGAAATGCTGCTTGAGAGGGGGAAGATCTCCAGAGCTCACTCAAAAATCCTAAGGTCTGTATGATCTATGGGAGATTTCTAGGAGGTTTGAGTTAATATAGAACTTAGTCTTTCCAGTGCACTCTGCTTGATACAAGCTGCCAACTAGACATAGAGCCATTGATCACTACCTTTTGAGCCCAATGATCTAGCCAACTTTCTATCCACTGTATAGTCCATTCATCCAGCCCAGTCCATTCTTTAACTTCCTGGCAAGAATACTGTGGGAGACCGTATCAAAAGCTTTGCTAAAGGCAAGGTATATCACGTCCACCACTTTCCCCATATCCATCATAGAAGGTAATTAGGTTAGTCAGGAATGTCTTGCCCTTTGGGTAACTATGGCCGCTAGCAGAGTGATAAACAAACCAAAGAGAGACTTTCATTCAACTAAAGTACTGTCGGCTAACCATTTTTTAATTGATTATTTAATGCAGTCTGTCTTTTGTCTGTCATCTTCTAAGCCTGCCTAGAAGGAGAAAATTGTAAAAGCAGCCAAGAAAAGCACAGCCTCTGTGAAGGCAGAGGCAAAGGTAGAAGTGGCTGAGCACAACGGTTCCAAGTGAATCAGTTCACGATTCCTTTGAGAGATTCAATGCGAGAGACAGAGCAGCAGTGCCTGCTGTGCTTTATTCAGGCAATCTTACTCCCTTACTCCAAGACATTTTATTGAGATTAATGGGCTGGTGTTTGAAATTGCAAATGACTGGACCGAACCAATACCTGCCAAAGCAAAGCTAGATTTACAATGAATTCAAAGACCATTGGATTCAAAACCTGATTGACTACATTGTACTTGCATAGGGAGTATTTTTGTATTGCATTCAAAATATCCATAGTTAAGAAAAGCCGCAATGTAAATATTACATGCAGAAAAAAATACTTTAATGGAACATTATTAAAGTTGCAAAATCAAACACTCAAGTTAGGAAATGCCAGATTTAAGGCTGCCTGTGCAACCTGAATTTGGCTGTCCTGTGCATATGCATTATGCTACAGTCTTTTAATTACATGACCACATACTGGTTTTTCCACAGGACTCCTGCCTCATCAGTGCACAGGATGGACTTGTTCTGGGGATGGCCTTCTAACCCTCTAGACTTGAGTGCTTGAGCTGCAGTGTCCACACAACTATTTTAGCACACTAGTTCAAGCTCTGCTAGTGCCAGTCTGTGTACCTGAGCTGGGAGGCTCACTCCCAGCTGCAGTGTACACACTCCAGAGTCTATTAGAGCTGCCAGCTGGAGGGTCTAGGCTAGGGGCTGATCTAAAGCCCATTAAAGTCAATGGTAGTCTGTTTGATTACAATAAGTTTGGGCTCAAACTCATCATCCTTTAGCTTAAGTGGTAGAGGCTCGTGCTTCTAGCACTGAGGGTTCCCATTGCAAACCCTGCTTTTGGCTCAAGCAGGGGTCAATTACACCCGCTGTCCATGGCCTCAACAGTGGTCCAGAGGCTACAGTTTGGGCTCCTCTGTTTTAGAGTTTAGGCTATGTATGACTGAAAGGAAACTCCTGTGCCCGGTGATTCTCTACTTCCACTCACTGACACCTGTCTTCAAGTCAGTGATGATATGCAAAGTCTCCATAAGCCTGTGTTTTCAACCTCAAATCTCTCCTTTGTTAGCATACGGGGGAGTGAGGGGTTATAGAATGACTTCATTAAAACATTCTAGATCAAGGAATGAGGCAACCACAGTTGCCAACAGACTTCATTGGGAATGTTGCTTCCTGAATAATACTCACAATTTTCCTCAGTATCCAAGTTGTTTGGCAAAGGTCTCATATGGGATCTCTGCCCTAGGACATCTTTCAAAAATACTTGCCATTTGGAGCACTGTGGTGCATTTCAAAGCAAGAGGAGCAGTGCTCTTCAGAAATATTTTTACATGCCTGATAGGAAAGTAATATCTGGGAGGGAGGACTTAGCAGTGTCCAGCACGGGCATGAACACTGAAAGAAGCTGAGTAACTACTCTCAGAGCCCAGTACAGTACATTGCTGTATCAAGATAAGCCCTAGATACACATATTAAATGGGGCAATATATATTTATTCTATCATGCTACTGGATCAGTTTGTTTTTAAAACAATATGATTATTATGTTATGGAACTTATTTCCTAGCCTGTCACATGTAGGTAATCAGACTCTATGGGTGGGGAAGTGATTTATGATGTGATGAAATAATGAATCATTAGTGGTGATGAAAGGTGCTAGACTGACAGCCTAGAAAATGAAATTATTTATCTGCAGCAAGAATAGAAGTGCAAAAGTCCCGCATTCTGCTGTGTGGATGTGCCTTAGATCTGTTCTATTCCTCAGGGTCTCATTCCATCCTTGGCTTCTCTGCTGAGGGTGCAAGTGTGGTAATAGCTTTTTATGAAACAAACCCGTCTGATAGGAAATGGTCTGAGACAACCAACTCCTTTCCTACAGGTTCTGGGAAAGCTGAACTAAAGCAATCAGGGGCTATAGATGTATCCTCTCAGGAGGGCATCCTTTGGCCCTGTATCACACCATGGCCATACGTTATGGCCTTACACTTCCTTGGGGTGGCAGTGACAGGGTTCTCCAAGCAAAAGGAGTCTGCTGGAATCTCCTCTGAGGGCATACTGGGCTTCCCCCTCACCAGTCCACCACTCATTATTTTTAGATGGATTGGGTGCTTTCCAGAGGACTCACCCTCATTCATCCAAGCACAGGACTCGGGAGCCATGGTGGCAGCAAGGGCCTTTCCTCCCAAAGTCCTCTGCACAATGGTGTTGGTGAGAGCCCGTAGAGCAGCGAATTTGAGTTAACACTCCAGTAAGATGAACCATTCTCAGAACTATTGTTTCAGGCTATCTGCAGACTCAGGCAAATATTGCTGCATCAGTTCACATTTTCAAGCTTGTCTTTTCAACCAGGAGGACTAGAAACATACTTTTGTAAAAGGAAGGCTGAAATTCTGAGGTAGTCATTATGAGCAGCTAAAAGTATTTGTTGAGTTTATGCCCTTATGTGGCCCTGGGCTCTGCTAGTAAGGAGTGCTGGGGAGCGCAAACCAAAAGGATGGTGCAGCTTGTGCATTCCTCCTGCGCATTGAAGAGCGGGAAAGTGGGATTGTGTAAGTTTACCCTGGGAACATGCAGCTCTGTACCTCTCTCTTCAAAGGGGTGGCAATCTAGCCTTACATAGTACGCAATGAAAAAGCTGGTAAAGTTGGGGAATTTTAAATGGAGCCTGGGCAGGAAAAGAGATGTAAACACTAACTGAAAGAACAAAAACCAAAACAATGTAGAAAGAAGGAGAGGACAAATGAAGATACAAAACTGTACATAAGCTTCTTGCAGAAAAAAAAAGAGAGCGAGCGAGAGGGAAAGAGAAGCAGTAAGAACTACATTTACTCAGTGCACTAAAGAGCCAGACTGGGGTAGGTAAGGCAGTCATTACTGAGTATGGTGAGCTCCGCTCCTAGATAATGCCAAACTATGTATACAGTCATAATGCTAGATATCCAGCCCCAATAAGAGGCGGCAAGGAGAAAAGGAGGTACGCTATCTGAGTACTTAATGACAATGGTACAGAACCCTCTGGAGAAAACACTACAGTGGGGAGTGCTTTATGAGGAAATGCCAACCCCACAGTGCTGCTAATTATTCCTAGCACCTTCTTACTTTACTGGGAAGGAGGCAATGAGATCTGATATTTACAGCTCCTACCATAGGCTTTTTGTATCTCTGACAGGCAAATTTATGAGCCTGCTGTATTTCATGTGTCTTGCAGATTGCAGAATCTGTATCATACACCAGGGGAGAAGGAGGACATAGCCTTGAGCACCATTGTCAAGCTGGTGGTAAGTAGAATTCCTTGACCACATTACTCTCCCGTGCTCTGTATAACTTGACAATGTACGTATCTAAAGAGTTGCATAAGATACCAAAACCACTCCCTTGGACAAGCAGTGGGAGGGTGCTGCGGACTAGAAACACACAAGATAATAAGCTGTACTATAAATGCTATTTTTTCAATGTTATTCTTTGCTGATAATTTAATAAAAAGTGACCTGTTCTGTGACTATTGATAACAGGAGTACATCTTACACAACTGTAACTTTGAAACTAGATTGCTCGGCGATATTGCTTTCCCTCTGAATGGGCACAGTCCTGAAGTTCTCACTCGGGGCCATGCTACAAACCCTTACATGCTACTGACTTGTATGTAAGGAGTCCATTGATGCCAGTGGACTTCTGGTGGAGTGGGCTCTCAGTTTTCATAATGCAAACTCCCACTAAAGTCATTGGAAGTTCACTGGAGTAAAGGATGTCAGGATCTGACTCGGTAGAAAGCCTTGACTGTTGTATATTATGGCCAAATTGGAATAGAACCAGTTTTTATAAAAGCCACCGTGGTCACTGCATATTTCTGGGCATGTGTATATTCAGTAATGTACTGCTTTCAAAACCACATTTTGATATAAAGTGTCATCCTGGCTGGGAGCAGCCAAAATGCCACTTTTGAATGAGTTTCTATTGAGAGTTCTAGTTGCTAAGAAAAAAAGCATTTGATTAAAAAAAAATGGTGCTTCTGCTCTGCCCCATTCCATTGCATGATTATGTGCAAACAGCTCTCATTTTCAGACCATTAGAAGATAATTAGGTAAGAGAATATTTATGCTTGCAAAACATAAGGAGCTAAGTCAGTCTTGGGAGCAGATTACGGAAGATTTGAATGGAGTAAATTAAGAAGCATATTTGGCTTGATTTAAATTGAAGATTTTTCTATCAATTTACTTTGAATAAGAAAGGGAACAAAAATTAAAAGGAAAGTGTTACAGATGTTTGGAATTAGCACTTTATGCTATCATTTGAAGTGAAAGAACCAGCTCTAAAGTGAGACAAAAATAAATTACTGGTAGCATCAAGTGCAGTTGCTCTTGGGATGTAAAATCACTCATTCTGAAGTTGTTGGATTTTTGTATTGTGGTAGTGCCTAACGGCCCCTAATAAGGATCAGGGCTACAGGTATGTGCAGTGCCTACCACATGTAATAAGATGGTCCCTGTGTCAAAGAATTTACAATCTTGGTTTATGACTTAAAAGGTAGAGTAAAACAATTGGAGCACAAGGTAACAGCTAGTGATGCCAGATAATCGTTTCACAGTTTAATGCTCCCAATTGCAAAGGCAAAATTAGCTGCTTTCTTTTTATCTACCTCATTGCCTAGGGAAGTAGCTGCTGTATATGATTTTTTAGCTGCACATAATTTTACTTTAGTAATGAGTTAAATACTTCACAGCTGATATTTGCCCTTTGATATCATGGGTTTCCAAGTGGAGCCATGAACTGACCCACTGATACCACTGAAGCAAATGAGGGCAGAATGTATGCATCAAAGGGCAGAATTTGGCTCTTTATATCTCTGGCGAGTGACTGATGCTTCGTGGAGATTTGTGAAGGAGGAAAACAGTTATGCCATAAAAAGAAGGTGGTTTGGAAGTATATTATTCAGGTCCAGAGAATGGAGGCTACATAATATCCTGATTTAAAATAAATATCTATCTTTATTGCCATAACCATGGCCACATATACTAGCAGTCCCTTAAGAATAAAATTTGAATATAAATTCATTGAATGGCTTTTGTGACAGTTTTCTTTTACAATATAATTGCAAAGGGGATAACATAGTCTGAATTGGAATAGGAACATTTTCGTAGAGGGGTCTGATGCATTCGTGGTATTGAAACTTTAAGCAGGTGATCCAAAAAGGCAATCTCAATGGGAGATGCATTTTGTTGAAATTCTGTAGCCCTGATATTAAATGTTTTAATTGACTTAGCGTGGCCATTTCAATGTGTGTTACCAGTTGTCAGCGATGACACCAGGTTTGAATCAGAAGACATTTTATGGCATCAAAACACATTTTGTGGCTGGCAAAAGCACTGTATACAAATCTTCCATAAAATCACTGGGACTTCGGTGCCTGTAGTGGATGAAACTTTGGGACCTGTGTCTGGGAGACACATTCTATGCCATGTTTGTCTTTACCATTGATTGTAAAAAGTTACAATAGACTATAGATTAACAAGACTCTTAACTCATGTTTACTACCGAACTATGGCAGTTGTCCCATTGATTTCAATGCCACTTTTCAAGTAGCAAGGTATTAAACATGAATGAGGTGTGACAGATATGACAACTTCCTGAAATATCCTTGACAAGCCTTATTGAATTAAAGTGAAGTATCTTTGGAGTCCATTGTATTAAATGCAAAGATTATGCATGATTGTGGGCTGGGATTATATGTAACCTCTCAAGGGCGGACATGTGATTCAAACTTTGGGAAGTGTTATGAACTTCAAAGGACTGTACTGAACAATGTGCCAGACAAGGATGGACTCCTGGGACAAACAGTGTCAAGTGGTTTGCCTGGGGAATCTCTAGGGGGAGATGAATGCAAATTCCCCACTTCCAGTTCTACAAAAAGCCAGCCTTTTGAAGCTACACCCTGAGAAGCTGTTACCTGTTCCTGGAACCTCAAGATCAAAGGTTCAAAGAAATAAAGGCCCAATCAAATCAAAGACCCATAAAGGAAAGACTAACTATGCAAGTTCTAAGCAAAGGTGGTTATGAATTTGTAACCACAGAAAACCCCCTTTTGAGGGGGTTGAAGGATTGACTCTTACCAGATCCCTTGTTGGAGGTGATCTCTGGTAATCTTATTAGCATGCATGTTGGTTCTTTTATCATCTTCAATCTGTTTGCTCTGTAATGTTTTCACCTTAAGAATAAATGTGCTCGCTTAGAGAGAGCTGTGTGGTGACTTGTAACTGCTGGCAATTACAGCTGTGTATAGCACTCAGGGAGAAAGCAAGGCAACTACTCTGGCCTGTTGAGGCAGTCTGGCTTGCTGAGAATATCACAGTGTAGGCAGGGATCTGTGAAGCCTGGAAAAGGCCAGATCATGAGGGAGAGGGATGTGATGATGGCCAAGGAGACAGAAGCGTAGAGTGGGTGCCCTTGAGGGATCGCAGAGGGAGAATACAGGTGCAGTTGCTCTGAACTGTGACATGAGGATTGCAAAATCTTTCTAGAAATGGTGAGATAAACAAAATGTTAAGATTTGTGGCCATGTAGTTTAATAGTTTACCTACGTAATTATAGCTGGCTCACATGGGACTGTTACTGGGGAAGGTGAGAAGAATTAGCATGGTGCATGTTCAGTTTGATAGAATTTACTCACATAATGAAAACGTCTCAATCTGATTCAAATTCCCCTTTCTGTAAGAAGTGAAATTGTCTTAGTGGCTTCTGGAGTGCACATAGAAATCATGAAATGTTGAGGGTAATCAAACTTCCTGATAATACAATTGTTCCATGACCTGCTCTAGTGCTGCTTTAATAAAATGGAACTGTGGTCATAAATCATGACAATGACATGAGGAACTAATAAGTTTGTTGCTGCTCAGCCTTGGAAAGATGCAAACCAACCAGAGAGGGCAAAATTCACCCGTTTACAGTACTAAAGCAGTGCATCACTTGTGTCCTGCTAAGTCCCTCAGGCACTTAAGTGGTGTATAGGTTTTGTATTGGCCCTATGCTTAGCAATGAATCTCACCCAAGGGGATGAAATTCAAGGAAAGAGTTTTTATAAGAGAACTTGGGGAAAACATTACAGTATTGTTTCTTGTCAGCGCGTGCTTAGCAGGGAACATGATAGAGTAATTAATCTTTTCTTTCCAAAGTGTATAACCCCAGTCTTCTTTTCTTCTGCTTATAAACTTCCGAAGGATTTTCCTTTAGGGCTGAAACTTTGGTTCATCTCAGCCAAAAAGTGACCTTTTTTTTTTTTTTTTTTTTTTTTTTTAAAGGGGAAGGGAATGGGGACCTCCTATTGGCTATTTTTGACACAGGCAGACAATTCACAAGCAGAAACAACTGCTTATACTTCCTCTCCTCACTGCACCATTTTCTGCTCAGGGTGTATCTTATGTTGTACCATGATATCTATAGTCATACAGTGACTGCTCTACTTTCTGGGAATGATGAGATAACATACTTGATGAATAATGACAGATTGGCTCTTTTATTCTGTTTTCACTAAAAAAATTAGCAATTCTCTCCCTTGGTATATTGCTGGCTTCTTTATGGGATATGCATCTCACATATTAGTGCTGATGCAGTTTCCATTTTTGATTAAACTACTGCTGCAGTTGGCTTCATAACTTCGGGATCAATAGGTGGAAACAATTGTTTATCCTTGAAAAATACATTTAAATAAGGGGGGGTCAAAAGGGAACCAGCCGGAATTAAAATTGCTGGAGTGCTGCAACATGTTCACCCTTGTATAATACCTAATTAAAATCTGCCTTATTACTATATTATGTTGCATTACTTGTTGAGTTGTGTCCTTGTCTATTCTTTACTGTATTACCTGCCATTGATACTTAAAGAGGATCTATCCTGATCAGCAATGTGTTGTGGCTTTAAGAAAATTCATAGTTACAATACCTGGCTATTGCAAATTAACATAGCCTGAAAGTGAGTGTTGTTCATACTAGCAAAATCAGATGTAGGCCAAAACTTGTAAAGGTAGATGCATAAAGTTAAGCACCTAAATAATTGGCCTATTTTTCATAGAATCATAGAATGTAGGGTTGGAAGGGACCTTGAGAGGTGCTCTAGTCTAGTACCCTGCGCTGAGGCAGGACCAAGGTTTGTGCAATACAATTAATAGGAACTGTGGCTGCTCACAAGCTTTGAAGAGTGGGTGATCTTTAGGTGCTGTCAGATGGATTTGAGGGCCTAAATTTAGCTACCTACGTTTGAAAACTTTGGCCAGAATTAATGTTTTTTCATCCAACGCATTTTACATGTAGCACCCATGAGAAACAGAAATCGAATGGTATGTATATTATCCTGCACAAACAGGGGCTGGAGAGTGGAAATTGTTGGCCAAGTACATTAAAGTAAATCCATTCTCTGAACAATTAAAAGTGCCTTGCAATTAATATCCACACAAAGGAGCTAGGACCTCTGGTTTTCACTGAAGAGCTCTCACATGTTAAGCTGAATGTCACTCAGTTTATCCAGTTTAGAAAGATAAAGGGCTAGTCAAGGCTGGCGGGATTTGAACCTACGGAACAGTGTGAAACAAAGGAGTGTTTGAGGGATGCTTTGTCTTTTATTTGTGGTGGTGCTCCTCATCCTGGACTAGATTTTCCTAAGGTCAGAGTAAGGTCATCCTTACTCCCTGCACAGGATGGGGGAGTAAGCTACGCCTCACAGAGGGTATAGAAGTGTGTACAGCCTGTGCTCCACCAGGGAGGGATTGCAGCTCCATTTCACCCTGAAATGTGCCTAAATGGCATAGTGTAGCCCGTAATGAATAGCTCCTTTGCAACTATTTGAAGTAATGTAGCCCATATCAGACTTCTCAGCTTCACACTGAAGTCAGTTTAAAAATAGAGACTATGATAGATAGTAATTTCGTTTGCTTTCAGTGGTATCACCAGTTCTTTAATGATTCTCTAATTCTTTAAAGTTCCTGAACTTCGCAGCTTGAAGCCCTCCAGTTATTGGCTCTTGCAGTGCTTTTCATCCTCAGCAGTGGTTTCACCAGACATTTTTTAAATGAGAATAAAAGGTCATTTGGCTAGTGACTAACAAAATAGGGCTATTTAAAGTCCTCATCTCCATTCCGGCTTTGTTTCTTTTGACCTAATGAACAACTACAGAACACATTAGATCACAGCTTCCGGAGCTCTCGCAATAACACTGTTACAATATAATACAATTTCTTTGTTTTACACATGACTGTTTTAATGTTAAGAAGAGATGTTAAGAAGAGACATTTGTGACTTCTTGTACACAGATACAGGTCTATCTTGTGCTTAACATTTGAAGAACTCCCATTGGACTTCAGTGGGTAGTTCTGTGTTTTAAAACAATGTAATTATATGGCCCTGAGAAGGGCCACGTTGGTATAATTATATACGTTTATATTTAATTTTAAAGGAAGTGACTCATTTTGTGTTATAGGAGAAACTGGGCAGGAAGTACAGACAGCTTGCATGTAATTTCACCTGTCAATCTCTTACTGTGTTAGTTAAATAATTCTTTTTAAATTTAGCTTTATATTTCTAGGTCTGGTTTCATAGTTTATGGTTTATATTTAAAGTCTCTAGTTCCTGAGAGTAATGAGGAATGCTGCATTAGCCTTAGTTTTCAATCTTTTAGAGTTCTACGCTTGTCTCAGATCATCCATCCGAGAACGTCAGGTAGTTTACATACAAAGATTAGAACTATTCTGTTCATCACTTGCTGGAGAAGTGGGGTGACAAATATAAATGTTTAATACTTCCAAAGATGCTGAAAATAAGGCTTTTGCCAAGAGGAAAACTAAATTCTTGTGCAAATTGAACTTTGAGATGCACTATCAGAAACTTTCACCGTTTGGATAATTTAAAGTAACAGATGTCAAGTTTTCATTTTTTTTAAATTAATATAAAATAGGGCTTAACCTGTTGGGATCGATTTTATTTCTTCCTGTAAGCATCAGCAAAAAAGTTTGAATGTATCTTAACACAATCATATATTCCCAAGGTCTTATCCCATGCAACTGATTTTTTGTTTCTTTCTTTGTCCTATTGTCAAACTAATATTCCTTCTACTAGAACTGTATGATTGTAATGGTTGCATAGGAAGACCAATGGTTGCATTGGAAGACCTCAGTCTATTAAAAGGGATTTCTCCTGTCGTTATGTACCTGTACGTAAATGGAACTTCACTCATAGATGCATTTTTAAATAGCAACTTCTTGTTAAAGTTTCTGAAATGAAGGTGTAGCTTGATACCATAGCCATGTACCTAAATTCCATTTTTTTAGGTAGTTCGTTGAAGCTGGACCCAGCAGAGAAGAAGATACAGACACAGAAGAGCTCATTTAAGCACAACTCGCTGCCCTGAAAACCTTTATAGTTCTGTAGCAAAACTGAAACTAACACAAAAGTGAGGCTTTGCATTGGGGCTGGAGGGTGTGCTCAAACGTTTAAAGGGGTCAGGACATCCCAATTGAGAAGTAGCTTTTCTCATGTAAGGAGTAGGGGGATGAAATTAAAACAAGGAAAATGTAGGCAGACTATCAAGAGTTTTTTTCTAACACTGGAGCCAATCCTGCAATTTTTTTAATAACTCAGAATTCCTACAGAACTGTGGAATTGGGCTCTGAGATCTATTAGACTGTGACACAGATTGCCAAAGGAAGAGGTAGAAATTGTATTGCTTGGATCCCATAGAACCAGAATGCGTAATGCAGGAAACAGTCTTGCATTGGCACGACAATGGAACAGTCAACCTAGCAGGCTAAACTTTCATAACATGGCCCGAATTTGTGTGCATGGTAATGTGTGCATTTAGTTATTGCACTGTATCACTTTTTTATTTCGCATAGAAATGTAGTGCAAGTAGGCTTTGTGTATGTACATGAACTCAGCTGCATGCTCATACAATTAAACTCATGCCTGCACAGACAGCTAGCATGAGGGCCATGTACCACTGAGTTCCCACTTAAACCATATTTTGAGGTTTGCGGCAGTAATTTGAGTGGTGAATTGGCTTTGAGCTGGCCCTCTGGGCAGGGATGAGCTTCATTCAGTCTGCAAAAAATGTATACAAATAATTTGTATGTGCAATGTCATGGGCTCTGTTTAAACCCAGATTTAGGCACCGCTGCAAATTAGACTGTGATTGAATATGGGGGTTTCTCAATGTATATTGTGAACCCCAAAATATGGTCTTTGATTTCCGAGACGGTGCATTGGAGGAAGCAAATGGTTTCAGCAGATGCCCCCACAGACATAAGACTGTGATTGCAAGTCATTGCAACCATCATGGAGCATGTTCTTTAGCCACACTGGCAAATTGAGGAAAAAAACAGCCTGACCCTGCCTGAATGAGCTTTAGGGTAGGGAAGGCTGTGCCTCCCAAACAGCCTGACCCTGCCCCCTATCCAACCCCCACCCATTTCCTGCCCCCCAACTGCCCGCCCCCCTCAGAATCCCCGACCCATCCTGCTCCTTGTCCCCTCACTGTCCCCAGAGACCCCACCACCACCCCGGGACCCCATCCCTGTCCCCTGACTGCCCCGACTCCTATCCACCCCCCCCCCGCTGAGTCCTGACAGACCCCTGGAATGCCCACAATCCAACCCCCCCATTCCCTGTCCCCTGACCGCCCCCCAACCTCTGCCCCCTCCCTGTCCCCTGACTGTCCCTGGGACTTCCTGCCCCTTAGCCAACCCTCTGGTCCCTTACCGCCAGCTCCCCCCTCACCTGGAGCCTCAGCCCATCCAGGAGCATCCCTGGACAGCTGCAGTGTAGCTCCGGCGGGGCCCCTGAGATCTGCCCCGCTCAGAGCCACTCTGCAGCGCTGTCCAGGGACGCTCCTGGATGGGCTGAGGCTCCGAGAGAGGGGCGGAGATGGGGTCGGGTCGGGCTGGGGCCGGGAAGAGAGCCTCAGCCATTCTCGTGGGGGCCCCTGCGGAGCCCGGGGCCTGGGGCAAATTGCCCCACTTGCCCCCCCCCCTCCCCGGGCGGCCCTGAAGAGGCACAGGGCAACACAGTGTCAGTGTAGGTACTGCATTACTTACATCGCCTGTTGGCTGTCAGTCCTGCGCGAGGCTCACAGCTGGAGCTGTCACGCATCCCCCGGGACTGATAGCCTGAGCTTTGAAAATAGAACTAATAGGCTTATCCTATACTATCCCTGGTAGTGGTCCTCAGCTGTCAGTCCATTTCTGTAGGTAACATCAATTAAAGAAGAAGAAATCAGCAGACAATGTTTTTCTTCTAGTGCCATCTCATACCATCTTTCATTGTACTGCTCCGTAAGAATGTACTGCTTTTGTTCTAGTACTGGTAAATAGAGCTGGCCAAAATTTGAACCAAAACACCCCCCTCCCCCCGAAATAACAAACAAAAATTTCCAGCAAAATTGAAATTCCACAAAAGCTTCATTTTGGAAACATTGATGCATGGTGTTTCTGAAACAAAAATATGCACCCACAAGACCATGCAAATAGTGACTGAAATGCACCTCATTCTTGTTAGTTTCACTGTTGCACAGAGTGAATAGCAGGGTGAAACTGGGGCCTGGGAGTGAAGAAGGAGGTCAAGTGTCTACTCAGCAAAAGAACTGTTGAACCCACTGTGCTTTTTTTAGTGAGAATTCCTGGTACACAGAATGTGTTTTAGCTGTATGGTACTGCTCCTTTAACTGAAACAGTGGATAATATTTGATAATATCTATGAATATTTCCATGCAGTGATTTTTATTCTAAATTAACTAGAGAACTGACAGGAAATGTAGATTTTTAGAAGCAGATCCAGTGTGAAATAGTTTCCTGCTTTGAGCTGCATAGGTTTAAGAGATGATTGGTGCTTTTTGTTTCTCTAATGATGCATCCCTATAAAGCCAGTTTATAGTCCTAACATAAGACCTGCAGCACTGTTGAGTCAGGCTAGTGCGAGAGTTGTTAAGAGTGTAGAGGGCAGACTGCTGGAGCTGCTCTCATAAAATAACATTAACCTTTGTGCCTGCCTGGATTTACTTCCACATGATCCTCCAGTTTCAAAAACTGAGATTCTTATTACCACACAAATTAATTCTGTCCTTTGTTTTTTTGTTCTGCATTTGATGGGCTGTAATTGGGTTCTTGGCATTCACCGTGAAGCACATTAATTTTGCTTTAAAATCTTTTGAAATTGAATAGCAAAAAATAATATGCAAATCCTGCATGAAAAAGTGTATAATTCAGAAGCTGCACTAAGTGTGGCTCTCCTAACTGAAAGAATAGAAGCTGCATTATCTTTTAAAGATTGCTTGCCTCCTCAAGGTAAACTGAAAGCCCTATTGCCTCCCTAGTCTTGACAAGTGTTCTTGCAGCATGCTGTTCAGATTCTGGAGGTTTTTCTAATCTCCTTAGCTCTGCAGATGCCTTTATGATAGGAAGGACTCTTTTCCCCCAGTGGATTTAATTTAAAAAACCACAGTATTGGCTGGTTCACAGCTAGCAATGCAGGAACTAAGTGAAGTTTCTACTATTAAATTCTCTTCATGAATAAATCTGCCAATAAACTCTTTATTCAGGACATCAGTGGCTTGAGAATGCAGTCTGACTAACCTATGATCAAATATGTCTTGCAGAAAATAGCTTCAGGAAGTGACACTGCCTTCATTATAGTCTAGGAAGGAATCAACTGCCTGTCAAGCCATGTAACCCAATCACCTTGACAAGCTTAGAGAAATCCCCTCGGGAAGAAAGGCAGTGTTAATCATTTGTCTTTTATTTACATATCATCAGAACATGCTGATTCTAGTTGAACAAAAAGGATAAATTGTTGGCTGTGAAATGTCCATCAATGGTTTACATTTTTGTTTCTAATAAGGGCTTCAGCTACCTCTGCTTGCAGAAAGCACTCTCTTGTGCCCAACCCCCCGGCCCTAATTAAAGCCTGTCTGGTGTTCCTCACATGCCACATTACAATCAAGGTGGAGATGCAGTAGTGTAGCAGTCTGTCACTTTTAAAAACATCCATTCCTTTTACTCTGGATAACTTGTGTACGTTTAACCCCCCTGTGCTTTGTTAGGGTTGCAGTGGCTAGGATTTGCAGCTACTTTGCTTCCTAATTATTTGGTCTATTCTGTATCCTCCAGAGTTTTTCCTTCAAGTTGTACAGGCAACTGGGTTATGGGAGATTTGGTCACATGAGGTCGCTGCTATTGTAAGGAGAGAGAGACTGACTCTAGAAGAGCTTTCTGGCTATTGTCAGCACAATTCATGATGGTAAAGTAGGGGAAGCCTTTTGTTTTGAGGTGAGTGTAACTTTAGCGCCCTCATGACCAAGATGGAGCCTGCTCTGCAGGCAGCTCTGGCCAAGAGAAGGCACACGCAGGAATGCAGCAGGAGAAATCCCTTCCACCCCAGGGGCACCTGTTCCAAACCTCCCAGAGGGAACACATCCACCCACAGGAAAAGTACAATGGATATAAGAAAGGGAGATATTTATTTACAGAGGGATGAGAGGAGAAAAACAACAAGGGGAAATATAGGGGGAGCAGTATGTTGCCGGCCCAAAAGGCCTGAGGCAGCAAACAGTGATTCGTTGCCCGGTGTGCTTCGCTCCAATAAACACACCAAGGTGGAGAAGCAGTTAAAGTTTATTTGAGCCCAAATAAGGTGCAAGGGAGACATAGCAATCTCAAATCCTGCACACACATACGAGTTGTGTTCTCCTTCTTATACCTGATTTCAGCTAGGCATCCTCATTACCCCCCACTATTCTCCTCCCCCTCCTTTACTTCCCTCCTATATAGTAGACACATTGTATAGCTAGCAATTACTCTAAGCAGGTTAAATTATTCTTGACAGCAAACAATTCATCTCGTTAGTAACTTTTCAAGGCTGTTAGCTTGGTTTACTTTTGAATTTATTACTTTGCTCCCCCCTCTTCCTAAGCCAGATACAAACAGGCCTTCAGTGTTGCACTGATAAGGAGCAGTTACACATTCCATTCTTAATTCTGGCTAGTGAGGTCGATCAGAGTCCAACATGGAAGTGGTTTGGGCAAACATAGCACCAACCTGGGCTCATTCAGGCCTGGCACAGAAAGGCCTCATTAACACTGTGGTTTTCCACCCTCCTGAGTTACCTAGGGCTATGCCTAATGACACCAACAAGTAGAACAAGGTTGCATCCAAACCAAGGCCCCACAGGCCCAGTGGTAGCTCAGTCTGGAAGGGCAGACACCGAGCAATGTGTCTGCACACAGAGTTCAGGAGTCCTGAGCAAAGTTCCAGTCCAGTGGTGAGTCTTGGGTGCTCCTGGTCGTCTTCAGCGCCAGTGAACTCTCCCCAGCAAACTCTTCCGGTGCCCTCTTCTGCCACTCTCTGCAAAGCCCCACAGAGCGACCCCCTCCCCACTTAACTAGCTACAACCTCCCTCCTTGTTCCCAATGCAGAGTCATAAGCCCCAGTACTCACAGCCCCATGCAGCTCTGGGCAGAAATGATACTGGGTCCAGCTCCAGCCTGTCCTTCTCGGCCGATTCCGCCCTGGCACAGTGCTCCTCCTGGCTCCTGTCCTGGGCTGTCCCCGATCGGCCGCCCTGCCCTTCCCAGACTTCAGGCAGGTTCTCTGCTGCTTCACTTTGTGAGGGACTGCTTGCTGCCATCTCTCTCTCCCCAAGAGCTCCAGGGCCACACCCCCAAGCAGGGCCACCCGGGGGGGGCAAGTGGGTCAATTTGCCCCAAGCACTGGGCCCCGCAGGGGCCCCCATGAGAATGTCTGAGGCTCCCCTCCCTGGCCCTGGCCCCACCTCCGCCTTCCCCCATTCCCCAGTGCCTCAGCGTGCTGCGTCCAGGAGCAGCCATGGACAGCGCTGCAGCGGCCTGGCTCCGGCGGGACCTGAGCTCCTCCCGCTCAGAGCCACGTGTAAGGGAGCGGGGCTGTGAGCTCCGGCAGGCTGAGCGGCAGGAGCTCAGGTCCCGCCGGAGCCACGCCGCTGCAATGCTGTCCAGGGCCGCTCCTGAATGCGGCTCGCTGAGGCTCCAGGAGAGGGGGGAGGCGGGGGTAAGTGGCATGGTAAGGGGCCAGGGCCGGGGTGGGGGTTGGATAAGGGGCAAGGAGTTGCAGTTCAAATTGTTCCGCAACACACGGGGTACATAAGGAATTTTTCAATTAACTACCTGTGACGGTTTGGATCACAGAAACTCCCTGGGAGCTGCCACCTGATGTGCCCAGACTTCTTCTACCCCTGCTTTCTCTGCCAGCTCAGGACTCCAGCACCCTGTCTTGCTGAGCCAGATACTTCCGTCTGCTCCAGCAAAGACCCAGGGTCTGAATTACTTGTCCCAAAGCTGCAGGTTTACCTGAAAGCAGCTAACAGAAGTGTTCCTGTTTTTAACACTCAGATGCCCAACTCCCAATGAGGTCTAAACCCAAATAAATCCGTTTTACCCTGTATAAAGCTTATACAGGTTAAACTCATAAATTGTTCGCCCTCTATCACACTGATAGAGAGACATGCATAGTTGTTTTCTCCCCCCCCAGGTATTAATACATACTCTGAGTTAATTAATAAGTAAAAGGTGATTTTATTAAATACAGAAAGTAGGATTTAAGTGGTTCCAAGTAGTAACAGACAGAACAAAGTAAGTCACCAAGCCAAATAAAATAAAATGCGCAAATCTATGTCTAATCAAACTGAATATAGATAAGATCCTCCCAGTTCTAGAATGCTCCCTTTTACAGACTAATCTCCTTTTAGCCTGGGTCCAGCATTCACTCACACCCCTTGCACACTGTCCTTTGTTCCAGTTTCTTTCAAGTATCCTAGGGGGTGGAGAGGCTCTTTCTTTAGCCAGCTGAAGACCACTATGGAGGGGTCTCCCAGGGGTTTAAATAGACTTCTTCTTGTGGGTGGAGACCCCCCTCCTCACTCCTATGCACAGTCCAGCTGCAAGATGGAGTTTAGGAGTTACCTGGGCAAGTCACATGTCCATGCATGACTCACAGTTTTTACAGATAGCATCCATTGTTTACATGCTACCTTGAACATCCTCAAGTAAACTTCTTATGTGGACTGGAGCATTCCAAGATTCATTGTCCTTTAAGTGTCTCTTGATTAGGTACTTAACTTCAACATTCTGTTCTCCAGGAACTGACCAAATGCTCTGCTAAGGTTATTTAGAAATCAATCCAGTACACAGCCAACATTTATAACTTTGAATACAAAAATGATACATGCATGCAGATAGGATTAATAGATTCAGTAGATCATAACCTTTATATAGATATGTTACATAGCATATGTAGCATAGATAGATTCAGTAGATCATATTCTAGTTATGTCATATTCCCATAAAGCATTATGGGGTACAGCGTCACACTACCTAACAAAATGAAAGATACCAAGGGAATTAATTTGTTTGCAGGTATCATCACATAGTCAATGATCGTAGGGGTTAGAAAAATGGAATGTACATATCTTTCAGGATTTGAGAAGAGAAAGCAGAAGAAAGCTAGACAGACGCAAGAAGAAAAGGGAAAAATAACTCTTCAGGCACAATCCAAGGGCTAGTCTACACTTACCAGCCGGGTCGACGCGGTGAGTTCGACTTCTCGGAGTTCAAACTATCGCGTCTAATCTGGACGCGATAGTTCGAACTCCGGAAGCGCCGCGGTCGACTCCGGTACTCCACCACTGCAAAAGGCGATGGCGGAGTCGACCTTGGAGCCGCGGACTTCGATTCCGCAGCGTCTGGACGGGTGAGTAGTTCGAACTAGGGTACTTCGAATTCAGCTACACTATTCACGTAGCTGAATTTGCGTACCCTAGTTCGACCCCGCTTCTTAGTGTGGACCAGCCCTAAGTCAAGTCAGTTGATTGAGTTGAGCGATGCTGACATTCAAGGCCCTTTAGAACTGGGAAGTGAAAGTGGTGTTGTAAGAGAAAAAGAAAAGGCGGTGTGTGAGGAATCCAAAATATTACCACATTCAGAAAACAATGTTATAGTTTTTGCTGAGGAAGAGAAGTTAATCCAGCCTGTTGTCAGAGTGCTACCGATATGGTGCTCTGCTCTCTCCAATGTTGATATCACTCAGCTGCGTGCGTGTGTTCCCTCTGAGTGCTGTCCCAGCTCTGCAGATAGCTGACACAGCAGACCCGTAGAAAACCCCCAATAACCACAGAGTCTAGTAAGGTACGAAGGCACGTCGGCCAGGTTTATTGTCGAAAAAAGCACAGTCTCCAGCTCCCTGGCAAACGTAGTCCAAGGTGCTGCTGCGGTACAGCTAGCCAGTACATATGTACTCCCTGACAATGGACTCAGCTCAGTCAGTGGCGGGACTTCCACTGCCCCCTAGGCTGGACAAAGACACCGCCCCAAGGATGCATTCTTATACACAGATACAAACAAGTTACACATCACACCTGATGTATTGAGGTGCAACCCCTCTACGTAGCAAGGTACAATCCCTCTACGTATTAAGGTGCCACCTTCTACCTTGTACATGTTGGTTCGATCAAAACAACTCTATCGATCATTTTACCCTTTTGCCCCTGTCATTGGGATGGGCCAGCCTGTTCTTTGTTATCTGTGTGGAATGTGCAAGTATGTGAATGTTCTGATATCTAGTGTTCAGTACCTTTTAGGTACGTATCTTCTTGCAGCATCAGCCCTTTCCTTGCCAGCTTTTGTGAGCAGGGCCTGCCTCTGGCTCACAGCTTAACTTTGCTTTATGTTAGCAAAGTCTTGATCATTACTTTAGTTTAGGCCTCAGGCCTCATACCAGGCCTCTGATACCAAGGTTTATATCTTAGGGCCTCCTCTTACTACACAGCCTATTTGGATAGACAATAGCGGTAACACTGCAATAACTGAGAAGCTGGTACAGTCGAATAGTCCTGCTGCTGTAGATGGGAATGACGAAGAAGAGTTGTGTAGTAATGACCCAGCCTCTTGCAAGTACCTAGATATAAAGAAAAGAGATCTTATTGTATTGAAGGGTCCACCACATAAGCCCGAAAACTTTCCTTGTGATTCTTTTGGCAGGAAATTGCCGATAACAGTTTTTTCTAAACATCCGAGTAATGGTGAATGTATGGTGTGGAGTAAAGATGCTGCAGCAAAATTTTGTTTTCCCTGCAGTCTCTACAGAAGTGAAACTCAAACTAACCAATTACATCATTCAAAATTTGTCGAAGGTGGAATTGCCGATAATTGGAAAAAGGTTTACGAGAAAATCAAAAGTCATGAAGAAAATGCTTTACATTTGAGCAATTACATTAAGTGGAAGGAATTATTTCAGACACTCAGTGATAAAAAAGGCATTGATACAGCATTACAGCATAGTATTAAACAGGAAGAGGAAAAATGGCGTAAAATATTAACTGCCGTTGTTGACGTAATTCTTTTCCTAGCAAAGAATAATCCGCCATTTCGTGGTAGCCATTCTACTGTTGATTATGACGATTGTGGGCTTTTCTTGTCAACACTGAAGCTTGTGGGCAGGTACAATACTGAGGTGAAACAACATCTAGATATGGTAGCTCAATGCAGAGAGTCTGGTCGAAGAATGCAGGCTCACTACCTGTCGTGGCGTAGTCAGAATGAGTTCTTGAAACTGTGTGGGGAGAAAGTTTTAAACTCTATTCTTGAAGAGGTAAGAAAAGCCCAATATTTCAGCATTGTTGTTGGTGGTACACCTGATGTTTCACAGACAGAGCAGTTAGTTTTTATTCTCAGATATGTGATGCAAAAAAACAGAAATTGGGATGTGCGTCAAAGATTAAACTAGTAGATTTTGAAAAGAAGACTGGCGCAGATATAGCAGAATAGATAAAGAGGTTTTTAAAAGAATGTGACTTAGAACTATCTTGGTGCAGAGGGCAGGGATATGACAATGCCTCTAACATGTCAGGAAAATTTCAGGGAGTAAAGACAAGAATTTTGGAAGAAAATGCCCAAGCCTATTTTTCTCCACGCAGTGCTCACACGCTGAACCTCTGTGGCACCCACGCTATGGAAATCAGTGTATAAGTAAAAACATATTTTGGAAATGTTCAGAAACTCTATAAAGTATTTGCTCTTAGCCCTGCGAGATGGAAAACTTTGCAGACCACTGCGAATATATGTCTTCATTCTGTATCTAAAACTAGGTGGAGCGCAAGAGTTGATGCTGTTCACCCCTGTAAGGGTGTGGACTCACCCCTGTGGCACCTCCTGCTGGTCGTCAGAGGGAATTAGTTCGTTCCAGCTTCAGAGCGCCCTCTGCAGGCCTTACCTCACCCTGCCCCCCGTGTCCTTCCCAGGACCCACAGTTCTGGGTCTCCCCCTCCCAGGGGAACCCCCCCCACACACACTTTGCCTCAGTCTTGGCTACTGCCAGTCATCACTTAGCCCCCATTCACTGGGGCAGACTGCAGTGTATCAGCCACTCATCACAGGCAAAGGGGTGTGGACCTGCTGCCTCTGCCTACCCTTTGCAATTCCAGTACCCAGTTGGCCTTACCCTAGGCCTGCAGCCTGGGGGGTTTCCAGGCCGGAGCTCCCCAGCTCCTCTTGCCTTCCCTCAGCCCTGCTCCACCTTAAGTACCCAGGTACACTCCCTAGCAGCCAGGCCCTTGTCCCTCTAAAGGCAGAGAGAGAGTATTTGCTCTTGGCTTCCCTGGCCTTTATAGGGCCAGCTGGGTCTGTCTGGGGCGTGGCTACAGCTGAGGCTGTTTTCCGCCAATCAGCCCAGCTTTTCCCCTGCCACTGCCCTCTCGAAGGGCTGTTTTAAGCCCTTCTGGGCAGGAGCGAGTGACCACCCCGCTACAGCCCCCCAATAAAAAATCACACAGGTGTGCTGGAAAGTTTAATTAAAATTGAAGAGGAACTTCATTTACCTCCCGAAATCCAGGCAGATGTTGACTGTTTGATTAAGTGGCTTAAGTCATTTGAATTTGTACTTCTTACTACAATATGGTTTAAAGTGCTTCAGTGTATTGATGATAAGAACAAGGTCCTACAAAGTGCCTAATTAACAATGGAAGAGCAACTTAGTGAAGGAAATTCAAACAATGAAAGATTCTTGGCCAGTTTTTTTTGAAGAAGCCAAACAAGTCGCTTCAAGCCTCGGCATTGACCCAAAAATGAAAAGTGACTCAAGGATCCAGAAGAACAAGCGATTCTGTGATGACACAGAGGATGCAGACTATACGTTTGACTCTCCCGATATTCAGTTCAAAGTACAGGTATTCTTCCCAACAATGGATTTGCTTCTATCAGAGCTAGGAGGTCTTGGCGAAAGAATGGCTGAAGACTCAAATTTATTTTCACCCATTTTGTGTCTGCCAGATAAAGTGGATGAATCTTCTGTAGAAAAGCTTGTTGACACTTTGGCCACAGCATATCCAAAAGATCTCCAGAGAGAAGATCTTAAAGAGGAACTTAGAATCTTTTACAAAATAAAAGAAGATTCCAACTTAAGAGTTGATGGTCATATAACCTCTGCACTTACACTTCTTAATGCTCTCTTCAAAAAAGGGTTGGAAAATGTGTTTTCACAGATTTGTATTTGTTTACAGCTACTAACAGTGTTGCCAGTGTTGGTAGCATTGGGAGAGCATGCATTTAGTAAGCCAACATTGATTAAAAATTGTTTGCGTTCAGCCACTGGGGAAGAAAGGCTGAACCATTTGCTCACTTTGAGCATACATATGAAATGGCCAAAGACATACGTTTTGATGACATTATTAATGAGTTCACCAAAATGAAAGCGAGGAAAAATTTTGCAGCTGTATAATTAATTTTCACAACAATTTGTAAAAAAACAATTTCATAAGAATCATTATGTAATTGCAAATGTATACATACCATTAAAGCATTTAATGTTTTTAAATAATGTATTTCGTGTATTTTCAAATTATTAAAAATTAATTTTTGAATGTATTTCACTGGTTATTTTTTACATTTCCAAATACATGTTACTATAGTATTGCAACTTTTTTTTATGGAAGGGGCCCCCGAAATTGCTTTGCCCCAGGCCCCCTAAATCCTCTGGGTGGCCCTGCCCCCAAGTTTCCCTCCTTTCTCTCACTGCTCCCCCTCCCCCCAGGAAAAAGATTTAAAAGGGTTACACGAGCACAACATGGGGAGCTCCACTATATAAAAAGAGAATATCTACTTTTGGTTCCTTCAGTCTTGCGAGAGCCAGAGAAGAGATTTGCAGAACAGGGAAGGGGGAGTGGCCTGGCAGGGCCGGCTTTAGGAAGTGCGGGGCCCAACTGGAACATTTTTGGCAGGGCCCCGGCAGAATTGACTAAAAAAAAGAAAATGTAAAAAAGGGGGGGGGGCTGGTTGGAGACAGGGGCTGGCTATGGGCAGGGCAGGGGTGCGGGGCTGGTGCTGGCAGGGGGTGCAGCAGGGGCTGGCTGCGGGCAGGGGGTACAGATACAGGGGGTACAGCCCACCCTGTAGTGTAAATGCCCCATCCTCCTCCCTCACCCACCGGGGTAGCAGCAGCAACTCGGGGCCTATTTAAAGGGCCCAGGGCTCCCCTGCTTCTACAGCCCCAGCCCTTTAAATAGCCCCGGGGACTCTGGGGAAGTGGCAGGGCTCCCGCCGCTATTTAAAGGGCTGGGGTGGTAGAAGCAATGGGAGCCCCGGACTTTTTAAATAGCCCCCAGAGCCCTGTAGCCCTACCCCAGGGCTCCAGCAGTGGGGCTCTGGTAGCAATTTAAAGGGCCTGGGGCTCCAGCCCCTGCTGGGAGCCCCAGGCCCTTTAAATTGCCCCCTGGGGAAACCAGGCCACCCCAGTGCAGCGCAGTGGTTCTTGCCGGTACACCATACTGGGGCTTGGGCGCGGGGCCCTCTTAGGTGCGGGGCCCGATTCAGGGGAATCGGGTGAATCGGCCTAAAGCCGGCCCTGTGGCCTGGAACAGGACTCGTTGACTATTTGTCTCATTGGAGACTTTCTAGTCTACTAGAAGTATCTTTCCTTTGTAAGGCATTGAGAGGAATATTACAGTTAAATAATATTCAAAGAACACTTTGATATGAGAGATTACGGGCTTTGTGTTTCTCTTTTTCCTTTTTCACTCATCTAAGAGCAGCTAACACCAGTGGGATCAGCTTTTCTATTAGACTTGCTAATCTATTGACTATGGTTGTGAATGTAACATTTTTGAGACAGGTCATTAAGTGTCTCATATAATCTCTTTGCAGCTAAATGCACTGGGTATCCAACTTAGTTATGTAACACTTCTGGGAGTCATCAGATGCTGCTGCTATGGAGTTTTTTACAAGTTCTTTTTAACTGATGATGTAGGTAGTTAGATCTTGGGGAAATGTTGACTTTGTTGTGCAGTTCTTTTTAGGAATTCTGCGTGTGGTTCTTTCCACTGGTGTTTCTGTGATGTTGGTTCTTTCTGCCAGAGTTTCTCAGAGCAGCTATTTAGAAAATATACCCATGCAAGCGGGGAAAAAAACCCTGCCAAACAAACAAACAAAAAATGAGCAGGGGAAAGAGAAACTTGGTGTCAAAACCTTACAAGTTGTTCTTCATATTATAATTGCTCTTTGTTAATTGGTCTTGTATTTTGGTATCTTCATGTATTTTTCCTACAGAACAAAGATGTATCTTTATGGAAACTTTCAAGTGAGGTGATATGTGTAACTTAAATGTAGTTCTGGCTTTATGTAAATTATCTGTTATATTGATGGAGAAGTTAAAACCAGAACCTCAAATCTGAATAATTTTGAATTTTTGGTGTGGGACAGCGGAGGCTGGATTCAAATCTCTGGATGTGAACCTACTCTATGACAAGTTCCAGATCAGATTTAGAACTGTCAAGGCACTATTTTTCTGACTGAATGTGGGTGGAATTTCACAGAAGTAGCTGCTTTTGTGAGTTTCACCCTTCAAGATGGTCCATACACCTGTTCCAAAACTCCCTTCATTTTAGTTTTAATTTAGTATAAGTGCAAAATATATTTAGAAGTTTCGTGACTGTTGTTTAAAAGTATTTCTGAGTGATACTGCAAACAAGGGGTCAAATTGGAGTGAAAGCTCATAGTGCTCGTGCGTGCAGTGCTGGGAAGAGATGCCAGAGTGATATGCTGCTCACACAAGATTGTGCAGGTGTTCAAAATATGGTCATGCATGCACTCTGGGCTCCTTTGGGTTGATTCCCTGCTGGATTCCTGGAGCTTGACACCTTGTTGATTTATTTTTATTTTATTTTTATTTGTGTGGTACCTCCCAAATTCCACCCACTTATGATGTCACTCACAATAGCTTGTGCAGATCTGTGATGTTTCTTTTTTCCTCCATCTGCTTTTCTTATATGCTTTCATGAGAAATGAAGTACTTAAAAATGATACTTAAATGCCTAGTGATCATTAATTAAAATCTCACTGAGATGAATGGGGCAGTTAACACCTCTGAGCATTGCCAGACTGGTTATGCCTCTCTCAAGTTTTTGAGGTTTCCTTTGCAACCTTATTTATTTGTACTGGGGTTGCGCCTCGGAGCCAGCTGAGAATGGGCCCCCATTTTGCTAAGCACTGTCCAGAGTAATAGACAGGCCCTACACCAGGGGCGGCTCTAGGCACCAGCAAAACAAGCTGGTGCCTAGGGCGGCAAAATCTAGGGGGCGTCCCCTGCTGCCGGGGGGCGGGGGGCGGCAGGCTGGGCCGGCGGACCTGCTGCAGTCATGCCTGCGGGAGGTCCACCGGAGCCCCGGGACGACTGGACCTGCCGCAGGCATGACTGCGGAGGAGGCGCTCGTCCCGCGGCTCGGCTGGACCTCCCGCAGGTATGACTGCGGCAGCTCAAGCGGAGCCGCCGGACCCTCGAACCGTCCGCAGCCGCGGGAGGTCCAGCCGAGCCACGCGGGACCAGCGGTCCCTCTGCAGTCATGCCCGCGGGAGGTCCGCTGCTCCCGCGGCTCCGGGGCGCCTCCCGCGCATGACTGCTTGGGGCGGCCAAAAACGTAGAGCCGCCCCTGCCCTACACGAAAAGTTTATAATGTAACTAGACAAGACAGATGCAGGGTAGGAGAAGGGGATGTCACATGTGAGCAGAGTTGTTTGCAAATATCACCAAAAATAATTTCTAGCTATTAACAAAAGCTAAGATTCTGGTGCAAAAGGTGACAGTTTGTCCATATTGTCTCAGTCCAAAACATATTGTCTCTGACAACTCAGAAACAGAGATGAATTGAATAAAAGCCTCAAACTTGAAAATATTGATTGCCAAACCTGGGCCTCCACATCTTTTGGTTCAATTTTGCATCCACAACAATGGAGGTTCACTGAAGGCTGGTCTGAAAAGGCCTCATCCTGCACCAGTAAAATCAGGGGGATCATTCCGACTTAACTTAGATAGTATGAGACAGGTGCTAAATGTGCATAGTTCTAATGGTCACAGATGTCTCCTTAGCTGCTCAGTCTCTGAATCAGTTACATATGTGGGCAAGGTATTGGCTAGTATGTAGTTGTGAACTTGAGGACAGTTACGAGCTTATGGTAAAACTCTGCAAACTGCATTTATATTCCTGTCCGTGATATCCTGATTAACTTCATGAAGAACTTTTGTTTCAAAGTACTATTACTCTATCACTTTCTCTATTTCTCTTTCGTTGTTTATCTGTGCATGAGAACAGGATGCTTTTTATTCAATAGTTCTAGGACCAAATTTGTTGTTGGTGTTAATTAATGTAGCTCCATTGACTTCACTCAATTTTTAAGCCCTTCTGCTTACGGCTGCTTTCCTACCCAGACCTCTCAATTGTCCTTCATTTGAGGCAATATCCTGCTTTTCAACCAAATGTCTTGGCTCTCTTTGCCTTGTTATCTCTTGGTCCCTGCATGTAAAAACAAAACAACTCTAATTTGCTGCCCTTCTAAATACGTAAATCTGAAATAAAATTCAGATCCTCTAGGCTTTTGTATAGTAAAACTTTAAACTGCTGGTATTTTGGGACATTGGAGTTAACTTGGCAAAAGACTTCAGCAAATAAAAGTCCATTTTGTTTTTGTGGATATGGACAAACATTGAAATAAATGCAGGCAGCATAGACAAGAGCTGCAGAGCGGAGGTTTTTAGGCAACATGCAGAAAAGCTCAAATAGTCTTGGAGAGGAAATTAAAATGAAAAGGTGTCAACAGATATCCACCTTGAAGTATGAAAAGGGAATAAAGGAAGATGATGGGCTTCAGGTCTGCCCCCCTCCCCAAACAATGGGACTGATCCTCTATCACCTTGGATAGTAATTTACACTAGCGTAAATCACTGCCAATCAGTCTGGCATAATTTTAACATCAATATAGCATGATATAGGGACTTGCCACTTCTTTTGAAAAATATCAGTTAAAAAAATGTAAAAATCTGTTTCCACCATCTCCAAGTGGTGAACACCTGCTCTAGCTACTGCAAGATTTCCAGTCCTGATATATCCTCACTCCAGATATTAAGCCTCTCCCTCCCACCTTTTCCCTGCTGCAGTGCTGCCACCAATATGACTGTGTGGTCACGCTCTCACTATCACAAACAATAGTATATGCATATAGTATTTACGCATGCACCCCAGTATGCACAGCATGACAATCTTTATTGAGGCATTTTAATGTAAGCAGTATAAAACCTTAAACCAAGACTAGGGAGATTGGTTTGGTTTGCAGACAGTAACAAAGACTAGTAGGAGGAGAGAATGACAACAGCTAAGCCTTGCTAAGGGGACGCAGGGCGATGGGAAGGGATAACAGAACATAATAAGCTGGACTATTCAGAAGGCTATATAGACAAAGGTAGTTGATCCGAAACTAAGGCTTATGTCTGTGAATGGAGCAAAAGCAAGAATTTTTTCATGTGCTTTCATAAATCATGGTGTGAAGTGAAAAAGGAGAGAGTTTGACTCAATCCTTTTTATGCCAGACTAGTATTGGATTAGACAGTCCGTTTGGAAAGGGATTTCTCTCTGCATTCTTCTCTGATAAAACCTCTGCATCTCCATGTTTGCATACTCATAGACTTTAAGGTCAGAAGGGAGCATCCTGATCATCTAGTCCAGGGTTTCTCAAACAGGGGTCACCGCTTGTGTAGGGAAAGCCCCTGGCAGGCCGGGCTGGTGTGTTTACCTGCCCCGTCTGCAGGTCTGGCCAATCGTGGCTCACACTGGCCGCGGATCGCTGCTCTGGGCCAATGGGAGCTGCTGAAAGTGGCGTGGGCTGAGGGACTTACTGGTCGACCCCTGTTTGAGAAACCCTGATCTAGTCTGACCTCCTGCACATAGCAGGCCACAGACTCTCAGCCACCCACTCCTGTAATAGACCCCTAACCTCTGGCTGAGGTACTAAAGTTCTCAAATCGTGATTTAAAGACTTTAAGTTACAGAGAATCCACCATTTACACTAGTTTAAACCTGGAAGTGTCCTGGGCCCCATGCTGCAGAGGAAGATGAAAACACTCAAGGGTCTCTGCCAATCTGACCTGGGGGGAAATACCTTCTCGATCCCAAATATGGTGATCAGTGAGACATGAATTTATTGAAAACCTCGAGGCTTGCTTCCTGTAAATCCTAATGAAGTAAAGAGTTTAGGAGCATGGAGCATGTGAGCTTTTTCTAAGCAAGACTTGAGAGGCTGTGTTGCCAGTATGTATGTAGGGCAAGCAGGTCTCAGTGCAGCTGTAGAGCAAAATAAACTGTGCTGGACTCTCAGAGGAGATTAAGAATCCTGTTTATTTTATCAGCTGCAGTATTGTCTAGGGCAGAAAGCTTTATCTGTTTTATTATGGGCTCATTAAAGATCTAGAGGCTTTCATCCTTGGAGTTGAGGAGCTGGTTTAGCTGGCCTGGTGAAAGTTAGAGAAGCCTCAAATGTGAAATAATCATCAGCTGTCTGTAACAGCCTCCAATTGGCTGCTGTAGAAGCTGGAGATCCCCAGAATGTGGCAATACTGCAGATGTAACACATCTGACACCAGCCGTGTTGCCAACTCTCACAGTTATGTTGCATGTTTCATAATATTTGGTACTCTATAAGCTGCATTCCCTGGAATCCTGTGTTTATAGCCTAGATTCCTATGTAAAAAACTTTTTTTTTTAAAAAATGGAGGATTTCATGGTGTGGAGAAAAGGCTAACAACATGAACTGAGAATGCCTTAAAGGCTCAAACACCCACCTGAAGGCAAACAAAGAACTCCAACCTTTTTATTATTTAAAATCTCATGATTGGCTAAATAATCTCATGATTTTTGATCATTTTGAGGTTGGCAATGCTGCACTAGGGGTTGCAGGGGAGGAGGTATAGGTCTATCTGTGCCAGCTCTATGTGATTCGACATTCTCATAGGCAAACTAGAGAAATGTGGCCTATATGAAATTACTATAAGGTGGTTGCCCAACTGGTTGAAAGACCATACTCAGAGTAGTTACCAATGGTTTGCCCTCAAATGAGGATGGTGCATGTAGTGGAGTATTGCAGTTCCTGGGTTCAGTACTATTCAATATTTTCAGCAATGACTTCATAGAATATCAGGGTTGGAAGGGACCTCAGGAGGTCATCTAGTCCAACCTCCTGCTCAAAGCAGGACCAATCCCCAGGTGCGGCTCCAGGCCCCAGCACGCCAAGCATGTGCTTGGGGCAGCAAGCCGCGGGGGGTGCTCTGCTGGCGCCGCGAGGGCGGCAGGCAGGCTGCCTTCGGTGGCTTGCCTGCAGAGGGTCCGCTGGTCCTGTGGCTTCGGTGGACCTCCTGCAGGCATGCCTGTGGAGGGTCCGCTGGTCCCGTGGCTTCGGAGGACCTCCCACAGGTCCTGCCGTGCTTGGGGCGGCAAAATCCCTAGAGCCGTCCCTGCCAATCCCCAGATGGATTTTTCCCTGGATTCCTAAATGGCCCCCTCAAGGATTGAGCTCAGAACGCTGGGTTTAGCAGGCCAATGCTCAAACCACTGAGCTATCCCTTCCCCCTTTTGGATAATGGAGTAGAGCATATATGTATAAAATTGGCAGATGACACCAAGCTGGGAGGGGTTCCATGCATTCTGAAGGATAGGACTGGAATTCAAAATGACCTTGAGAAATGGGAGAATTGGTCTGAATTGAACAAGATGAAATTCAATAAAGACAAGTGCAAAATATTTCACTTAGGAAGGAAAAATCAAGTACACCACTACAGAATGGGGACTAACTGGTGAGGTGGTAGTATGGCTGAAAAGGATCTGGAGGCTGTAGCGGATCACAAACATAATATGAGTCAGCAATGTGATGAAGCTGTGAAAAAGTCTAATATCATTCTGGAGTCCATTAACAGGAGCCTGGTGTGCAATCAGGAGATAATCGTCCCACTCTTTGTGGCACTGGCAAGGCCTCCGCTGGAGGATTGTGTCCAATTCTGGGCTCCACACCTTAGGAAAGATGTGGACAAATTGGAGGGAGTCCAGAGGAGAGCAGCAAAACTGATAAAAGGTTTAGGAAACCTGACCTGTGAGGAAAGATTTAAAAAATTGGCCACGAATAGTCTTGAGAAAAGAAGACTGAGGGGCAACCTGATAAGACTTAAATCAGTGGCGTAGCTAGGACAGGAAAACTGGGTGGGCCCTGGCTTTTGGGTGGGCAGGCAATGACTGGGGGGGCGGGGTGGAGGGAGCGGGGAAAGGGAGGGATCTGGTGCCCTGGGAAGGGGATGCAGGAGGGATCTGGTGGGGATGAGGGGATGCCCTCCCCCCTTACTGCTCAGTAGGCACCCGAGGCACACAGGCTGTGGGGCGTGCCCATGGGGTGGAGAGACTCAAGTTCCACCTGCCCCTCCCAACTCCGGCTCGGTGTCTGTCAGCCCACCACGGCCCCTTCCTGCCGGCACGGCGCACTGCTTCCCCAGTCTCTGGCCCCAGTGCTGGCACCGCCCAGACATGCCCTCGTGAAGCACACGCTCCCCCAGGGCTAATGCTGGGGCTGGAGACGGGGGCAGCAACACGCGGCACTGGCAGGAAGGGGGATGCGGCCGGGCTGATGGACACCGAGTCAGAGTCGGCCGTCCCAGCCTGTGGATTTGGGGGGCTCCGGCCCTAATTTGGGTGGGCCTGGATGCTAAGTGGGTGGGCTGTGGCCCACCTAGGCCACCTGTGGCTATGCCCCTGCTTCAAATGTGTTAAGGGATGTTATAAAGAAGACCTGTGATCAATTGTTTTTCATGTCCATTGAAGACAAGACAAGAAGTAATGGTCTTAATCTGCAGCAAGGGAGATTTAGGTTAGATGCTAGGAAAACCTTTCTAACTATATTGATAGTTAAACTCTGGAAAAGGCTTCCAAGGGAGGTTGAGTAATTCTCGTCATTGGAAGTTTTTAAGAACATATTGGACAAACACTTGTCAGGGATGGTCTAGGTTTACTTGGTCCTGCCTAGGGTTGCCAACTCTGACTGAAGGTATTCGGGATATTTTTTTCCCCCTCAACATGACATAATGTCATTTTTGTAAAATATCCTATTAAAATCTCCCAGATTGCTGTCATTGGTCACCGGGAGATTGATGCAGATTCTGGAAGACTCCAGGCCAATCCTGGAGGGTTGGCATCCGTAGTTTTGCCTCAGCACAGGGGGGAGAACTTGATGACTTCTTGAGATCCCTTTCAACTCTACATTTCTATGTTTCTATTAGGAGAAACTGAGCTGGTCACTTAAAATTTGCCTAAGTCTGCTTTTCACTGCCAGGATGATGCAAAATAGATATAGTTAGGACCAGCCTCTGATCCAGATACTGATGCTGGAAAAATTGTAGCTGATTATACTTCAGATCATTTTGGGAGAGCATGAATCCACCTGCTTTTCAGTACTGCTGGATATCAGTATTGGAACAGGGAAAGGAAAAACTCATACAAGTATGTGATCATCTATAAAATGGTGCCAAAGAGAAAGCAAAAAGTTGTTTGCTCTGCAACAATGGTAACACCCAAAAAAGCATCAGTGGATGGGCTGGATAAACAGCCTTGCAAGCAGCATGATTACTGGCATCTAAGCTGGAAGACAGAACAAGAGCCAGTTTTCTTTTCTGAGCAGCACAAGCCCTGAAGCCAAATTTGTTTTTAAATATTTGCCTGCACCCTCTGCCAACTTTATATTCCTCAAAAGAAAGGTGTCTATATGCATTCCACAATCATGAATTAAACCTGGTGTTACACAGAAAAACTAAATCTCTGATCATGCTCTCTTCCTAGTGTACTGCAGACAGAGTATCTTTCTTTTTCAAGGCAGGGGGCATACTTCCTTGGGAGACATCAATGAAGCAATGTGTTCAAGGAGTATGTGCTCCAATTTTATTTTATTTGGATTTCCCCCCCTTTTTAGCCTTGGAAGGCTATTCCAGAACTTCACTCTTCTGATGGTTAGAAACCTTCATCTAATTTCAAGTCTAAACTTCCTGATATGCAGTTTATATCCATTTGTTCTTGTACCACATTGGTACTGAGCTTAAATAATTCCTCTCCCTCCCTGGTATTTATCCCTCTGATATATTTATAGAGAGCAATCTCCCCTCAGCCTTCTTCTGGTTAGGCTAAACAAGCCAAGCTCTTTGAGTCTCCTTTCATAAGACAGGTTTTCCATTCCTCGGATCATCCTACTAGCCCTTCTCTGTACCTGTTCCAGTTTGAATTCATCCTTCTTAAACATGGAGACCAGAACTGCACACAATATTCCACATGAGGTTTCACCAGTGGCTTGTATAATGGTACTAACACCTCCTTATCTCTACTGGAAATACCTCACCTGATGCATCCCAAGACCACATTAGCTTTTTTCACAGACATATCACATTGCATTGGCGGTTCAGAGTCATCCTGTGATCAACCAATACTCCGAGGTCCTTCTCCTCCTCTGTTACTTCCAAGTGATGCGTCCCCAGTTTATAACAAATTTTGTTATTAATCCCTAAATGCATGACCTTGAACTTTTCACTATTAAATTTCATCCTATTTGTGTTTGAATAAAGCACATCCTATTTACATTAGGAAAGAGACGTGCGACATTTGGGTCTTACATAAGTGAGGCACATGCAAGGAGTCTGTATTCTCCAAAAACCTAAACTGTAATAACAGCTTTGTACAATCTGTTGGGCCTCATTCTCCTCGCATTTATTAGAGTGTAAATCTGCAATAGGTTCAGTGGAGTTATCCAAGTTCCACTGGTGCAAAACCCATGTGCAGTAAATGAAAGGAGAATCAGGCCCATCATAAATAGAAATATTTTCATAAAACCAACTACTAAACCACCTTGTGGATAACACCAATGAAGAGCTTCTGTGGATTTAAACCAGCAATGAGACTGAGCTCAAAAATTTGGACCTGTGTGTTTTTCAAGGCTTGGCGGTGTTAGAGATAATACTGTGTAGAAAGAGTGGGTAGGGAATTAAATCACTTTTTAAATAACCTTCTTTTGTAGGCTCCCTAGACCCTTTATGAGAATCATGTGTCTTGAAATTTGAAATCTTTTAGAAGATTAATGTACCTTTTGGTGGGTACAATTTAAACTCTGTAAACAATAGCTGTTGAAAAAATTAGCTTTCCCAATACTACTTATCTGCATACAAGTTTAATTCCTGATTTTAATAGACCTGAATAGGTTTGGGGCCAATTAAAATCAATTTAAAACACTACTAAAAAGCATATGCTTATAATATTTTATAACACTTAGAAGATGTCTTCACTTAAGGTAATTACAATCTGAAAAAAAGCTAGCAGTAATCTGATGAAATTGCATATGAAAATCTTCATATTATTGGCTAGTATGACATTTATGGTAGACTTCTAATTATTGGGAAGAGGAAGAAGGAAAAAGAGAGCATTATCAAGTTTTTTTGTCTACCCAGATAATTTAAACTCAGCCAAAACATCTTTGTTTTTATTGATTAGCCCTTTATATATAAAATATTACATGGTTGGGAAATATATATATAAACAAATTTCCTGTGAAATAATTAAGATTGTTACACACAATTTGATATTAAACCACAAAAGTAGGTAGCTTAAATTTGTGTTTCCTTAACTTTACCTATAATCTCCTTCTCTCCCCATAGATACACACCTTACTACTTTTATACAACAAGCACCAACTCCACCAGCCTTAACTTTGCCCCTGCTTTTCAGTATGACCTTTTCCAAACTACACCTGCCATACACATTGGACTACTTCTCAGCCTTTCTTCTGCACACCTCCTTCACTACATTACCTTTGTCTAATACAAATAGTTGTGGAGATTTGTCTGGGGTTGTGCAAGCACAAAATCTTGCTCTTAACTGGGAAAATACATTTGGCCTACAGTATTTCTCAGAGCTCTTGGAAAGGCAAAATCGTTTTTTGCATCATAAGAATCTAGACTATCTCAAAGTAAGAAAATATTATTTCAACCTGTGGGATGAACAGGTGACTGTAAGTGCAGTCATTTTTTGTATCATTAACCTTCGGTGAGATTTTTGTTCTGTGCCCCTAAGTCCTCAGGGTTAAGTTACAATAATGGGGCGAGCCACTGTGCTGCCCAGAATCTCCGCAGTGCTGAAGCTCCATCCTGGTACATCCCTTCTGCCCTTGTCGCTTGTCTTCCATGGTGCCTATGTCAAGGAATCCTAGTTGGAACTGGTGCTTTCAGGCCCGCCTTTATGCTGTCCTGACCCTTATTTCTGGTGTAAAAGGACTGGAGCGGGGGTGAGGATGTCCCCTATTGGGTTTCTTATACTTTCCTGTGTCAGATAGGCATTGTAATGGAACAAAATGGCATGCATGGTGACGGAGGCCGCAATCATGGAACAGGATTTGTATGAGCATAAGGATCTGCACATATGGATCTTGTTCCAAGACTGGAGTCTTAATAGAATGTTGTCTTTCCCTCCAAAGGGTGGTAGTTTCATCTTCTAATACATATTTTGCTCCATTTAAGGTTGTGGATAATGAGCTGAAAGCAATGGGAAGTACCCCATGTTTCTTCATTGTTATATTCCTTGACATCAGACTTGCAAAACCACCACCACCAAACAAACAAACCCAAAGTTCAAATTGCTGGCTGGAGAGGCACAGGGACTGGCTGCACTGCTGTGAAGTCAGAGTGGATTGGGAAAATCTGAGAGGGAATGCAGAAGCACAGGGCCTCCAGCAGATGGCCACAGACACAGGTGGTTCTCCCAAGATCCATGTGTTTGTCACGCTTGCTCAGGGGATGATCCCTGTCTCAAGTGGACCCTCTTTGTGTAAGCATATGCCTGTTCAATAAAGTGCACGAGCACCTGCTTTAGTTCAAAGTTCAAAGCCAATGAGATTTAATCAGGCTTAAAGTTAATAGATGAGAGAGGCACCATCATTTGTTTGGAGCTGGTATAAAATGAAGGGACTAAGAGAGAGAGAGAAAAATACTATAGTTTATTAAAGTTTTATAATTTAAGAATGGAATACTCAGAAGTACCAAGACAGTAAGGAGGAACAGCAGCCCAGCCACAGCATCAGCTGCAGAATCTTTAGCAGCAGAACTACAATAGCCAAGTGGATGCTGTGAAGACATCATGTTGTGTATTCCTTCACCCTAATAAGAAATAGAGGGAATCAGAATTGAGACTGATAAACATGCCATATTTTTCTTGGAAGTCAATATTGTGCAATATTCAGCGCCCAAATAAATAGAAATATTTGCATGTGTAGCTTACCTAAAAGTCACTTGAGTTTTTACAAAAATTCTCTAGTATAGAATGGATTGAAAAGGTATAGAAAACCCTGCTATAGTGATTTCAGTGGAAGTTAGGAGCCTAAATAGCTTTTGTAGATCTGGCCTCCCTGTTTACAGGAACTGGTCCCAATTCTCTACTTTTTTACAGTTTGTGTAGTCACTTACCCCTGGCAAAGTGGGCATAAAACCAAATAATTCTTCACTGGTAGAGTTTTTTACACCAGTTTTGCAGAACTGTAAGTGACAAGGAGCTGGAGAATGAGAAGTGGAGCTACTAATGGGATCAGTGTTACCATACTGCCATATTTGTTTCTCTGTCATGTGCAGGGTGACCCCAATACACTCCCAGTCCTGGATTTCCCTCAAAAAATGTGTTCTGCACTGTCCAGCCCTTTCCTGGACAGTCCAGATAGTGGAGGCCCATTGCCCCATACAGGGTCAATGTACAACTTTAAATGGAGTTACCGGTACTCACACTGTTCTGTTTAAAGCAGGCCTGCACAACAAATGCGGAGCCTCACTGTGAGACCCACCGGGGGATTCTAAATCCCCCGCACACGGCACTCTGCGGGCAGCCCAGAGCTGGGAGCCCAGAGCCCTTTAAATCCCAGCTGGGCCTGGGAATCAAAGAGCTCTGGGCTGGCCGCAGCGGCTGGGAGCCCAGAGCCCTTTAAATCTCAGCCGCGGCTGGGAATCAAAGGGCTCTGGGCTGCCCGCAGAGATTCCCAGCCGCAGCTGGGATTTAAAGGGCTCAGAGCTCCCTACGGCTGCGGCCAGCCCAGAGCCCTTTGAATCCCGGCCGCGGCTCTGGCGGCGGGGCCGGCTGGGATTTAAAGGGCTCAGGGCTCCCCATGGCTGCGGGCAGCCCAGAGCCCTTTGAATCCCGGCCCGCGGCCGCTGATTGCCCCCTCCCCGGACCCCTGCCCCAACTGCCCCCCAGAACCCTCACCCCCTATCTAAGGACTGCTGGTCCTTGTCCCCTGATACCCCTCTCCTGGGACCCCTTCCCCTAACTGCCCCCCAGGACCCCACCCCCTATCTAAATGCCGCTGCTCCTTGTCCCCCGATTGCCCCCTCCCGAGACCCCTACCCCTATCTAAGCCTCCCTTCTCCTTGTCTCCAACTGCCCCCTCCTGAGACCCCCAACTTCCCCAGGACCCCACCCCTACCTATCCCCTGATAAACCCCTGGGACTCCCATGCCTATCCAACTGCTGCCTGTCCCCTGACTGCCCCCCTGAACCTCTGCCCCATCCAACCCCCCCTGCTCCCTGTCCCTTGACTGCCCCCCAGAACCCCTACCCCTTCTCCAACCCCCCAGCCCCCTTACCATGCCACTCAGACCCGCGTGTCTGGCTCCATGCAGCTCCAGACACATTGCTGCCATGCTCCCCGTGGAGCCCACAGCCCCAGCACCTGCCTTCCAGATTTGAACACCTCAAAATTCAGGAGTGCTCAAGCTCAGTTTGGGCAGCTGTTACTTCATTTCTCCCAAATCTAATATACTGATCCACTGTAACTTGCTGTAGAAAAAGTAGGATAAAATTGAGCAAGAAATGCTTATTAGGACTGGAATTGCTATTTTCAACAGCCATTGCCTTTTTTTGTTTGTTTGTTTAAAAGGAAGACAGTGATATTGCATTGGCAAATTCCCCATAGAAAGAAAGAGTGGAACAAAAGAATAATAAAGGCACCTCAACTTTTCCTCATTTATGGAGGACAGTCTTATAATATGCATCCAGATATCCTCCAATCACACAAGCTGAAAATTGTTCCACTTTACTGCAGCTCTGTAACCATATGGGAACCAATCCTGTCTGTGTTTTGTGCACATCCAAAATTCCTGCTGAATGACCCGCTCTGGGAGCGAGTTACCAGTGACCCAGGGCTGGGGTGGCAGGAAGTGTGCGGGGGGACACTGGTGGGGGGGGAGCCCAGGGCTGGGGCAGCAGCGGGGTGGGGGGGAGGGCACTGGTGGGGAGAAAAGGGGGAAGCCCAGCGCTGGGGTGGCAGGAGGTGTGGGTGGGTAAGGGGAGAGCTCAGGACTGGGGCAGCAGGGCGGTACAGAGGGGATCCCAGGGCTGGGATGGGGGGCAGCCAATTTTTTTTTTGCTTGGGGCAGCAAAAAACCTAGAGCCGGCCCTGCTGGGTTCCTCCAGCCGCCGGAGCCCCGGGCCCTTTAATTTGACCCTGAGGGCTCCCATCCACTCTTCAGCTGGGAGCCCCTGGTTGATTTAAAATAAAGTATCACCTCCCCACCCCCAAACTTCCTTTTTGGCCCACAGCTGTTTTGGTGGGGCGGCGCTGGGGAAGGAGGGTTTGTTTCTGCAGAGCTGGGCGGCCCTGGGGCGGGGTGTTTCTGCGGGGCAGGGAGGTTTCAGCCCTCAGCTGTTTTCTTTGGAGTAATGTGGCCCTCACTGCTTTACGAGTTGTGCAGGCCTGGTTTAAAGATAACACTGGATTAGTTTTGATTAAAGACTAAGCCAAGTTTATTTAAATACAAAAAGATTTTATTTGAGTATGAGTATGAGGCATTAAAGTCAGAAATGGTTACAAGAGGAATAAAGATAAAATGCTTTCTAGCAACTAAAACTTAATGAACTAGACTTGATTCAAACTGAAATTCTTACCACATATTCCCAGCAACACTGCTAACCAAATTCTTAAGTGAGGATCTGCCTCCAAAGTTTCTTTTTGTCTTCTTAGTTGAAAAAGAGACTAAGAGACAGATAGGGAAAGATACCATGGGGTGTTTTTCTTGCCCCTCACTTTTATAGTCCAGTCACTCTTTGAAATGCATGTTCCTGAAGGTTACCCCTAGATAAAGTTCATTCCCGCTGTGAGGTTGAAGTCATGGAGTCTCATGGTGGAAGAGGTTCCATGCTGTTGTTTGCTAAAATGTAAATTGATCATTACTGCCCCCTTCTTTGCTAAAGAATGGCCACTTGACAGGTAATTCCTATCCACTTTGATGACATTAGGCTGAAGGTACCAGTTTGTCCTTTGTCTTTGAGAAACAGGTTTATCCACTCCCCAGACTTGTTTGGTAACCACATCTCAGTCATAATTTCAGCTTATGTTCATAATTTTACATATGTTTCTATACACATTTCACCATGATATTATTGACCAGTGGGTTATTAATTTTCAAACGATACTGCACGAGGCATATTTTGTACAAAGATTATTAAAGTAATGTGTTGGGTGTGAATACAGGGGTGCATTCAGTCACACAGAGGTAACTGGGTGGGTTTTGGTGGCCTGTGATGTGCAGGAGGTCAGACTGGATGATCTGGAGGAGGGGGTCTCTTCTGGCATTAAACTCTATGGCTATGAGTCTGGTAGGTGTTTGAGTTAAGCCATCCATATACCTTGGTGGGTGATCTGATATCTTTTATTGGACGAACTTCTGCTGGTGAAAGAGACAAGCTTTTGAGAAGTTGGAAGTTTATTGGATCAACGCAAGTTGGTCCAATAAAAGGTATTACCTCACCTACCTTGTCTCTCTAATATCCTGGGATCAACATGGCTAAAACAACACTTCAAACACACATGCCTTCTCAAACAGTACATCTTCACCTTCTTGTCTTAAAGTCTCATTTCTATTTTTTACTTTTTAAATGGCTGATAATTTCTTTCATCTCCACTTAATTCCCTGTTTCTCTGTGTAGTTGACTGGAATGTATTAAATTTTAAAAACATTTTATTGTCTTCATTCATAAAGCATAAGGTCAAATAATTATTCTAAATTTCTCAACACTCATCAGTTGGAGGGGCAACTGATTTTTCGTCTGAGTCTTTCTCCACTTCCAAATTTTAGTGAAGTCTCTGTTTGGTTTTATACTAATTAGGATTGGATTGAGGTTGGGGATTTTTGTCAATATGGTACTCCACATCAGTGGCCTTTGATTTATCTGTGCTGAAGTCAGAATGAAGGGATCCTGTCTATGAAAGGCTTTGGGTCTAGACCACGGGTCAGCAACCTTTTCAGAAGTGGTGTGCTGAGCCTTCATTTATTCACTCTAATTTAAGGTTTCGTGTGCCAGTAATACATTTTAACGTTTTTAGAAGGTCTCTTTCTATAAGTCTATAATATATAACTAAACTATTGTTGTATGTAAAGTAAATAAGGTTTTTAAAATGTTAAAGAAGCTTCATTTAAAATTAAATTAAAATGCAGAGCCCCCCCGGACCGGTGGCCAGGACCTGGGCAGTGTGAGTGCCACTGAAAATAAGCATGCGTGCCATAGGTTGCCTACCCCTGGGCTAGACAATCCAGAATCTACTAGTCTCTATTTCTGTTTGTCACCTGGATAACATGCTATTCCTACCTTTCTGGTTGGAAGAATCTAATTAGCATCAAACATCAGAGCAAACTTTTTATAGACAGTTCAACTCAGATAAAGCAGGGATTCTTGAGCCAGGTTGCATGTGTGTAACAGAGTGGAATTTTGGCTTTCTATTGTTGAACCAAGAGTTGGATATTGGTATTTTGGAAAAGAAAATCGTTAGTTTAATCTTCTGTTGTTCTTCACCAAATACCTTTTTTTCATGAGGAATACTAAATCTGGATTCTTTTGAAGATGTTTTGCTGCAGCATAACATAGGAGCACAAATTCCTTAAAATAGCCAATCGTTAGTTTCCAAAGCAGTGTGTGGTAATTATCTGCCTGATGCTCAGAGTCATTACCAAACCACTGTGTGCCATGGAAATTTAGGGCTTACATTCTAAGTGTTGCATCATCTTTGTAAAACCATCTTATCATTAGTGTTTGAAGTCACACTTTGAAATACATGATTGTAAAAGCCATTTAATATGCTGGTAAATGTAAACACACTTAATGGAGGAGTCTGGTAAAGTTCTTTATTTACAATCTTTCTTATGGCTGACTTAAATATTATCAACCTGTCAGAACTAAAGTAATAGGAAGCATTTAAAATTTGATTAAATATTCCCCACCATCTGAAGATTGTGAAACTGACACCTGCATAATTGATTAATCGTTTGCTTTTCTACAAAAGAATAACATAGAAAAAAGTGGTGTCCAATGTATTCCACTGATCTGTAATTGGAAAATTATCCCCTGAGCTATGTTCAAAATAAACAAACTCCCCTGGGTGTAGTTCAGCTGCAGATGAATGGTTTCATGCATCAGCCTACAATATATCTTATATAAAATATGGGCATGCTGAAATTCAGTCTAAAATTACAGCAACAAAGCTTATGTAGGATAAAAAGTCATAAAATTACCACCTCAGTCCTGGTACTTGTATTTTTCCTGGTGCCAAATCCTGTGTTAATTCCCCTACACAACATCTAATCTATTAAATTTCAGAAGCACCCATATGCAGTCCACAATATGTTACCTGGGACACAGGTTGAGAACCACAGCACCCCCAACCTCCCGCACACTGCTATGCCCAGCGCTCCCAGCCCAGAGATCCCTCCACAGAGTGGGGCCAGGAGTGGAGCACTGGTGGTGGCGGGCAGCAGGGCCCCCATACGCTGTTGTGCAGGGCTGGGCGGCAGCCCCGACCCAATCCCTATCCCCACTGTGCAGGGCTGGCCAGCAGCCCCAACCCCGGCCCCTGCTGTATGGGGGCCAGGTGGCAGGCCCAACCCCAAAGCCGGAACCCATTTTGCAGGACTGGGCGGCAGCCCCGACCCCAACCCCGGACACTGCCGCGTGGCAGCCCCAGCCCTGGACCCCGCTGACGTTTAGCACACAGCTGGGCTCCAGCTGTGTGCTAATTGGGCCACCTGTGGGCCACGGACTGGGAACCACTGTTCTAGGTGTTCAGAAGAGCAAAACAATGTCCTGATTTTTCCAAATGTGCGGAGCACTCAGCAGCTCATGAAACCTCAAGTAGGGCCTGAATCAAGAGCTGAGCCCTTAACCTGTCGTCAAAAAATATAATAAAAATCACACACACCCTGAGGGTTTGGCTTTATTGATGACTAAAACAGCAACACAACACAAATGTCTGCTTAAGCTTCATTCCTGGGCTTGGCAGCCCCTCGGGTTTCCTTCCTATAGCTCCTCTGATCTAATTGCCTCTCCCTAGAAAGCAACTCACTTCCCTTATATCTGGGGTAGAGCTAATGAACTGCATCTGCCACAATGAGAACTTCAGTTTGTTTGTACAGTGTTCTAACGCTGGCTTACAGGTTGGGTTAAAAGAAGAATTCTGTTACAGTGTGTGTGTGTGTGGGGGGGGGGGGGGAATATAACTTTCCCATAATGTACGTTGCAAAGATAATATAGTAACACCATTTTCTTGTAAACTCTCTGTAGGACCTTTTCCATAAGCATTAATATAACTCTTTCGATGCCTTTTGAGTGGAAAGAGAATAATGAAGTTGGGATGGGGAGGGAAATGATGTCTTGATTTTCTGTGTAGGTTTTTTTCCACAGTCGTAAAATTTTTAATATATTCCCTCCTGTTTCTCAGGCCAGGGGAATCCTGATAGGAGAGGAGTTCTGTTGATGAATTTGCTCTTTGGCAGCTGCCTTCAACAACAATTTTATTCCTGCTGAAGAAGGGAGACTTATACCTGGCCTGATTCCCCTGGTACGCACCTTGTGGAGCTAATCACATTCGTATGAAGTGGGTGTAAAATGCTGCTATAGTCACATTTCACACCCACATTGCCCAGGTATAAATAACTACACAAGATGCAAGGCAGTGGCAAATCCGATCTCAGAGAATCATAAATATAATGGTTCTTTTAGGTAATGAATTTTGAAATTCCTTTCTTACAATGGACCACCGGGTTACATGTCCTCTGCAACTTTTTCCTGATTACTAACCTCTATTGCTTAATCCTTTATAACTGTGCAGAATTTTGGAATATCTACTGGACAAAGATAAGAAAAATATTGGGCGTCCACTAAAAACAAGGCAATGCTGTAGATGAACACATGACTTCACAGTCTCGCCATGCATTTCCATTTACCATAGTTAGGGCTAAATAAATGTGGCTGTGCTAACGTTTGCTATTGGATAAATATACAGCTGATGACAGAAAATGAGAGTTGCTGTTTATATGAATGACAAGCTAACAAACTGCATCATAGGGGTTATGCACCATCACCATTGCATTCTAGGACTGTACTTAGGGGTTTAAAAACTACACTCTGTTCCCTGTGATCTGATTACTTCCTTGCATTCTCTGTTTTAATTATCCATGACTATCTTTGAATGTCAAATGAACACAACCACATGCTGCACTGTTCCATTTAAGTCAAGGATGTTGACCTTTTCACTGTAAATGCTTGTTCAATTTCAATTAAGTACACTATGAAGCCATCAATAGACTCACAACTGCCACACGAAAAATCGCCATTGGCAGAAATACCCTGCTGAGTCCACTTACACTAAAACAGGACTCAGGAGTAGGTGGAGATCATCTAGAGATAATAAACAAGCACGGAGCCTCATTTGTCCATAATATATTGATGGGGGGAAAGTGCACCTGGAGATGTTCAATATGCCTGTAAATTATTGTCCCATCTGGACAGTTGTACCAGGGGTCCTGGTATTTCAGTAATTATGAAAGTAACCAGTTTGTATGGCAGCTGCAGCAAGTTTCTTTTAAAAAAGATCGAATTTAGTGAGGTAGTAACAGTCAGTCATTTCCTTGGATCTACATCAAGCATTCCAGAAGCACAAACCGAAAGGGTTGCTCTCATTGGCTAGTTTCCTAATGTTCTTCATGCAGCATCATTGATTAAGCATGTGGGAAGCACAATCTATCACAGAATGGGGGAAAGTAATATATAGAGGCATAACTTCATCTGCTGTAACAAAAATATACTAGTAACATATCAATATTATTTCAGATTTCAGTAGCTCTATTAATTAGAAATGTTTCAAGTTTGCACTGTAAAATTCTCTAGCCCTCAAGGAAAACAGAATTGTTGACAGTACAAGTTATTGTCTTAAGTAAGCTATAAAAGAGGGAGTCTGGTAGAAAAAATAAGAATACAGCAAAACTGAAGTAGGCTGTTTTTCTAAACATCCTGTACACTTGCTAGAACTTTTTTAAAATGTGCAGTTTGGTAGCCCAGTTCTATTATAAACTCACTGTTACATGACGAGGTTAGAGTCACAGGAAGAATCATTTTCTTCTAACTCAATGCTTTATTAGAGTAAAGAAAATAGCATTGTCTCTAAAGCTACTTGGGCCCTGCTTCACTGTACAGCTTCACACATCCCTCTGTGACTTCCTTTCCCTCTATTTCTTCCCTTAAAGCAATGTGGGAAATAGCCTTACCTTCAGGACCTACTCAGTTTCTCTCTCTCTCTCCATTGTGAGTTTGCTCTTTGTTCTCTCCTTTGGCAGTGCATGTTCTGAATCTGCCTCTTGGTCCCTCTCTCAGATGGATATAACTTGGGAATAGGAGTTTTGGTTTGTCATCTTCAGTAAGGGAAAAGGAAGGAGAAGGTATGTATGAAGATATCTCATCGGAAAAACACTCAAATGTGTTTGTGCTTTCCTGAATATGGCCTAGCCCAGTTTATGACATTATTTTTCCTCTGATGAATACAAATAGATGGAACAGTGTCTATTCCTCATCTTTGAAAAGTATATTTGTTTGTTGATATCTTTCTTTTAAGATGTCTTAAGAACATTACACCAAACGTAACAGAGACCATCTGGACTCACATCTGCGTGTGGCTTGATTGGTATTATAGTTTTTTCTCTCTCTCTTTTGAAATGTAGCATTCAATTTTCCATACATAATGCATTAAAGCAGTTGACTCTCCACCGTGTTCAAGCTGACAGACTGAGAGTCTGTCTCAGTAGATGTCATTATTGTTTTGGCTCCATCTCTGAGTCAGATTTCACAATTTGTGCCCATGTGTCTGCTTCAGCTAATGAAGGAAACAAAGAGCAAGCTAGAAAAAGAGATGAGAGGGCAAAAACTGAGGATACTAAAATTAATGCCCTTCAAAGCACACAACTCATGGGTTCAACTGATCATGGGTTCTAGACCTGGGGGGTCACACACAGGTGATAGTAGAGTCTGACCACCTTACCTTTCCCATATTGCTTAATAAGATGGGTCCCGGTTAGATGGAAGGAGGGCTCCCGGTATGGCAAAGGGGACTGCTGTGTAGAAAAGGCTGAGAATCATTATAGATGAGCTTTTAGCTCAAAGCTTATTTGTATAAAGAGAAATCCAATATTTTTTTTCTAGCCACTGCCAGCAGTTTCTTATGCAACCAGTACCATGTGTTTCGGTTTCCAGTGGCCTGTTGGCTTATTTGCTGCAAACAGTTCTCTCAGGAAAAATTGTTGGTACTGGAGTGGGAATTTCTGATAAAGATGCATCTGAGATGCCTTGCTACCAGCATAAGGAGAGAGACAGGGGGAAGTGGGGAGTGCCGGGGAATGACACATTAGAAAAGCTGAGACTTTTACAATCCCCCAGGCATGTCTCTATCTGATTATTTCTCATTATTTTGAGTCTTCACGAATCCTTGTATTGAGCAAGCCTCCAAAAAGGTTAGTGTTCAGGTTCCGATAAACATCTCAACATTTAGATGACTGTATTTTTTACTCCTGGAGGTCTGTGTCACACTGTCTGAAGTGACTCATGACCGTGAGTGCCTACCTCAGGCAGACTGTCAAAAACAGGGCAGACACCCCAAACCTGTGTTGTGTTCTATAATTAGGCTTCACCAACCCAGTGCCAAATGTGAACTCCTGGATTGCTATAACAGTCTTACCATGAGTCACAGTCAGTCAGTCCCCTTAGACTCTCCAGTCTATCTTGCCACCCGGACAAACTGGACTTAGTGAGAAATGTCCACTGACACCAAAAATCACAAAATAGTCAGGTTGTTTCCAGTCCCAAGAGACCTGTCACTTATCTAAGATACAAACTGATCTGGGATCTTACACCAGACACAACACCTGTAGACAATCCTGTAAAAAACTGTCTAAAGGTTTATTAATTAGGACAAAGAAATGAGAGTTATTTAGAGGTTAAAGCAAGCAAACATATACACACAAATGAATTACCATTTATGAGTCCTAAAGATGACAGAGAAGTGGTGATCTGTCAATTCAAGATGTCCTTCAGGGCAGACCTACGGGTAACCCCTGGGGATTTCTGCCTTAGTTTAATGTCTATGGCCCTATGAGAGTTCAAACAGCAGACAAATTTTCTTGTCCATGAGATGAGCTCCCTTGCATGTAGCATTTCCAAGGTGTGATAGGGCTACCCACCAGTTCTTTGTATTGTGATGTTTCTTAATGTCCTGTTTAATCTTGATAGGCATCCTTAATGGGTGGGGGGACAATTCCCATGCCTGAGTTCAGAAGATCAGAGCAAAGATTTTTAAAATTATAAAGCAAAACTTACATGTTTCCTTATAGAATGGAATACAGGCATTACAAGTGAGATTAATGCTTGCAGCAATTTACAAGCTTTTCATAGTATCAGAGGGGTAGCCGTGTTAGTCTGGATCTGTAAAGAGCAACAAAGAGTCCTGTGGCACCTTATAGACTAATAGATGTATCGGAGCATGAGCTTTCATGGGTGAACACCCACTTCGTCAGATGCACGTGGTAGAAATTTCCAGAGGCAGGTATAAATATGCAGGCCAGAATCAGGCTGGAGATAACGAGGTTAGTTCAATCAGGGAGGATGAGGCCCTCTTCTAGCAGTTGAGATGTGAACACCAAGGGAGGAGAAACTGCTTTTGTAGTTGGCGAGCCATTCACAGTCTTTGTTTAATCCTGAGCTAATGGTGTCAAATTTGCAAATGAACTGAAGCTCAGCAGTTTCTCTTTGAAGTCTGGTCCTGAAGATTTTTTGCTGTACGATGGCTACCTTAAAATCTGCTATTGTGTGGCCAGGAAGGTTGAATTGTTCTCCTACAGGTTTTTGTATATTGCCATTCCTAATATCTGACTTGTGTCCATTTATCCTTTTACGTGGGGACTGTCCAGGTTTGCCGATGTACATGGCAGATGGGCATTGCTGACACATGATGGCATATATAACATTGGTGGATGTGCAGGTGAATGAACCGGTGATGTTGTAGCTGATCTGGTTAGGTCCAGTGATGGTGTTGCTGGAGAGACTAAATCCATTCTTATAAGACTAATACCTATTTTGAATAAAACTAACATACAGGTGAGCTGGTTTGGTTTCCACCTATGCATTTGTCAGTTCTTAGCTAAAATCTATGATCTTGGTCAGAGCTGGTACTTGGTTTACCAGCATCACTGTCCGATTTTAGATTCTGCCTTCATTCATGAGTGCACTGAGTTTCAGTGTCTCACCCAGTCCCTATTGGAGACTTGTCTATATCACAAAATCAGTGTTTAGTTTGGCACAATTCTCTGTCTTTGTTTACAAGAGGCACAGGATTTGCTCTGCAAGAGCATTACAGGTCAGGATTGATGTGCATTGACAGGAACTACATGCATGCCAAGAACAAGGTCTTAAATCTAACCATTTGAGAGCTGTGATAACTCATGAGTTCAAAAAGGCATCTAAGCCTTTCTTAGCAGCTGAACACATCATAGTTTTACACTTGGGTAACACTGAAATAGCCAGTTGGATTTCTCCTTACTCTTAATTCTAGGCTGAGAACAAGTATGAAATATTTTATCTCAGAGGCTTTTGGAAAGATATAATCCATTGAAAATATGGGCTTAGAATAAAAATGCCTTTGCATCAGAGGTGGATGTTCTGGGCCAGACAGTGTAGGTTGACCTTCTGTGGTTTAACTGAGAGGGCAGATATGTGGGGAACCGACAAGAACTCTGCCAAAGAATGACTTCCCACTTCCTGAAGAAAGTAATGCTAATTATAATAATTGCTTTTTTTTCTTAATCATTTGTGTGTGGCGTTTGTTTTGTTTGTTTTTCCCCATTGCCTAGTCCCAATGAATACAGATCATACCAGGCAGGCCTGCTCCAGCCAATACCTCAACTGCTTTTTCCTGTCCCAGCCCTTCCCTCCTCAGTTGACAGAATTTTTCCCTCCTTTCCCATCTTGCTTCTGGGGTTCCTGCCTTTCTAGGGTCTGGCCTGCCAGGAACACAAAGCCTATTTGGAGTTCTAGTGGGAACAAGGTAGCTGAGGCAATGCCTTTTATTGGACCAACTCCAACTATTTGGAGTTCTGGTGGGCAGAGGAAGAGGGGAATAGGGACATTTTAGGGGCTGGGGAAGCTGGGGCTGGAGTGGAGAAAGGGAACTCTGGGACGAGACGAATAAGAGCTGGAGTTAAAGGAGATAATGGGAAGAGGTGAGACAGAAAAATGTGGGAAGGAGAACAAGAACTAGAGAAAGGCAGAAATTGTACCCAGGAAGCTTGTGTCTTTTTAACTTCAGGTGCACAAGTTTCATTCTGGGTTCGGGCCTCCCTTTGGAGTTGGGTTCACATGATAACCCTGGTCAGCGCTTAAGAGATCTTATTATAGGTGTGGCAATTTCCTGCAATATCCTGGACAAACCTGACTGAATTAAGTTTATGCACCTTACGAGCTCATTGTATTAAAAATACAAATGTTTATGTATTATTGTGGGATTGTATGTAACTTGTCTAGGAGACATAACTAATGTAAACCTTGGCAAGTGTTATGAGTTTTAAAGAACTATTAAACAATAGGCTAAGACCAGAATGAACTGCTAGTTGAGTAGGTTTCTTAAGAAATACTGTGAGGAGGGGAATGCAAATGCCCATCTCCAGACCTTATCTATTGAAGCTTAGTCCTGGGGAGAGAACTTTTGTCTATGAATTACCTATTCCCAGGGTCAAAAAGCCCAAACGGCATAAAGGAGTAACTCTCAGATTCTTGGTGGTTCTTTTCTGAGGAAAAGGAGTTATGGACTTGTAGACACAGGATTGGTGGGGTTTGAAGGACTGTTCACTGGCCAGAACCCTTGTTGGAGTGAGGGGACAATCTCTGGTAAGCTTATTGGCATGCATGTAAGATTCTTTTATTTTTTGATATGTTTTCTCTGTATTGCTTTTACCTTAGGAATAAATGTGCTTGCTTAGAAGGAGCTGTGTTCTAACTTAATTGTGGCAATTACAGTGTTTACCTGCTCTAGGGCAAAAAGTAAATCTGGCCAGCATAGGTAGCCTGACTTTGCTGTGGAATTCCCAGTGGTCAGCCTCGAAATACCCTGGTCAGGAGGGAGAAAGACATGTGTCTCTACCCAGGACAGGTGATGCCTGGAGAGCTGGAAGCCTATGAGAGGGTACCCTTGCTGGATCACAAAGAGGAAATAGAAGTACAGTTGTCCTGAACTGTGACAGATCCCATACTGCTTAATGATTTTGGTTGTGCTGTATCTCTCAGCAGCTTTTTAATAAGATTGAACACTGGATAGCTCTTTGGTGATTAATAGGAAATGCTGAAATGTCTGGAACAGTCCTCCTTTGGGTTCCAATTGCATTTAGAGAATAGGAGAACCTGGGTAGTTTTGTATCAGAGGGGTAGCCGTGTTAGTCTGGATCTGTAAAACAAGTTTCTTCATGAGGTTGGTGGATTTCCACTCCATACGGCTAAATGCAGTTCCTTGCATGATGTCAAGTATCAAAGGGGTAGCCATGTTAGTCTGGATCTGGCTAGTTTTATACATATTGAGTCTTGTTTACACTGATTTTTGCGTAGTTGCAACTTCATTCACATCAGTAGAATTACTCCTGATTTACATTGGTGTAAGTGAGAGGCAAATCAGGTCCATTATGTGGGAGTGTCCAAACAATGTAGAATTTGGAGAATCAATGGGAGGTCATCTTGGCACAACAGCACATATGGATTTGCAACCAAGTATATACCATAGCTATTTCGGCAGACACTACCAACCTGAGTAGCTCAACTCCATAGAAGCCTCTTTGTTTTGGAACACCAATGATTGCTTCTAAGAAATTGATTCCATCAGTATGAAAACAAAACAACCCCTCTGAAACAACCTATAGAACCAAATGTTGCATAATGCATCAACTGTTTGTTGAAGGTGCCTACATTGAAGACAAGGGGTCATAGTCACTAGCTGGTGTAAATTGTCATAGCCCTTGTCATAAGTAGTTAGTTAAGGGTTAAGGTCTACCTGTAAAGGGTTAACACAGAACAAAGAACACAGAGACCCTCTGGGCTCTCTTTCTTTTTTAAATTCTCTTCCTGATCCTCCCTCCAAAGGACAATCAGGGGAAAGAAATCCCAAATCCCAGAAGCAGCGTCTTTGTAACCCTGTTAGGTTAACCAGGTAGACTCCAACCTACAGCCCTATTGGCTTCAATTGAGCTTTGTTGGTTTAAACTAGCAGAAGATTTGGCCCAAGGTCTTTTGCTAGTTCTACCAAACCTCACTACTACAATACTATTACTTGTTTGTATCATGGTAGTGCTAAAAGCCCCCAATCAGAATCCTGAACTTCATTTTTCAAGGTGCCAAATGAACATATTGTAAAATATAGTCCCTGCTGTGACGTATCAACCTTTCTTCAGCAGTATATGACTGAAAGTAAATTTGCACCATGTAAGATTACTTGTCTGAAGTATGATTCTGGAACGTTACAGGATTTGGGAATAACTTGAAGTAATGCCATTTGTCTAGCATGAGCAAAGTTCACAGCATGCACTTATAAAATATCTTTCTAACTACTGAAATTATCCATGTATAATCCCTACAACACTCCAGGGCCACAAATTTGGCTCATTCATCAAACTATATGTTGTAATATCGTCCAAGGGGTGCACAGTTATACTTAGACTGCATATGTTTTCAGTCTGTACATATTCTAAGTAATGCATATTTATTTGTTCAATGAACTTACATTAAAATGAATGGAAATCATTTTAATTTATCTCATTAGCCTTCCATTTGATGTGTGTAATATCTGTTTTTAATTCTTTCTGCTTGTTTTATTGAAAGTGAGGATGAAGATTTTATAAGGAAATTTTTTCTCCTTGTTCTAGTGATTAGATCTTCCAGCTTTAAGTCACTCTTCTTCCTCTATCCTGTATCACTCCACCTGCTACAATCCACATCCCCATCACAAGCTGTTGTCCCAATCTGCTCCAGCCTTTTTGGTTCTGAGTCTTATCATTCACTTGAGACCCTATGCTGTAGGATGTTGCCTCATGAGTAAGAATATGATTTAGTCTCAGACGTCATGGAAGTCAGTGACTTTACTGGACCTCTGTGACTTCTGCAGCTTCAGCTGTCAGCGGCTGCAGCTGGGGCTGTGCACCCTGTGGCTGGAGCTGGGGCTGCCCTTGCCGCCCTTCCTCCCTTGGGTTGGGGCAGGAGCCAGGATTGTGCGCCCCGGCCCTGCAACTTCGGCTGGGGCCAAAGCCGGGGCTGTGTGTCATTTCCCCTGTGGATGCAGCCAGAGCTGGAGCCGTGTGCCCCTTCCCTAGTGGCTGCACTGGGGTTGTGCTCTCCCCACCAATTGGCAGTGGGGCTTGGGCTGTCAGTCCCTCCCCACAGGGCTCCAGCTGTCATTCTTCTCCCTCCCCTCCCCCCAACCTGCCCTCTGGTTATTTTTAGTAAAAGTAACAGACTGGTCACTGGCTCCCATGAATTTTTGTTTATTGCCCATGACTTTTATTAAAAATAACTGTGACAAAATCCTAACCTTATTCATGAGTGACTGGCTTCACCTTTAATGGCTTTCCTGCCCTGCTAGTCCTCACGCTCCAATATTGTCTCCTTAAACTCCCAATTTTCTATTCTTCTGCCACTGGTAAATTGTTTGTATTTCTTTGCTTTTTTGGGGGGTTACTCTTTTCCCCACTCAACTCTGATAGTGATACAGTTTCTGACTTGGCTTCTGTGCTGATTTAGCACTTTGAATGTGACTGTGCCTTTTTATAGTTCTGACGCTGCTTCTATTTTTTCCCACCCACCATTCTGATCATCTTGTCTGACTGTCTTGTGACTTTTTTTTCTTGAGTCAGCCTCAGACATTCCATTAATTCTTCTTTCCCTTTGTGCCAAGTGTAGCAGCCATATTTGCTCTGCCCGCTGCATAGCTCATTTAGGTGTGTATTTTTAGTCTATCTGAATTCAGAAGAATTGTTCTCTACCATTTCTATAGAACATTCATACATAGGAAACTATGCATTAGTCAGAATTTGGAATATAAATGAAATGATATATTTTTGAGGCTTCTTGAGTACCATGGAGGATCCTGGATCTTGAACTCTAAGGGGAATTTTCCATTGCATTTATCTGCATGCATCAGAAAATTCATGAATATCCCAGTGATATTACCACTTATTATACTGCAGAGGAGGACCTAGGTTACAAAGTATTTGGTACTTGTGTACTGAATTGGCTTGAATTTAGATCCTTTTTCTACATACCTGAGAGGTAATAATTGGAGATATACCAATCTCCTAGAACTGGAAGGGACCTTGAAAGGTGATCAAGTCCAGCCCCCTGCCTTCTACTAGCAGGACCAATTTTTGTCCCAGATCCCTAAGTGGCCCCCTCAAGGATTGAACTCACAACCCTGGGTTTAGCAGGCCAATGCGCGAACCACTGAGCTATCCCTCCCCCCTCTCTCACTTAGACTGTCTACACTAGCACTTTTGTCAGTCAGGGGTTTGAAAAAACACACCCCTGATTGATATGTTTCATCAACAAAAGCACCGCTGTGGACAGCACTATATCGGTGGACGATGCTACAGCCGCTTGTTGGGGGTGGTTTAATTATGCCAGCAGGAGAGCCCTCTCCCATCAGCATAGAGTGGCTGCACGGGAGACCTTGCAGTAACACAGGTGCAGCAGTACAGGCTGCGCCGCTGTAAGGTCTATAGCATAGACACAGCCTTATACGAACACTTCTGTATTTCCTTTTTCCTTTTACAAATCAATACTAGGTTGCTTTCTTGTTTCTTGCTATCAATTAAGTAAATCAGGTCCTCCCTCTGCTTTGTTGTATGATTGTTTTTTTGTGTGTGGTCCTTTTTGACCTGAATTTTCCATATGAGTTACTTTGTTTTTGTTAACTTTCTTCTGAAAGATGCTTAGCTGAGTTTTATCCTCTCTTCCTTTGACTAGGTCTTTCTACCTAACATTATTGTACTCGTACTGTAAGTGAAAGCACAGGTGTATGAAACATAGGAGAAATCAGCGCAGAAAGGGCTGGCAGTCTCCTGATCCTTTGTGTATAACAGTTTTCATAGCTAATGGAGACATTGGGGGGAAATCTATTATCTATTGTGATAATTCAATCTTCCCTAACCTTAGCATGATTCATGTATCAGTCACAAGACTGAGTTTGAGATGTCCTTTTAATAGTCTCACTGTTTTTCATTGCAAGAAGAATGGATTCAGTATAAATATAGATCTCCTGAAATCTTGGAATTTTGGAGTAAACTGTGACTTATTTGATTGTTATTTTTCTGTAAGTGCTATAATTCACTGAAACGGTTCAGCTTTTATTATGTTGAGGCTTTTTCTCCTCCAGTCCATGAGATCCTTTTACCCGCCACTGGCTTCAATACCACTTTATTCTTTACTCACAGACTTGAATGTCTGAAGTCAGTGCACACTTTAATGAGGTGTTGCTCATTGAAATGAAACAGGAAATGGTACTGTATGGCTATAATATTGTATAGTATGTGTGTCACTGGTCTGGATGCATTATACATCCATTGGCATTTTGAAGGGGTAAGATAACAGAATGAATGAAGTTTTCAAATGAAGGTGTGTGTCTATCAATAATTTTAAAGGCACCCATGTCAAAGTGGCCTAATTTTCAGAGGTTCTGAGTACTCACAGTCCCCTCTGAAGTCAGTGTGTTGGGAGTGCTCAGTACCTTTGAGAATCAAGCCACTGTTAAGGGCCTAAATAAGGATTTAGGAGACTAACTTTAGACATGTTTGAAAATTTTGGCCTGAGTGTCATTGATTTAACTTATTTAATGACCCCCTGTATTTCTTAAAGATACACGTAATTGAAATCCTAAGCCTAAACAAGGACTAAGTTTTTTTGTGCAAAAATCACACCATAGGAAGAAAAAGCACCAGGAGGAAAGAACAAGCCTAAACAAGGACTAAGTTTTTTTGTGCAAAAATCACACCATAGGAAGAAAAAGCACCAGTGAGGATTTTGCCAAGTCTACTTCTTTGGGAGTTTTACTGTTCAGCCTTAATATGAAACACCCACAGCAGAATTAACAAAGATAACAAAAAGGAAAATTAAATAAATCCAAATAGACTAGCATGACCATGAGATGCAGCACTAGATCTGCTGCCCCTATGAGGGGAAGCCCCTACACTTGAACATCAAGGATGTTCCGTATTTCTGAACAAACAGCTGAAGGCAGACTGCTACTTTCTCTACTGTTAATTGTTGTGATTTTGTGCCTTCCCCAATTGTGAGCAAAATGAAAATGGAGAACTGAGGGAATTGTTAAAGCAGTCTTTAACATCTGATAAATGCTCCCTGATGCTAGAGAGTGTTACTGTCATCGATGCAGAAAACAATGGGGAGACCTGTGCTTCATGAAGAAGTCTTAAAGCTAATGCTGCTATCAAGTAATGAAAATGAAAGCCAGCAAAATGCAATAATGGAAATAGATCATTCAGAACCTCCAGTCTTGGTTACTGCAAAGGAAGCTAATCAGGAGCTGCAGCCTGCTCTCTGTTTCGCTGAACAGAGCACAGGGCACTGATTTACAGGACAGTTCTCAGATTTAATAAAAGAAGCATTTGCACTGGGGCAAGTAATGGCTTGTCAAACCTCGGCTGATGAGTTTTTAATTTAAAAACTTCTTAAAATGTCTTGTATCATTTTTAAATGAATCCGTGTCTGCAGTATTATAGCATTATGGATAAAGACCAACCTTTATCTCTTATGTAAATAGCTAAGAGCTAGATTGTGCTATTTAATTATCATCAGCCTGCAGGAAGGGACAATGCAAAGCTACTCCATCCCAGGGAAAGCATCAGGAAGGATATTGTGCCGTGGCAAGGAAGAATGTCTCACTGGACACCATGGGTGCACAGAGGCATGCTACTTCCTCCTACACCCATTTTGCAGGGTGCAACTGATAGCTCCATTCCCATGTGGCTGTCCAGCTTTGGTGGCAGGCTCATATTGGGGTTGAGCCACTGGGGCACTGAACACCGTCTGGTAAACAGTATACACTCAGACTGTGTAAGGGCAAGCAGGATATGCAAAGGGTAGGATATAGGCCCATGTAAAAGACTAAGTAGAGACTCTATCTAAAGTTGGTAACTTTCCAATGAAAGCTAACTGATTTTGAGCAAGGGTTAAACTGATTTTCACATTGGCTTTAACTAGAGAAGTTTTTTAAATGAGTCTAGTCGACCCTGTACACTTTTCTGGTAGAGACAAGGCCTTGGTTTGGATGTGAAGATTTCTGGAACACCCTATTTTTAGCCTGGCTAAACTTACTATTCTAAGAGAACAGCCTTTTAAAAATATATATTTTGTCTCTGGTCTAGTATCTTTCTGTGTATACTTGGGGATGTGCTTCAGATAGTTGCAAGGTAAGAACTGAAATAGTTAGATAGAAACAAGATGTGGGAAAGAGAGAACATATTGCTATGGAAATGGTCACCAGAGGGCACCATTACATATAGTCTTACAAGTCCTTTTCCTAAGAATGCAAGCTAGTTTTTAGTCTTGGAAGAAAATGCTGTGAAGTGGGTTTTTGGATTCAGCTTTCTTTGGGGGAGCTGTGGCAAGCAGTAAGAGCAGATATGCCAAGCCTGCAGAAAAGCGCAGAAATTTGGCTTGTTTTTGGCTTAATTGGCTTATGAGTTGCTTGCTGGCTAGTTTTTGGCTTGTAGCTTGTTGCTTGTAGCTTGTTGCAGCTTATTGCTTCTTTTTTTTGATTGGCTCCTGGCAAGCAGGGGCAAGGGGCAAGCAGGGGAAAAGGGGGGGTGGAGTCAGGGGTGCACAGCAGGCCCATCACAGTTCCAGACTGCATTCTGGGGGATCTAGTCATATAGAGTGTTGAGGTTCCTAGGGATTGGCTTGGTTTGGCCTTGTTTTGAAATGGGATTAGCTTCATTTTTGGCTTATTGGGAAAGTCGGGTTGCTTATTTATTGTGTGAAAGTTGGCAGCTGTGAGTAAGAGACATTGATGTCTGCCTTAAATTTTCTAACTAGTCAATGCTTGAGGAAGAGTTGCTCCCTGGGAATTAGGCATTAGTGTATAAGGATAAGATCCCTAAAAGAGGTGATCTATGTCACCCATGTCTCCTCCTTTGGGAAGCTGACCTGACATCGGTTACTGCTCATCAGAGGGGCAACAATATGTACAACTTTCAACCTTTAATTGTGTGTAGTGATTGATATTTCATTGCAATTACCAGACTAATAAAATTCTTCACCAGAGGTAGAAGACCAAGGGAAGTTAGGAGACATGCACTTCTGTTACTCTTTTGGAGATCCAATGAACTTCTAAATGAGATTCAAACTTTTCGCTCATTTCAGCGTTATTTTCAGTCTGAAACCCAGGGAGAATGGTAATAGTCTGAAGGGAGACATGATGTGCTGCAGTAAAACACCTCCTAGCAGAACCTGTGTGATGGGCCTCTAACCAGTTTCACTGAGGCAAACATTCTGATCAGAGCCATGAATAGGAGGCAGGATGGCTTTCCTGTTAAGTGCATACTATCGCATTTATGAAACCTGAGTTTCTGAAAACTGTTAGAAAGCTTTAAAATCATAACGTGACTAAAGGACTGTGTTTGGGGACTGGAGAGCCCCCATGCAGTGTGCACTCTAGGGTGCTCCTGTGTCCTCGGAGTGAGTCACCTTTGCCTTTCTTGTTTCAATGTTCATCTCATCACTGTTTTTCGCATGTTTTGTTTAATATTGTAATACATGTTTGGCTTCCACTTTTTTCAGCAGTAGGAGCCATGGTTGAGCCTGTCTGGGCAGGCTGTGCATGTGTCCATCACAAGGCACACGCATAACTTAAGACATAGAGGGGTAGAGTTAAGAGCTTCTCTGTGTGGAGAGGTGACAGACTCTGAACAGAGAGGGAGGCTTATCTGCCCGCACGCAGTTCACCTCACTGGACCACCCAGCAGGGAGAGAGATTGCTTACTGTACTTGCTATACTACATGTAGCCTAGGAATATTCATTTGGAATCTATTGTGGTTTTCAATAAATGGTTAAAATCCATTTGGGCTTTCGAACTTAACCGAATTGCTCTAGGGAGAAGGCCAGTTTGTACTAACAGTAATTGTTTAATTGCCATTAGAGCGGCAGGAAGACCTCTGAAAAGTTTATTAGAAATAGAGTGAAATGAGACAAACGTCTTTAGAAAAATGCTTTATAGACTACCACATTTCAGAAGAAATATAGCTTTTGGCAGAAAATGAGAGTTATGAATAACACATTGAATAGCTTAAATACATTGTTAAATTGTTTAGGTATCAGAATTTCCCTTCATTAAAACGATTTTAATCTGACTAGAAATGACCTGGATTTCAAATAGCTTAAAAAAAATAAATAGCAAAACTTCTGTATGTGGAACCCAAACTGAAACAGTGTTTAGTGCTGTGTCTTGTTGTAATTACTGTGCTGACATTGTTGCTGACACTGGTGCACAAACACGGAAGTGACAGCAAAAGAAGTAATGTGGGTGTAATTTCAGGAAGCTGAATTTAGATAATCATGTGCCCATGGTGATAGATCTCTTAGTAATAGCTAAGCTAGCTAGATTTAGCTCAAGAGGTAAGGCTCTGTGCTTCAGAGTAAAAACATATCTTTTCCCCTTAAGACGAGCAGACACCCCTCTTAATATACACTGGGAACAGGTACGGATAAGAAATTGACATTTTTACATAGTCACTTTTCAGAGTAGAATCCCATTTTAATATGTTCAGGGTGTGTGTGTTGTATATAATTTCTTTTAAAGAAAGATGAGATTGCAAAGTCCAATACTCAAAAGTTGGGAAATGCCAGAATTAAAGTTGCTGGTTCAACCTTAATTTAATCTTGTGTTTATGGTACTGTCTGTAATTATATAGCATGTGATTATTTTTTCCACAGGACCTTTCTACTCCTATTCCCCCACTCTTCCTTTTGCTGAGCACCAGTTTTGATCATTGAGAGCACATGAGACAGTCTCCCTGCTCTCAACACCACCTCAGCCCCCAGCACCTGGAAGGAACAATTATAATTAAAGTCCTTCTTAGCCCCGGGCTGGAGCATGCCCAGTGCAGATGGAATCTTCTGAGAATTTAGCTGCCAAACAAGCCTCTATTACACATGTATGATCTGTGATTTTTTTGTGTGGTTTATTACTGGGCCGAACTTGGGTGGATTTTCACAGGGACAGCAAAGGACACATCCTTGCATCAGAATAATGCTCCTGCCAAATAGCAATCCCCCATTCCCAAGCATGGAGGCACTGTAGATTTTCAAATGAAATAGTTGAAAGACTTTTTTTTTTTTTTTAACATGGGCAAAAATTTTCTATAATCTTGTTCTTAGAAACAACTAGCTTTTGCTGAAACTTTCCACAAGAGGCAGAAACCTGGGAAGGAACAATTTAGCCTGAATTGTTGAAGTAATGGAAAGTTATTGTGACAGTGCGGTTCTGGCGGGACTCAACTGAGAGTGCCAAATCAGGACCAATTGCTCAAACAGGGCAGTTACAGCCCTAGGCTGGGGTTTTTCCACCTCTAAGGCAAACCAAACAAGCCAGACAAAGAGGACTCTGGTCTCACCCCACTGGCTAACCACAAGTCACACAAGCAATTTCCTTAGACACTCCAGTCTCCCAGTATCACCACCAGTGCACTCGTCCTGGGGATGAATGATTATGAAACCCAACACCCCAATAAAAGAAAAAGGTTCTCTTGATCCCAAAGGACCAAGCCCCAGACCCAGGTCAATATACACATCAGATCTTACCCACAAATCACGCTGTTGCCAATCCTTTAGAATCTAAAATCTAAAGGTTTATTTACAAAGGGAAAAAGGTAGAGATGAGAGGTAGAATTGGTTAAATGGAATCAATTACATACAGTAATGGCAAAGTTCTTAGTTCAGGCTTGCAGCAGTGATGGCATAAACTGCAGGTTTAAATCAAGTCTCTGGAGTACATCCCCCGCTGGAATGGGTCCTCAGTCCCTTGTGTAGAGCTTCAGCTTGTAGCAAAGTCCCTCCAGAGGTAAGAAGCAGGATTGAAGACCAGATGGAGATGATGCATCAGCCTTATATAGGCTTTTCCAGGTGTAAGAACCTCTTTGTTCTTACTGTGGAAAATCACCGCAAAATGGAGTCTGCAGTCACATGGACAAGTCTCTGCATACCTTGCTGAGTCACAAGGCGTGTCTGCCTTCTCTCCATGGGTCAATTGTGTAGCTGATGGTCCTTAATGGGCCATCAAGCAGGCTAAGCAGAGCTAACACCAGCTTGTCTGGGATGCTTCCCCCAGAAGCACAGCACCAACTTGAAATACAGACAGCATAGAGCCAACATTCATAACTTCAACTAAAAATGATACACACATACAGACAGCATAATTATAACCAGCAACCCATAATCTGGTCTTAGACACCTTAGATGACCCCCTTTATCTAAGATTTGGTGCCACTACAGGACCTTGGTTGCAACCCATGTTCTATATGGTCCCAATTTATATCAATAACGTCACAGTTATAAGCAACTGAAAATAGGGCCTTATAATGGAAAGTGGTAGACAACCTTAACTAGAAGTGTTGCTATCAACTCTGCCTACCATGTGCCAGATACTGTAACCTTTGTTTATGCATAGTATTTATTTATGTGAATCCCATTGATGTCTGCTACTGCTACCTTACCTGCCTTTCCCCCCACACCCCAGATAAATCAGTGGTACAAAAATCTTCGTATCACTATGTGCAAACCTATTTGGAGTATCAGGATTTTACACTTGGAAGCAGAGCTAACTTGGCATTGCCAGTATGTCCTGAAAACAAGGGATTCGCATTACTGCTAGAACACAAACACAGCACTACCTGGTTCTGCAACTGAAAATCATCTTCCCCAAACATGGCACAGAACTATTTAAGTGTAATTAACGCTAATGGCATGAGGGCCATCTTGGTATTCAGACTGTTGAACTGTAGACAGCAAATACCAACAAACATAGCAGTAATTATGAACCTTTCCCTACTGTATCAGGACTATTTAATTTACATAGTATAATGAAATCATATAGTTTAAAGGCTCTTCAGGTATGTTCAGATCAGCCGTTTACAGCGTGCACACAGCACAGTATAGGCATGCCTGTTTCTTAGATTATGTCTGTGCTAGTCTAAAAATAACTCCATGAACATATGTACTAAAGTATTTTGGAATAAGCTTCCTTTTTTTTTTTTAAACTAACTGCAATAAATCAAACTGTAGAGCCAAGCACATGCTGTTGCAGCTACTGGTGCAAAGTCATACATCATTTCTCAGCAAAACAAGACGACTGCTGAGGATTTTTTTTAATCCCTTAAAAGTATTTATTATGGAATTTTTGAAAAAAGGGACGTAGGAAAAATGAACTTCCCCTCTGATTTTTAATTTGGAATTGCTGATGGAAAGTTGCTCACCTGGCCTTTTATGCAGTAATTTTAATAATCTTATTGAGGTATTACATTTGTAGGTCACCAGTTCACAGCTGGCCCTTGACATCCAAAGGTCAGTACCCTCTGATAGTTGTCTTGTGGCCTGTGTTAAATGAGTTTTAGCTCATTTCCTAGTGCATAGATGACCATCTCACAGCAACCATAATTGTCCATATATGGACGATCAGCATTACCAGGGAGCGGAAAACCACGTTCTTATAGAAGGGTAGCACTGATGGGAAAGGTGTAACATGTTAAAGAAATTCAGGAGTCCATCACTGCAGCTATCTCCTTGTCTACTTGAGTATAGATCCAGGACCAGGCTCAACAGGCTACTTGCTGACTCGTCCAGAGTTACCACAACTATGCACCAGCTTGGCCCAGGTTCCTCTCCATGCTGTGACTGTGGGATAAGCTTTGCAGATGATAATGTAACGCTGACAGATCTGGGTCGTCACCGGGCGGGCTCGAACGGGGGACCTCTGGAGCTTAGTGCATGAGCCTCTATCACATGATCTAAAAGCCAACTGGCTGTCAGCGAAGGTTGTAGAGCAGACTCATTTAACTCTCTAAGTGGTCTCGGTGCCACTAGATGGGACAGATCACCACATTGAGGAGGTGTGTGGGTTACAATAACTCATGGTGAACGAGTGCCCAGCTTGAAATCTGGAGGCTAGTTTACAATGCCTAGCTTCCCTTGATATAGAGGCTATCCTCTGGTTACAGAACCTGGGCACTGAGCTTTGATGTCTGCATACAAGAGGAGTAGAAGCAACCGTAATAACATGTGGCACTAACTGGCATCCTTGTGGGTGACTTGGAAGCCCATGAATGAGTGATTGGAGGCAGTTTTGCCCTGAGAGCTACTTCTTTCAGTTAAGGGTCAAAGCACTTAGGTGGGGTGGGGAACAGGAAGAGGAAGCTGCCCCTGTGCTGTGAATAACAGAAGACTCGGAGTCACTCTCTCACTATAATTAAAGTTACTTAAATGTTTAAAGATCACATTGTTCATGGCCAAGCAATAATATCTCTTATGACTTTATATGGTAGCTGTTAGACTTACCATAGTGAACCTCTTGGTGAGCAGTGATCGGCCTGTCAGGGAGAGATTGAAGCAGGGAGGAAGGGAAGAGAGGTCAGACATGAGTTTGTCAGCAAAGAGGAAGTGGAGGCCAGGAGAAGAAGGGAGTCCAGGGATGAGAGATGCATACGAGTTTAACAGTGGCGCAGAAGTTGCAATCAGTACTTTGAACCAAACCTTTGGCGAGCCACCACCCCCTGATTACTGAGTAGTAGTAGATGCCCTAAATAACCCTAAAACCTTATTATTTTTATAAGATTTGGTATCTGTTGTGTTTCCTCTCTCTGTCTGGTTTTCTCACAGTAGACCTGTGAGGCGAGGTCACATCAGAGCAGCATGATAATCATTCCTTATCAGTCTCAGTTTCATTTGTGTGCTTTCTGTGAGGCTGCTCTAGGTTTGCAGACTGCTCCTCTAGATAACATTGTATCTCTGTTGAGCCTTTCAACCTTTAAATCTGCAATGTGGCATTCTTTGAGGTTGAGTGAAGGATGAGCAAACTTAAAGCTCTGTGTCACATGTCTTGATTACTGCGACATTTTTCTTTCAGGCCTTGACAAATGCAATCTTCCCCACTCATATCTATTCAGAATGCAGCTGCAAAGATCATTTTACTAGTCCATTACTTTGACCATATCACTCCTCTCTTACAGATTGATTCCTGCCTCCCATTGGCTGATACCAGCCTCCATTTCCTACTTGTTTACATTTTCAAACAAGCACCTTTGTGCTTTCTCCCATGCTGCCCCCCACAAGGAGAAATAGCTCCCTGTAAACAGCTACAAAACTCCTTCTTCAGATCCCACCTTTGCCATGATGCCCACAAAAAACTTGACATTGATTAGGTTGCTGGTATGGTCAGATCGCAGCCTATCATGCCAATCAGTATTGTTTCACTGTTTTCTTATACTCCCCCATTGGTTTTTCTGGGTATGTCTATGTTGTGATTAAAACCCCTGTGACATCGAGTCTCAGAACCTGGGTTAGCTGACTTGGGCTCTTGGAGCTCAGTCTGTGAGGCTATAAAATTGCAGTGTAGACGTACATGGAAAGACTAATGAGGGAGTACAAGGAAACAACGAGAAGTCTAAACTGCAATTTCATAGCCCCGCAGCCCAAGCCCAAGTCAGCTGACCTGGGCTATGTGACTCGGAGCCATGGGGTTTTGAATGGCAGTGTAGACATACTCTCTGTCTTCAACTGTGGTCTCTTGCTGTGTACTTGGGTTGTAAGGTCTTGGGGAAGGGAGACTGTCTTGCTGTCTATTTGTACAGCACCTAGCACAGTGGGGTTCTGGCCCATGACTAGAGCTCCTATGAAGATAGTAAATAATAATGATATGTGTAAGTTTCTCCTGCTGTTTTTATAGGCAGTGTGTGTTTGCAATACATTTGTCTGTGTTTGAGGTTTTATATAACTATGTGTATTTAATACTTTATTATGGAGGATGTGTCTGTGGCTACAGCAGGCAGAAAGTTCAGAGAGTACCAATAAAAAGAAGTTGCTGTGAGATAGTGTAGCAAATCTTGTCATATATATTGTGTCATAATGTTACTGGTGAGTTTTCATTCCTCGAATATGAATTGTTGCACAGGGTAAAATGAGCAATAGCTACGTTGAATGATCCACATAACCAAAGTAAAAAAGAGCATGATATACTTTGGTCAGATACAATTTATGTTCCTGAGGTATAATACAGAACTTGTGAATTAGTGGGTTGGGCTCATCCTCACATTATGATTTTGTTTAATCTTTTTTTAACATGCATATTTTTAGAATAAATCCTTTCTGTATGTCATGTGTATCTGAGGACCTTGCTATTGTACTGGGATAGTCAGTTAAGTGAGTTGTTATGGAGGACTAGCTTCAATTGATATTTAAAAAAAAACCCTTTTGCTTCCTTCATACTATACCGGTGTCACTTTTGGAACCATTAGGGTGACACTTTTTGGACTGAGCAGCTCAGAAGACCAGATTTGTAGCTACTGGAAGATTTATTTTTCCCCAGATAGTGAATTTTTATTCAAATTTATGTGGAATAGCAAAAATGCAATGCCTATCTGCTCCACAGTTTGCTGGTTGTGTAACCTCACATCAGAATTTGCTCCCATAGCGGAGACCCAGAAAATAACATTGCCCTAATTACTGGTAACATTATAATGTAATTAGTTAATGGGAAATGCCACAGGAATACAGTAATGTTTAGGAGTTTTTTCTTGCGATTTAGTACTGTTATCGGTATATTTGTTCCATTACTCTCAGATGTTCGATATTATGGCTCAGATCCTCTGCTGCATTCAGTCTTTGCTGGTGCCAAAGAAGTGTGGGTCTTGTGACTCCCTGATTTTCAGACTGGTTTCTCTGTCAGCGCTGGTGTAGTTTAGAGCAATTTGGGGGGGGCTTTTCTAAGCTCCACTTGCTGGTAATGACTGGTAATGGGGTGTGCACTAGCTGGGAATAGTCAATGTTCTGTAGTACTTCTGGCATCCCTCACATGCTGGGTAGAACTGGGTGAAATATTTTATCCAAACTGTTTTTTGCCGAAAAATGCAGAGTCAGGTTGACTGAAACATTTCTACATATTTGTGTCAGTTTTGATTAATTGTTACGGTGGAAACAAAAAAGAAAAAAAATCAGAAATGTCAAAATGAGTCATTTCAACATCAAAATAAAATGTTTTGATTTTTCAGGCTACATTGATATGGTGATTTAGGCAGCATTCATAAAGGAAGTGGTGGTGTCCCCCTGAGATGTCGGAGAGCCAGCTTCAAATCCCTGCTCTGCCTGATTTGAAGCAGAGACTCAAATGCAGGTCTCCCACATTCCAGGAGATTGCTTCAATTATTTGGTGGCCTGGGGTGGAGGTCTCACAATCTCTCCTGTTGGAGCTGTTTCACTTGTACCCATAATTAAATATTCACTGAAACAGGGATTGGAACCTGGATGTTCTCCCTCCCAGGTGAGTACCCTAAACATCAGCTTATGGCCTCATTCTCACTCTTTGGCCTAATAATTTTTCAAGTATTTTATATGAAATGGGACAGCTCCCTCAGGAAAAATCAAGCTATTTTCCCACCCTAGAATAGTTTAGTGGTGAGGGGACACCTTTGGGAGAGTGGAGATTTAGGTTCAAGGCTCTACTCCACAGCAGGGATTTGAACCTGTGCCTCCTATATCCCTGATGAGAGCCCTCACTACTGGGTTATTGAGAGGAGGCAGGGCTGTCATCATCTGCTCTCCCTCTGCCTTCTTTATTTTGTGAGTCTAGCCTAATCCTTCATTTCCTGAGTTTTTATTAAAAAGGTTAAAAATGTCCAGAACAAAATGTTTTAAGTTGAAGAAAACATTTTGTTTGTCTCCAAATTACATTTGTCCAACTGTTGTTTTGCTGAAAATTCTGGTTTGGGTTGAACCAACTTTTTTTCCCCTTCCAGAACTGCCAGAGAACTGGAAAGTCAGTTATTCACCCAGCTCTAATGCTGGGGACAGAAGGGAGGCATAAGAGCAAATATGCTGACTCTGTGCCAGCTGAGAACTCCGATGCTAGGGGAGTTCTCTGCTAATGATCAAGTAGAGTCCTTCTGTGCCACTCAAGCAAGGCAAAGAGGCCAGATATTCTGCCCCTAAATTTGCAGTTGGAAGAGAGAAATAGTCAGATTTAGATGGGATGTGCTAAGCAGAAAGATTGACAAGTAATAATGGCTATTACCTGATTGTTTGTGCTTTACAGAATAAAACAAGATCAAAATAAAAAAAAAATCTCAGAAACCACTGCCCTCAATTTCCCAAAGCAAAGCACAACAACACGCATAATCGGAGGTTATTTTAATAACCCATTATCAGCCAAGCGGAGATCTGAAATTATGGGCTAATAGTGGGAGGTATTTTGTTGTTCAACAAAGAACAGTTGCTTCAGGGGAAAAGGAACTTTGCTGCAGTCCCTTTGACTGCACTGAATGGTCTGCTGCTGAGCTTAGATTAGTCCTGTGACAGGCAGTAGCTATGGGGAATACCACAGTCAGTGAGCTTTTTCTCTCCCCTCAGAAAGTTTCAGTGTAGCGAAGGGATGTATTACAACCACCATATGGCACTAGCTTACAGTACTGCTAAAGTTAAAAATAACCTACCCACCCCTAAGACTGGTGTGGTGCCTAGGAGGATATGTTTTCACTCTGTTCTACTTGCAAATTTGCCATCACATTTCATCTGCCTACTTATCTCCTCAGAAGGATGCTAAATATACTTTGTGTAACATTTACTCTATAATAAAGCACTAACGATGTACAAAGGCTGAATGCAGACAGTAAATAATGAACACATCATTCATAACAACAAATAATCCTTTCACAGTAAATACTGTCAAGTGTTGCAAAAGACAAGTTACTCCATTCAGAGCTCCTTCATTGATAAACTTCCTGGAGTTAAGCTTAAATGCAGATGGTAAAATACTAGCATAAATGGTGCTCCTTTGTTCTGTGCTTGGGATGTAATTGAGATCTGAGAATCTGGTGCATAGTCTGTAAATATTGGAAAAGAGCTTTGTTCAACTACTACCACAAACAGTAATTAGATGGAGCAAATCTAATGCTTTTAAGTATCCCAGTGCCATAATTTGTGATAAGACAGTGTAAAGAAAAGAGAGGTGCTTCAGAGATTATTACACAGTGGGTCATGAAGTCAGACGTGTTCAAAATCACATAGCTGTGTCTGATACATCCAGGGCCGGCTCCAGGCACCAGCGCACCAAGCAGGTGCTTGGGGCAGCCAATGGAAAGGGGCGGCACGTCCGGCTCTTCAGCGGCAATTTGGTGGCGGGTCCCTCAGTCCTTCCCGGAGGGACTTGCCGCCGAAGAATAAAACAGCTTTTTTTTTTCTCCGCCGCTTGGGGTGGCAAAAACACTGGAGCTGGCCCTGAATACATCTAAAATGCAATGAAGAGCCATGGCATCGGAATCTCCTTCCCGTAACATTGGCCCTCGGCTCTGTTGAAATGTAGGCTTTTCTGAATGCTCTGTGTGGCAAAGCCTTGCTAATCGATTAGTATACGTGACTTTTCATTCTGTAATCTCCTGCATTTAAATGAATATATTGCTGAGAGTGGCTGATCAACACTGTATCCTTCTAGGACTTTTGGAGAATCTGAGCTAGCCACTGCACAAAATAATTAAGAGGTGCTGAAGAGTACACAGTCTAGATTTGACTTGGCATAACAAAAAAGGGTCTAAATTAGCCAAAAAGGAGTGTGGACCAGTAGCTAGAACATAGGACTACAGAGAATTGGGTTCTATTCCTGCGTGCCACAGACCTGCTGTGGGACCTTGGGCAAGTGCCTTTATCTATCTGTGTCCTTTCTCCCTCCTTCATTTTGTTTTATCTATTTACAGTATATGCTCTATGGGGAGGGACTATCTGTTACTATGTTTATACCATGTCTAGCACAGGGGGGCTGCAACCTCTGGTGGGGTGCTTACATGCTAGAGGAATATATTCTAACTGGTGAAGGACAAATGTCACAATAAGATTGTTATTGCCCACAAGGGTCCGAGGTACTCTGCAAGAACGAGACCGACTCCACACTGAGAGTAATTGGCTTTAATGAAGGTAAAGTGACACATCTGCAACGGGGACCCCAAGCGTTGCTGTCACTGAGACGGGGACCCAGCGCCCTGTAGCTCGGCCTGGGGTGAAGTCCTAAAACAAACACAAAGCATCCTCATTTTATACAAACAGCAGCATATCAGCTCATACATAATGCAATAGACACTCTCCGCCCACTGGGGCTGCCTCCCTGGCCAACAGCCAGGAACTTACCACACAGCAGTCCCAGCCGGCTACAGCAGGTCAAAGCTAGCATGCTGTGTCCTACAATAACCGGAGGCTGAGAAAGTGGAACTGCCTGAGCTAAGCCATAACAAAATCTTCCAAGGTTCCCTAGACTGCTACAAAGATCATGAGGCCACACATTAAGAAGCGTATGCACCTTGAGGGATTATGTCATTTACAACAGCTGAGCTGACCCAGGCAAGGTTTGAGGAACGAGTTAGTTTGGCAGGTAGGTTTGGATGGGACATTCCCAACATGAGGAGAGGGCGGTGTTTGTGAGAGAAGAACACCGGGGAGCGGGGGGGCGAATCAAAGCAGCATCACTGAGAATGAGGAGAGGAAGGGAGAAGGATGTGAAGAAAGACCAGGTCTGTGATATAGGCAGGGACTTGAGAAGCACTTTCTAAATTTTAATTAACTAATCTTCACAACATCTTTGTAAGGATGAGGCCAGTTGAGGCTCAGTGGCAAGTTCAAATGTCAGAAGGGGGATTGAAATGAAGGTGTCGCTTACTTAATCCTGTGCTCAGGCCATTCAGGACCATACCTTGCAGAGATTATTGTATTATGATTTCCCTTAAGAAATTAGGACAACTGTGGTTATACTGGGGTGTTCTAACATATATGGACCAGTTTCTTGGCCCATCTCTGGCTGCTTTGTACTGCTCTGATGCTTAAAGTAACCACAAAGCCTGTGAATGTGGTTGATTCCTGAAAATCTGGACTGAGGGTTTTAACTCATCCTTCAGGTAATTCAACTGAAGTAAGCGGAGTTATCTTAGGGTTTGTCTACACTGGCACTTTGTTGGCAAAACTTTTGTCATTCAGGGGTGTTAAAAAACACACCCCTGTGACAGGTTCAGTCACAGAGACCCCCTTCTGACTGTCACCTCATGTGCTGTAATTACCTCTGAACTCATTTTGCACTGCCAGCTTGGGACTCCAGAACCCTGCCTTGTTGAGCCAGACATGCAAGCCTGCTGCAACATAGACCCGGGGTCTGAACCATGCCCCCAAAGCTGCAGACTTTAATCCAAAACTGCTCAGCAAGTACTCCCGTCTCCAGCACCCAGTTCCCAATGGAATCCAAAACCCCAAATAAATCCGTTTTACTGTGTATAAAGCTTATAGAGGGTAAACTCATAAATCGTCCACCCTCTATAACACTGATAGAGAGATATGCACAGCTGTTTGCTCCCCCAGAAATTAATCACTTACTCTGGGTTTACTAATAAACAAAAGTGATTGTATTAAGTATACAAAGTAGGATTTAAGTAGTTTCAAGTAAAGACAGACAGAATAAAGTAAGTCACCAAGCAAAATAAAACAAAACACGCAAATCTAATCCTAATACATTAAGAAACTGAATACAGGTAAATCTCACCCTCAGAGATGTTCCGATAAGCTTCTTTCACAGACTGGACTCCTTCCCAGTCTGGCCCCAATCCTTTTCCCTGGTACAGTTCTTGTTAGTTCCAGCTCAGGTGGTAAGTAGGGGATTTTTCATGACTGGCAGCCCCCTTTGTTCTGTTCCACCTCCTTTTATCATTTTGGCACAAGGTAGGAATCCTTTTGTCTCTCTCTGGGTTCCCACCCTTCTTTCTAAATGGAAAAGCACCAGGTTTAAGATGGATTCCAGTATCATGTGACATAGTCACATGTCCTATGAGACTTTATTACTCACTGACTGGCACCCACGGATACAAGAAGGCTTGCAAGTAAACAGGACCATTTCCAACCAATTGTCCTAGTTAATGGGAGCCATCAAGATTCCAAGCCACCATTAATGGCCCACACTTTGCATAGTTACACTAGGACTTCAGAGTAATTCTTCATATTTCTATCTTCAGATACAAGAATGATACATTCATTCAAATAGGATGAACACATTCAGTAGATTATAAGCTTTGTAATGATACCTTACAAGAGACCTTTTACATAAAGCATATTCCTGTTACAATATATTTACACTCATAAGCATATTTCCATAAACATATGGAGTGCAGCATCACACCCACCAACAACAAAAGTTTTATCGATTTAAAAGCATCTGTCTGAACAGCACTTTGTTGGCGGGAGCGCTCTCCTGCCGACGCTGCCACTCGTGGGGGGGTGGAAGTTTTTTGTCGGCAGGAGACTCTCTCCTACTGACAAACAGCAGCTACACTGCATGCCTTTTAGCGGCACGGCTGTAGCGGCACAGCTGTGTCACTAAAAACCTCATAGTGTAGCCATAGCTTTAGGATTAGCATTGGCCCAGCTGTGAGAAAGAGGCAGCTTGTGGAGTGTATTTATCTTTCAAAATAGACACAAATGAAGTGGTAATCCAGTGGCTCAGGGATGGATTGCTGCTATGCCAGACTCAGGGCATAATTTGTTGGCTAAACAAAAACTTAGGCAAAATATCAAAATAAAGTACCGGTAGGTCCTCTGCCTAATATGGTCTACAGTTCCCAGAAACTTTTCCCTCACCTCTCTCAGCCCCCTGGGTCCTTGCCCTGACACAGGGATTCCTGCAGGAGTCTACCTGCTCCCTACAGTTAGCACTCCCTGGGATAGCTGCCTTGGAGTCATCTATGGGAGCTTGCAGCTCTGCAGTTCTTTAGCTCAAATGACCACTTGATGGCTTGTATAGAGATCGGGGTTAGAGTCATAAAGGGACTTTGGTGCTTAACTACCTCTTTAGATACCTAAATCCAACACTGAAGCACAACTGATGTTCACAAAACCCCTGCTAGGCACCTAAATCCCCATAAGCGCCTAAGTTTCTGCCAGTGGACATGTACAAGTCGTGATGCTGCCTAGAGCCCTAGTTCACACCTAAGGTGTGATGGGAATCTCAAATGAGGCATCCCCCTGCCTAGCTCACCTGCATGGCCAAGTTCAGGAGAGGTGCTCGGAGCAGGCCTAACCTGCATGAAAGACAGCCAGGGGTGAGACTGTTTATGTCTATCCACGTACCAGAATACCCAATAGCACTTTCCTGGGAGATGTAGCCCTGTTGACTTTGCTTTAATATCCAGGTATCTTTTTGAGTATGCTGTCTACTTTAATAGGAGCTAACAATCGCAAATGTAACTAGAGGGCAATCTTAAAAATCCCCTCTGCCTTGCTGGAAAGGAGTGTCACTTCTTTACGGGAACTCAGTCTTGTTCAGTGGAACTCACTCTGCTATGCTGGACATCAAGAATTTTAAGTGTCCAAGAATGTGGCTGCATTTCATGTTAAAATAACTCCCTTCTCCATAGAGTAGTGTGTAAATTGCATTGGGGGGATTTAGGGATGAAAGCTGGTATAACTTATATTGTTACTATGGGGCTGCCTAAGGAAGAATCTGGCTCCTTTTATATCAAATAAAAATCCTACACTCTGATGGTTCAGGCCTCATGGGGGAATTAAATCTGATGACACAAGTACTGTATAAATTGGAAAAAGAAACAAACAACTGCAAAACGTAAATATATGGTCCTATCCTCTGGCCACCCTACTTCAGAAATCAAATATAAGGAGATATCAAAGAAAAACTGCTCATGCCTGTAGACAGAAACACGAAGCTGCTAATAGGATCCCAAAACATTAGAAGTCTACTTAGAAATGTTCCGCGAGCATAGATAGGCCCATCAGCACTGGCAGGGTGTTGACCTTGTGCATGGAGGAATGAGGTAAGATTCATCACAGAGCTGTAATTGGTAACACTCTGAGGACTAAGAGTGAGGCAGAAAGTCCTTATATTTTAGTTAGAACTGACAGAAGGGTCAATTTCTCTCCATAGGCTACTGGTTGCCATTTCTTTTTCAGGTCTTTTGAAAAAGCTGTGGATTGACCTAGAGATAACTTTTGTGAGAGATAAGTGCATCCTCCATGTTGGAGAGGAAACTGAACAGGAAAGAAATATGCATTTTATTCAGACTGAAGTCATGTGCAAATGTAACTTGTTCTGAATCCTTGAACATCTGATTAATTGAACGCACAGAGTGAAGCCCCTCTGTCCATAGGAAGAAAAGGATTTAAATAAACTCCCTTTTATAAGGGATCAAGTGGATGTATAAATGCTAAGGAAAATTTCCTGTCTTACTCCAGTGTTAATTGAAAAGGTCATTACCAGGAAAACACCAAAAGAAAATTAAAGAATATTTTAATAGAAATCAAGCAACCTGAGTAAGGGCCTATATATTCATCTGGGAACTTATATGGCACTCATCATTATAGTATTAGAACATTTCTGTTTGCCTCCGGATTTTGCCCAATATTTTTATGATAAATCATGTTATCTGACAGGTTTCAGAGTGGTAGCCGTGTTAGTCTGTATCTGCAAAAACAACGAGGAGTCTTTGTGGCACCATAGAGACTAACAAATTTATTTGAGCATAAGCTTTCGTGGGCTAGAACCTACTTCATCAGACGCATGGAGTGGAAAATACAGGAGCAGGTATAAATACATGAAAAGATCTGATTTGCCTTACCAAGTGTGAAGTCAGTCAAATGAGACAATTGATGGTGTCCAGTTTGCAAATTAATTCCAGTTCTGCAGCTTCATGTTGGAGTCTGTTTTTGAAGTTTTTTTGTTGAAGAATTGCCACTTTCAGGTCTGTTATTGAGTGACACCAGGACCTGAAGTGTCCTCCTACTGGTTTTTGAATGTTATGATTCCTGATGTCAGATTTGTGTCCATTTATTCTTTTGCATAGAGACTGGAATTAATTTGCAAACTGGACACCATCAGATTAGGCCTGAATAAAGACTGGGAGTGGTTGGATCATTACAAAACGTAAACCTAATTTCCCCGGTACTAATTTCCCCCTACTGTTACTCACACCTTCTTGTCAACTGTCTGAAATGGGCCACTTTCTTACCGCTTCAAAAGTTATTTTTCCTCTCTTGGTATCCTGCTATCAATTGAATTGTCTCATTTGACTGACCTCACACTTGGTAAGGCAAATCACATCTTTTCATGTATTTATACCTGCTCCTGTATTTTCCACTCCATGCGTCTGATGAAGTGGGTTCTAGCCCATGAAAGCTTATGCCCAATAAATGTATTAGTGTCTAAAGTTCCACAAGGACTCCTCATTGTTGATGTTATCTGAAAGATTCGGATGTAGAGGTCTCTTATTGGGTTATTGGTATGCAACATTTAGGCCCCCAGTTCCAGAGCAGACTTTGAGCTCCATTGCTGTTTTACTCCTGAAACAGTAGTGTACTGATGCCTCGCCCATGTGACTATGTCAATACAACGCATTCCTGATTCCCATGCTAGCTTAATCATGGGCCTTCCTTGCAGAAGTGCAAGCAGAAACTAGGATGGAACCACCAACCTTATCTAGCTATGGGCCAGGGGCTGTGTTAGCTTTGCTAAGGTATCCATGTGGACTGCTAATAGATGATTTAGTTCCATTGGTTCCATTCCTATCCTGCCCCAAACAATGTGGGCCTAAACCTTTCTCCTGCAGGGATCTGTAGTAGGGTGGAATATATAAACAGAGACCATTGATCTCTTCTTCCTTCATGGGGCAGGGGAGATCTGGGAGATGGTGTGAATACGTTGATGGCAGAGAACAAAAATAAAAGGGCGAATTTTAAAAGACAGGTAGAAAACAACAAAATGAAACTCAGTTTAGAAAAATGCAAGCTAGCCCATCTGGGGGGGAAATAATCTGACATACAGGGGTACAGTGGGGGGTGGAACATGACAGGTGGGATTTTCAGTAGCAAAATTGATCAGTGGATGGAAGTTTCTGAAGAAAGATTAACATGTACAGATAGACATAATTCTGCAAATCTGTAAGGCTGCAAACATAAGGAAGAGAGAATTTATGTCGGGTGTCCCAAAGTGGTGTAAATAGGAACTGGCTGAAAGTAAATCAAAAGAAAATAGAGGCTGCATTGTGGGGAAAGAATCTTGACGGTGAGCTATGTTGGGCTGTGGAATAATCCCTGGGGAAGTGATAGAAATGCCATTGTATGGGGAAATCACATGTCAGACAAACCGCTAGGAAATCTGCTGTTGGACTCAATCCTGGGTTCCTCACTTCCTGTGGAATGCTCGTAATATTAAAGCCAAAGGTTTTACTTCAATGGGAGCAGGATTCAGCTCCAAAAAAGCAAAGAGGTCTTTAAATTGTATTTATTATATATAATGGAAAGCAACTAAATCCAGGAGGAACGTGTAACAGATAAATTTTAAGGATCGTTTTGTTGTTCATGGAGCCCTCTCGAATCCCTTATACATTATCCTGTAGCGATTATAGCTTCTTAATGCATCCTTGTAGTTCCTCTGCCCTTGCATAACTGTCTCAAGGGGTGGTGATTTTTCAGCCTCCCTTGGTATCTTAACTGCAGCTAGTCTTTTACTGTTTTAAAATTTTCTCCTGTTAACTCTTTGCAATGAATCACTGTGCACTACTTTGATCTGATTTCTGCTGTTCTGTGGGCCTGATCATTTATTAATAAGGGTATTAAACTCAAATACACTGCCTTTTCATTATCACTGTTTGCAGAACATGTTGTTTTGGACTAGCTTGCACTTGTGTCATAAATCAGGTCTCTGGAAAACATTTAGCATGAATAAAGTGAATAATAAAACCAGTGTTTGCTTGGCATCAATTTAAAAATTAATATTTTTACACTCTCTTTGCGGGTCAACACCACCAATGTTTGGCTGAGGTTCTGAACAGGATAATGAAAATGATTTATCTCACTTTTGGGCCATCTGTTTTAAGCTGATGTTACTTACATGGCAGTATTTGCAAAAAGCGGAGATAAAAAAGGCTTTTTTCCATAGCGTCAGCCTTTATAAGTAACTGGGGTCTGTTCTGAGCTACATAATATCTTGAGTGCACAATGTGAGAGCAGATTTGTGTTGGTATTAACAGTTAATATTTCACCCAGGGAAGTTTAAGCGTGGCAGCGTCACCATTTATCTGGAGAACCCCATTAATACAACAATTCTCGTAAAAGGTGACTGCCTGCGTGGAACTCCTATTTGGGACAGCATGTCAGAAAAATAAATTGCTTCTCTTCCAGTTTGCAAAAGCCCACAAAGGAACAATTTTTCATGAGTTCTGTGACATGGAAATGGGACTCTTCTTTTCAAACTGAATCTAGGCCGCTCTGAGTAAGCAAAATGCTTTTATAAAGCCAGTTCCTTGTTATTGTGTCATGCTACTTATATTTCACAGTTGCTACTGCCATCCAAAAACGCTTAACAATTTAATACTGAGAAGTCAGGAATCCTAACTGCACAAATACAATGGACCAGATGCACACCTGGTTTTTGCTAGTCTATAAAGCAGGTGGACATTGTCTCTGGTAATGAAAAGTGCACCTGGGAAGAGTTGGCAGTGGCACAAAGCTGCTCCAATCTTTATTTGCCAGGTATGGAAGAGTTGTAATGGTAGGAGGCTGGTGCCACTCATACGGATGGTTGTTTAGCAGTGGTTCTCAAAGTTTTGTACTGGTGACCCCTTTCACTAGCAAGCCTCTGAGTGTGACACCACTCCCCCATAAATTAAAAACACTTTTATATATTTAACACCATTATAAATGCTGGAGACAAAGCAAGGTTTTGGGTGGAGGCTGACAGCTCGCGACCCACCATGTAATAAACTCGTGACCCCATGAGAGGTCCAGCCCCCCGGTTTGAGAACCTCTGCTGTTGAGGGTAAGAATATGCTGATTCATCGCTTTCACTTCAGCAACTCTTGTGAAGCGCCTGGTAGATTTACAATTAATACTCCCCTTCTGCTATGGAAAGCCCAAGTGAGGGTAGTGGTAGGGAGCAGGTACTGCAGTCTGACAGGTACCAGACTTGGTGCCACACTGTCTGTAATGGCATGTGAATGTGGGTGCCAACCTTAGGGCAGACTGTCAGGAAACAGGGCACAAACCCCAAGTTGGTTATATGTTCTATAATTAGATTTCATTAGCCAAGTAATAAGTGTGAATTCCACAAGCACTGTAACAGCCTTACCATGGAATCACAGACAGTCCCTTTGGGCAGTCCAGTCTGTCTTATCTCCCAGGCAAGCCTGCCTCCATGATAGATGGTCCCTTATACCAAAAATCACAATAGTATCCAGGTTTCAGAGGGGTAGCGGTGCTAGTCTGTATCAGCAAAAACAATGAGGAGTCCTTGTGTCACCTTAGACACTAACAAATTTATTTGGGCATAAGCTTTCATGGGCTAGAACCCACTTCATCAGATGCCTGGAGTGAAAAAAAGTAGGCAGGCATAAATATACAGCAAATGAAAAATGGGAGTTGCTTTACTAAGTTGGGGTCAGTACTAACGAGGCTAATTCCCAACAGTTGACAAGAAGGGGTGAATATCAACAGAGGGAAAATTGCTTTTTGTAGTGCTAATGAGGCCAGTTCAGTCATTGTGGATGTGGCCCATTCTCAACAGTTGACAAGAAGGTGTGAGTATCAACAGAGAGAAAATTATTTTTTGTAGTGACCCAGCCACTCCCAGTCTTTATTCAGGCCTAATTAGATGGTGTCAAATTTGCAAATTAATTCCAGTTCTGCAGTTTCTCATTGAAGTCTGTTTTTGAAGATTTTTGTTGAAGAATGGCCACTTTTAAGTCTGTAATTGAGTGTCCAGGGAGATTGAAGTGCTTTTCTACTGGTTTTTAAATGTTGCAATTCTTTATTTCGGATTTGTGTTTATTCTTTTGCTAGAGACTGTCCGGTTTGGCTAATGTACATGGCAGAGGGGCGTTGCTGGCACATGATGGCATATATCACATTGGTAGATGTGCAGCTGAATGAGCCCTGATGGTGTGGCTGATGTGGTTAGGTCCTATGATGGTGTCCCTTGCATAGATATGCAGACAGAGTTGGCAATGGGGTTTGTGCAGGGATTGGTTCCTGGGTTAGTGCTTCTGTTGTGTGGTGTGCAGTTGCTGGTGAGCATTTGCTTCAGGTTGTGGGGCTGTCTGTAAGCAAGGCTTGGCCTGTCTCCCAACATCTGTGAGAGTGAGGGATCATCCTTCAGGATAGGTGGTAGATCCTTGATGATGCGCTGGAGAGGTTTTAGTTGAGGGCTGTAGGTGATGGCTAGTGGTGTCCTGTTACTTTCTTTATTGGTCCTGTCCTGTAGTAAGTGAATTCTGGGTACCCTTCTGGCTCTGTCAATCTGTTTCTTCACTTCCCCAGGTGGGTATTATAGTTTTAAGAATGCTTGATAGAGATCCTGTAGGTGTTTGTCTCTATCTGAGGGATTGGAGCAAACGCAGTCGTATCTTAGAGCTTGGCTGTAGACAGTGGATCATGTGATGCGCACTGGATGAAAGCTGGAGGCATGTAGATAAGTATAGCAGTCAGTAGGTTTCTGGTATAGGGTAGTGTTTATGTGACCACCGCTTATTTGTAGTGTCCAGGAAGTGGATCTCTTGAGTGGATTGGTCCAGGCTGAGGTTGATGGTGGGGTGTAAATCATTGAAATCCTGGTGGAATTCCTCAAGGGCCTCCTTCCCATGGGTCCAGATGATGAAGACGTCATCAATGTAGTGCAAGTAGAGTAGGGGTGCTAGGGGACAAGACTGAGGAAGTGTTGTTCTAAGTCAGCCATAAAAATGTTGCCATACCCAATGTTGCAAGTACCCATAGCAGTGCAGCTGACTTGAAGTTATAAATCATCCCCAAATCTGAAATAGTTGTGGGTGAGGACAAAGTCACAAAGCTGAGCCACCAGGTTTTCCGTGACATTATCGGGGATACTGTTCCTGATGGCTCGTAGTCCATCTTTGTGTGGAATGTTGGTGTAGAGGGCTTCCACATCCATAGTGGCCAGAATGGTGTTTTCTGGAAGATCACCAATGGATTGTAGTTTCCTCAGGAAGTCAGTGGTGTCTCGAAGATAGCTGGGAGTGCTGGTAGCGTAGGGCCTGAGGAGAGAGTCCACATAGCCAGACAGTCCTGCTGTCAGGGTAACAATGCCTGAGATGATGGGGCATTCAGGATTCCTCTGTTTATGGATCTTGGGGAGCAGATAGAATACCCCTGGTTGGGCTCTAGGGGTGTGTCTGTGTAGATTTGTTCCTGTGCTTCTTCAGGGAGTTTCTTGTGCAGATGGGGCAGTTTCCTTTGGTACCCTTCAGTGGGATCAGAGGCTCATGGCCTGTAGAATGTCGTGTTGGAGAGCCCTGCCCTAGCCCCCATCCACTCCCTCCCACTTCCCACCCTGATTGACCCGGTCAGAACCCCTAACCCCACCCCGCTCCTTGTCCCCTGAGTGCCCCCTCCTGGAACCCCTGCCCCTAACTGCCCCCCAGAACCCCACCCCCTACCTAAGCCTCCCTGCTCCTTGTCCCCTGACTGCCCCCTCCTGGAACCCCTGCCCCTAACTGCGCCCCCTAGGACCTTACCCCCTACCTGTTCCCTTATCCACACCCCCGCACCCAGACAGACCCCCAGGGACTCCCACGCCCCATCCAACCACTCCCCACCCCCTGACAGGACCCCCAGAACTCCCCACCCATCCAGCCCTGCCCCTGCTTCCTGACTGCCCCCTGGGACTCCCTTACCAGGCCCATGCCGGTGAGATGCTGGCTCCACATGGAGGCAAAACTCCATGTGGAGTGCTGAGGCAGCGGGAGCGGGGGAGCTGTGGGAGGGACAGCGGCGGCGGCTCACACTTCCGGGAGCCGCAGAACCCGAGCGCGGTGAGTGAGGAACCGGGGGTGGGGGTGCACCTGCCTGGGCTGCGGCCCGGTGCCCCCTGTGGGGGGAGGGCTCCTGCAATGGATGCATGCGGGCGGCGGTCCCCGTGTGCCCCCCCCCCGGCTCGCCCCTCGCTGCACTCGGGCTCTGCAGCTCCCGGGAGTGTGAGCTGCCGCTGACACCCCTCCCGCAGCAGGCTCTGGGCCCCGTGCCCTGGCGGCTCACACTCCCGGGAGCCGCAGAACCCGAGCAAGGTGAGGGGGGAGCCAGGGGGCGCACCTGCCACCAGTCTGGGGTCTCGGCCACCAGCGTTGCTTCACTCAGCCGGCCATGCGCGCTGAGCGGGGCTTGCAGACGGGACCCTGGCTGGCAGCCACATGCCAGGCAAAAGCAGCTCGCGTGCCAAAGGTGGCACACATGCCGTAGGTTGCCGACCCCCTGGTCTAATACATGCAGCATCCTAAGTTCTAAACACCAAACGCTTCCCTACAACTCTAATATCTAGCTTAATAATACTAATGTACAGGTGAACCAGATTGGTTTCCAGCTATGCATTTGTCAGTGTTCAATGAGGCCTATGACCTTGGCATTACTAGCTGGCTCCTGGTCTGTCAGCATCACCCTTGGAAGTTCCCACCCTCCTCCAAACACCATACACACACTTACTGTATGTAGCCCAGGCTTACCCCTGGGTTTGGCTTTATTGGTAAATCAGTTAACAAAGGCAGAACCAAAACCTCCTAAGCTTTCTGCCCAACCTTAACTATTAGTAGGTTTTCTGTGCTGGACCCTCCTGTTTCCCAATCCCTGGTTCCGTCTGCCTCGGAGAGATGTGCCTGTCTCTTTTACACACTGGTTGCATCTAACCAGATCCACCTGGCAACATTAATGAGCAGTAATTACTCTGCAACTTTATGTCCTCCTGCAAGAATTTTATTTCCAGTTCTGGTTGGATCCTTTTCTACAGCTTTCTGCATGTGGCATTAGAGTAGATCAGATGAGCATTTCCTTCCGGTTGCAGGAGCAAACTTTTGGAATGCTGTTTTTTGTTGTTGTTTTTTTAAAGCTGGTAGAAGAGATCACTCATACAGAGTGAAGGTTCAAACTATTAATAAAAGCCTCCAGCCTTGAAAGAGCAATGAACACAGAAAATGTATTTAATAGACAGCACAGTTTTGAGGAAGCCAATTTTTAAAAAATCTTAGCAGCGCATCACTGACTTGTATATACAGCAACCATGCTCTGGCCATGAAGTTACCAGACATGAGAGTCCAAAACAAAGTCTGTTGATGCTTCTATGACTTCAGCTCTTGTACTCTGCCTGTGTATGTTTCACATTCTGGAAACACACATACTGGATGCTGGGTATTAACATGAAAGGACTTGGTTCCTTGAAAACTAAACTGATTATTTTAATAAAGCAACTATTTACAGACCTGCTACAACTGCAGCTTAACATTCAAGCCATGTCGTGCAGTGTCTTCCTGAGGTTCCAGTCAGGTTGCTACAGTGTACGTGTAAGTTCTTCACCCAGCCTTCAACTACAGACACACATGGTCTCCTATTTGGTTACTCCATTGCAATGGACTTACTGCTGAAAGTGAAAGCTCATTCCAGTTTCTTCCAGCTACATTAACGTTAGTGGGCTAAAGATCATAATCTCACAACCAGGCTGTGTTAGAGGCTTGGAAGAGGAATATGTTATTGGAGGTTTTTTTTGGACTTTTAATTTTGTTTAAAAAGTTGCTGGTATAATAAAAGTTTAATATTTAACGAGAACACCCATGTTTCCAAATGCCAGCTCCCGCTTGCTGGGTCAAGCCTGGTCCTGGAGTCTCTGTGTTGCTAGCTGGGGCAGGACAGCGGGTGTGGGAGAAGACAGAGAGGAGGGGCTGGATGTGGGCTACTTTTAGTTTAATAGGAACCAGATTTGCCCCACACCTGACCTCGCTTCCCCTCTTAGGTGCCCCCACCAGCAGGCTGAACCCTGTGGCCAGGCGCTCCTATATTTATCCCCCTGCAAGGCTGAGTGAATGGCATTGCAACCTGGTGCGTGGGGGCACAGCGCTACTTGGGTTTGGCTAGGCCAAAAAGTGTCTGAGCTGTGGCTTAGGCACCCCTCCTCCCCACTGCGACTCCATTGCCTGTGGGAGCCACCCAGCCCTCCCCTTTCTGTGCCATCAGCGTGGAGCGGTGGCAGGTGCAGCAGTTTGACATGTAGATTGCACAGCACATTTCAAGTGCTAATAAATGCCTAGCCTCTGCCTCAAAGAGGCTGCCCAAGTCATGCTGCTGCCAAGCCTGACCGTGGCAATGTTAGGTACCATTGTGCAGGTTTGTGGGTTTCTTCGGAAGGCGGCAATTCATTGGGTGTCTGTGGGTGGTGCACAGGCCTGCCTAACATTCAGCATGCAGCTGTGATGAACCTATGCAGGCACTTCAGAGAGTCCCAGTTTCATACGGTAGCTTGAAAAGGTTAATTAATAGTCACACTTCCAGGCATCTATCAGGCACCTGTGTTCAGCCACAGACAGTCACTAAACAGGTGCTGCTGCTACAGGCTGTGCAGGCAGTGTAGTGCTGAGCAGGGATAAGCTGCCTGTATGGTTTGCTTACAAATAACCTATTTTGCACAAAGGACACAGTTAGCCTAGGTCAGTATTAGGCTGAGATTCATTTTCTGTTTCTCTAGAATGCTCATCCTTGCCTCAGCTGCACTTCTGGACACCTTCTGGCAAGTAGGTCATGTTGCTGCGTAAAGCAGAAAATGAGCCTGCTGCGTGGGCCATAGACTGTGCCAGATGCTTGTTTCACCTGAATTTTGAAACGATTTCCTAACTGCAGCCAGTGCCAGCCCTCCTGCTGAGCTGAGAAATAGCTCGCTCACCAGTACACAGACAGCCAATCGACTAAAGCTGCCAGCTGTAAATCCACGGGCTCCACTTTATCAAACGGCCTGTTGGTCATGCCACATTTGCAAATCTTAGGCCCAAAATTTTAAAAGCTAGGAACCCAGTTGGCTTTAATTTTAACCAGCATGGGATGGAAGCGTAAGAATCCAACAATGCTAAGAAGAGGCACCGTGAGCTAGTGGCTCGAGCACGGGAGTGGGAGTCAAGGGCACTATTTCTGCCTCTGCCACTGACTGCTGTGTGACCCTGGGCAAGTCACCGCACCTCTCTGTACCTCCCTTCTTCCTCCCACGGTGTCTTGTCTAGTTTGACTGAAAGCACTTTGGGCGAGGGTCTGTTTCTTATGATGCCTTTGTACAGCACCTAACACAATGAGGCACTGAACTCTGTTGGGGCCTCCAGGCATTACGGTAATGCAAATAACAACTAACCTAGGGCCCATATGATGCCATTCATTTCTAAGCACAACTCCCTGTTGACGTGAGTGATGAGTTATGCTTCACAAAGAGGGTATGTTATGGCCCTCGGGTAGGGCAATATTCTTTTAAATTCTTACATTTCATTTTTACTGAAAATAAAACATGCCACTGGTTCTTGTGATCGCAGGTGTGTGTGTGTGCGCGCGCACGCGCACACATGCACTCTTGTGGTCTGTTTTTACACTTCCTTCAGTCAGAAAAGGAGCTATATGTTTACATAAATGATCAATGGTTGCAGCCCAGTTAGTTTCTTTGCTCAGTGGCTGCTCTTGCAGTGGGTGGCTTATATCTCGCCTTCTTTTTAATAGCCTTGGTAATTTTTTTTTACACAAGAATTATTGGGGCATTTGTAATAAACCTAAACCCACTGTGCAAAGGCTTTGGAATAGGAAACTAGATGCTCTAGCATTTGGCATGATGACGGTGTCAAACTGGAATTCCTTAGTTTTTATTCTACCTACAGCGGGGTGGGCAAACTACGGCCCAGGGGCCGCATCCAGCCCTTCAGATGTTTTAATCTGGCCCCAACCTCCTGCTGGGGAGCAGGGTCTGGGGCTTGCCCCGCTCTGTGCGTGCCATGGCTCCGCACGGCTCCCGGAAGCAGTGCCATATCCCTTCTCCGGCTCCTACACGTAGGGGTAGCCAGGGGGCTCTGCACGCTGTTCCTACCCCAAGCACTGTCCCCGCAGCTCCCATTGGCTGGGAAGCAAGGCCAATGGGAGCTGCAGGGGTGATGCCTGCGGATGGGGGAGTGCGCAGACCCTCCTGGCCATGCCTCTGCATAGGAGCCAGAGGGAGGATATGGCCGCTGCTTCCAGGAGCTGCTTGAGGTAAGCGCCACCTGGAGCCTGCACCCCTGACCCCCTTCCACACCCCAACTGCATGCCCCAGCCCTGATCCCCCTCCTGCCCTACAAACCCTTCGGTCCCAGCCTGGAGCACCCTCCTGCACCCCCAACCCCACCCCAGAGCCTGCACCCCCAGCCAGAGCCCTCACCCCCCCATACCCCAACCCTCTTCCTGAGCCTGGAGCCCCCTCCCACACCCTGAACCCTCATTTCTGGCCTCACCCCAGAGCCTGCACCCCCAGCCCTCAATTTCATGAGCATCATGGGCCACTGTACAATTTCCATACCCAAATGTGGCCCTCGGGCCAAAAAGTTTGCCCACCCCTGGTCTACAGTTACCTAGGATTCTGTTGAATAATGTATAGTGCAAACTCATGGTTTTCCTTCAGGAAAATATAAGCAGGCAATGACATGATCCAACAACCACCGTTTTAATTGCCTTTAAAGAGAGAAAGGCTTGTCATTTTAAGGCTGCCTTCAATGAAATCAAATAGTGGTAACAAGCAAAGTGGTAAAAGGGAGCTTTGCCACTTGCATTTGAAGAGGATTTTAGACTGGAAGTAAATTTGTAAGTAATGTCTTATGTAAAATATGTTTTTGTTCACCTGCTGCTTTTCCTCTGATTTTTAAGCACTGTATCAAATAATGTTCAAGTATTTGCATATTAAAAATGTGCACCTTGATTTCTGGGGACCATCTACCCAAATATAACATCAAGCCATGCAAAATAAATCTTGACAAATGAGATGAATATGTTAAGCTGAAATGTCTGACGATGCTGGCATTTAAGTAGACCTATGGTGGACAAAAAGTTAGCCCTGACTACTAATCCAATGTAGCAGTTTGTATGCAGACTTAAAAGAAAAATGGTCCACAGGGTTGGTTTGATTGTAAACAAAGAGCTAGAAACTTTTTTTTTTCCTAAATGAAAGCTTAGATTTTAGAGCACAAAGCAGAATCCACTCGATACTTGGTAAAGGCTTTCTCAATTCTCATAACTCAAGGATTTTCAGCAGCCATGAGCTTCCATTTTCCCATTTTATTAGGGCTGAAACAAAACACAATGTACAGAAAGTTTTTTCTTAAAGTTATATATGAGATAGGGGACAGAAGTTCAAAAGTGCCTTTGGTGTGATTATACTGAACTTTAAGGTCAAATTAAAATAGTTACATTTGGTCATATGTACTGAATGCTCCACTAAGCAGGAAGTGTGGGCCATTCAAGCAGAGAAGAAAGGTTCCTGTGTGTTCCCTCTATGCTAGGGTGACCATATAACAAGTATGAAAAATAGGGATGAGGCGAGGGATAATAGGAGCTTATATAAGAAAAAGCCCCAAATATCAGAACTGTCCCTCTAAAATCGGGACCTCTGGTCATCCTATGCCCCTCTCTTGGGAAATCTTCTGGCAGTCCCTGCCTCACTTAAAACACCCCACATTAACTGGTAACATCTTAGCATTCCCCTGTGAGTCTCATAAGATTGGGTGTCTTGTCTTAAAGCCCCAGCTCCTGAAGCTGTGTGTATGAGATGCTCACCTTTTAGAGTCTTCGTGGTTGGGGAGAAAAGCTTAGAAACACGACACCTAAATGCTCAAAAACCAAAACACAAATCAAAAGAAACTATTGGGGTTTTTTTTAAAAAATTTGCTGATTTTTAAGCCAGTCTCAGCACTTCTGGGGGCCTGACTTGCTATCTTTGCATGGATGGGGTTGTCACTACTGGATCTAGGCACAATCAGATCAAGGTAGCATCAGAGGGTTTAACAGATGACAAGAAAAGAACTAAAAAGAAACAAATTGAAACTTGTTTCTCTCTAAATGTTCCTAACAGTCTAGTAACGAAGAACATTCAGCACATTTGGCCACAGCTAATTTACTTTTAATATTAGCAACTGGCCATTTCAAAGGGCTACTTGTACAGCTAGAGGGTACCAAAGAAATAATTTATTTGCTCCTTTTTTCCTTTGTTAACCCATGCTGCTGTGCGAAGATTTCCACCCATCTTGAGTAACTCCTGTGATTCTCTGATGTAGAATTCACAAACGTTAGGATCCTGTGTGTGAGGCCGGCCCATTTAAGTGGCAGGCTGTTGTGTACATCCTCAGATCTACAGCCTCCCGGAGTAAGATTAGGCTCTAAATCTTAAACAGCAAAATGCCTTTAGCACATAAAGGCCTGATTCTCCTCTGACAGCAATTTAATTCCATTGTCCTAAATGGCGTTACTTCTGATTGAAACCAGTCTTCTATTTTAAATAATCAGACTGGCCTGTAAGGATTATGGGAAGTCTCCTGGATGATCCCTGCCCAACCTAAGCACAGGTTAAAGTTACCAAAATAAAATCCTTTTACGCTGTTTATGAATGGCCTGTGCCTAGGGTTGCCAACTTTCTAGGATTGTCCTGCAGTCTCCAGGAATTAAAGATTAATCTTTAATTAAACATTATGTCATGTGAGGAAACCTCCATCCTACGTCCATGCAAAGCTGGCAACCCTACGCCCTTGAGACTGCTTGGAGCTCCCTGGCAGCTATCTCTGTGTCTTTGAAGCAGAAAGCTGCTGCCCTCTTTCAGTGGTGGTCGCATTACAAGGTGGTGCTGTCATTGCTTCCTGTGAGGTGACAGTAGTGGGACAGAGGACTCATCTGAGCTGAAGGACTTGGGCAGCCATCAGCATTAGAGATGAGTGAAATTGTTTTGGACAAAACTTTCTTTTGCTGAAAAATGCAGATTCAGGTGATGCAAAACTTCTGGGATTTACGAAATTGTTTCAGTTAGAAAAACAAACACACATTCCAAAACAAGCAAAACATTGTGTTCTGACATTTTCAAAACCAAATGTTTTGATTTCTTTTTTAATTCAAAATAACTGTGTTTGTAAATCTGCTTCAATTGTATTTAAAAAGCTTAAACTAAATGAAACAGTTTGTTTTGGGTTGAATAAAACATTTTGTTTTAAAACATGCCCCCCGGACGGGAGAGCAACCTGAAACATCTGGTCCTGGTGCAGCTCTAACCAGCAGCCACACCTCTTGGTTAGCAAACCAGGCTGGCTGGAGGGCTAGCTGGTAGGCACAATGCAAGCCGACTGTGAAGGGACGCCTTCAACAAAGTACAGAGGAAGTCAAAGTAGTTGAGGGCAGGGGAGAATGATGTTTGTTTTAGGATTTTTTAAATTGATTTTTGCTTTGGTGGGATTAGACTGATTTTTTTGTTTGTTTGCAGATTGTTCTCTTAATTTGGGAGTGATCCTTTGTTTTCAGGGCACTTAGGGGAGATTAATTAGGAGGGATTCTTTGATTTGTTTGGGGTAGATCATTTCCTGTGTTGGGGGACTTTGTTTGAGAAGGCAGAGTTGATATTTTTGTTTGAGAGGGAAAATTGAGCGTGACCATAGCTGCTGCAGTCGGTGACCTCTACTATGTGAGGTTCTCTCCGCAAGGCAGAAAGAAAGAAAACACCAGTCGTTTACTGCATATTTTTAAGAGATGGTGGCAGATAAAAAATTAAAATGGTTGGCAAAAATGGAGCAAATGCAATCACCTGAACTCCTTACCGTAGAAGGAGATGGGTGAGCCAACTGCATGTATTTGGTTTTGGAAGCAAATGGTATTGAAGAGAACCTGCAGAAGGTGAATCCTGCACACTGCTACATGTTAGGGCTAGAGGACTGAAGCTCTACAGCACATTCCACTAAAAATATGCACAGGACAAACTGCTAGACAAATGTCAATACATTGATCCAGCCAAGAATGTCACTCAGGAAAGGCACTTTAAAAAAAAAAAAAAACAAGAAACAACTGAGACAATTGACTAGTATGTTACAAACATGCCTAATAAAACTAAATCTTGCGCACAGTTAACAAATGGACTAATTGGAGGCCAAATTATTTGTGGCAGTTAAGTGATAGCCAGGCCAAAACAAGGGTATTGCAAGAAATGTACTTGGGCTTTGCAAATAACAATGGGTATTTGCAGGGCTAGTGAAAACTGTGTTCGCTTAATATGTTAACTAGTGAAACAACATGAGTGCATCTCTTTAAAAATGCATACTAAGGCTTAAAGATAGTCTGCAATGGTGAATAAATGGGACAAGAACCCAATATAATGCACAGGTGACCTGTAAACGGGCTGCTTTAAGAGACCTGTGGTTTATCTCCTGGACCTTGCGATATGACATAAGTCAAAATTTATAATCCTATCACATGACTAGGATCTGTATCCACTTTCTTCAGTGGTTACTTTTACAGAGAGAATTGTTTAAATTAACAGACGTGGGGAAAAGGGGAAGCTATGTCTGACTTAAATGAGTGAGGGAGAGTGTGAGGGGATGTGTGAGATGGGGAAAAGGGCAATTTTGTTGGGGAAGATGAGAGTGATTGAAGGGCAGAACACAGGAAACTGAATAGTAGTGAGGGAAGAATTATTGTACTATATAGAAAAATAAGAGTGTGGTGAAGTCACTAAAAGCAATGAAAACAACAAGCATAGAAAGTGTAAGAAAACAAAAATGAAGTGAGGGAAGAGAGAATGAAGAACAAACAAGACAAAATAGATTTGAATTATTTTATTTTTTTGTTTAGTGCAAAAAGAAATTACAATAAACTGCTGAAGTTGGAAGAGAAAATTTAGGAACACTAGCACTGAAATCCATCTCGAGCACCTGATTAGGATAGGGTTGCCAATTTTCGTTGGCTGTATTCCTGGAGATTTCATCACATGAGATAATCTTTAATTCCTGGAGACTCGAGGCCAATCCTGAAGGGTTGGCAACCATAGATTAGGAGAGCATTTGGCTATTACAGTGACAGGTGCTTTAGAAGAGTGTTTAATAGTAATAAATGCCTAGGGTGACCCTGCCCATAGAACTACTCCAGTTGTGGTAACAGCACCTGGCAGCTGGAACTCCTGTTCCATTCCAAAAGGTTTGTCCCATCCTATTTGGCCATGTCCAATATTTTCACATTTTAATTCCTATTTTGTTTTGGCTTTGGTGGGACAATGTCTCAATTCCAAACATTTCCAGAATAAGCCCTGCTTGGTGTGCAAGTCTTTGCTTGCTTTTTTTAATAATACAAATTTCAATCATTGTATAAGTGACATCACACTACATCCTTCTCATCAGACTTTTCTATTTCAGCCAGCTTCCTCTTTCCCTAAGTTAGCCTCACACTAGAATTATTTCTGGTTCCTTATCATGCCCCAAATGGTCCATACTCTAGCCTTTCCCTGGGGACACTATACCCACCAGTCCAACACTGCTCTTTGCAGTCTAGGACATGCTAAAACAAGTTCTTTGGTATTATCATCAGGATAATGGAACTAGTGGTTCTCAATCTTCATTAGACCGCGACCCGCTTCGGACAACAAAAATGCTACGTAACTCCCACCCTCCATGCAGGGCTGTAGCTGTAGCCCGAGAGCTTCAGCCCCAGGCAGTGAGGCAGTAGCCTGAGCAAGGATGCTCCAAGTGGTGGGGCTGAAGTCCAAACCCAAGCTTAAGACCCACCACCCACAGCTCAAGCTCTTGGGCTTCAGCTTCAGCCCGGCGGTGGGGCTCAGGCTTCAGCTCTGGGTCCTAGCAAGTCTAACACCAGCCCTGGTTTGAGAACCACTGATGGAACTAATGTTTGTCAGCTTCATTTGCGATACATTTTACATTTGCAGAAACAAAGAGTAGCTTGTGATAGATCTGCTGAGTTTCATTTGCTTTTCGTTGTTGCACTTGCATTCCCTTATCTTGCTGGAGTCCAATGCACAGTAGTGAAGCCCTGCTAATTATGCAGAACTCCTCAACATTGCATTCTACATTATATATACATACTTATAAAATGAAAGAGGCAAGGCTATCTTGAATCTGTAATTGGACTCAGGTGATGTTGATAGGAACTGCAAAGGCAGTGTATCTACGCCGTGAATCAGTGACTGGGGTACAGGATAAACTGAACTTTCCAAATACTGGACAAACTATTGTAGAAATGAAATGTGCCTATTTTGAACAGTGGGCCTAGTGCTCCGTTCTCCTTATGCAGCATGAAGGGGAACAAAGTAGTGAAGAATTAAGATGTGGGGTAGCTATGCTGCAAGCTCCTAAGTCAGTGATAGCATACACTGTTCACACAGAGCAGCTAAGGACTCTGCTACAAATCAAATGTATGGCTGGCTGGAGGCAGGGAGGTGGGGTGAATTAAAGTAGTAGCAAATTTCTACTTATGTTAAGGCTGATCTAAATAGCACTGGCCCATGCTACTATCAGTCTGGTGTGGGACTGTGGTCTTAAAATATCTCCCCTTTCCTTCTTCTGCATAAAAGCCTTAAAGAATTTTTAAAGTAAGTTATCTTTCTGTGGGCATTGTCAAAGGATGGGTTAATCTGGTCCTATAAAAATGCTGTAGACATACATTGTTATATATTCTACCAATTACCTTATTCTCTCTCTCACTCTAATCTCTTCTATATGTAGCTCATTTCATACTTGCTTCTGTATTTAATTTCAAATTAACATAATATTTCAATAGAAAAAACTACTTAGAAACGATCATGTTAAAGGTCTGACACCGACAAAAGTCAAGCCGTTCAAAATTAAATGCTGACACCTTGTTCTGAATTTACACCAGCGAGATTAATAATATGGAATTATGTGAGTTAAACCCAGAGTTTCAGGGTGAATTTGGGCTCCCTAGTGCATCAAAACTTTAACACTGGACTCAGGCCTGCGGCTCTTCCTCAAATAAAACTCCCAGTGAAATCGAAATTGTGATTAAACGTGAAGTCAGTAGGAGTTTCATCTTGATAAGGGTTGCTGGATTTGATGCATTATTATTTAAACATAATTTCACAGTATTTTTTCCTTATTTAAAAATAATCTAAGGTTATAAAGGATGTATAATTACGTAGATTTGCTATGAACATGTTCTTATGATATATACTATTCATCTTAAAATTTAATATAAAAATCTCCATGAAAAGTAGTTGCTATGCATGCACAGTCACTATTCAAAGTGTTAATATATTGAGCATTAAAAAAATATTATTTGAAAATACCAAAAGCAATTAAACAATTTATGGACAAAATCACTTGCCAAATTTAATTGTTTCTAAAGATCAAAGCTATTTTAGGTATACAAGTACAAACCAATAGATAAATATAACAGTTCAAGATTATTATTTATTTCTTCTTTTCTTGCTGATTAAAATAGCCTAAATATTTTTTAAAATTTGTTTAAAAAATATTGCTCTTACTTTACAATTCTACCTGCCAATTTTCAGTTCTCATTGAATTTTGTTGGTATTAGCCCCCTGAAAATAGGGATTATATTGAAGCACTGAACCAGTTTTAACAATAGAGGCGATAATACAATGCTATAAGACAAAACTAGGGCACTGAATATCATTAGCATAGCACAGTTCACAGGTTAAAATACTAATATCTGACTTGACATTCCAGGTTTTTATTTTTTTAAATAAAATATTACCTTTTATTTGTATTCCTCCAGCATGGATACATTCATTGCAAACAGCATGCAGATAAAAGGGGATCCAGTTTTAAACTACATAGGCTTAACAATAAATAGTTTGATCTACTACATGATGATAGTGCATTTCTTGTTAAAACTGCAAGCTTTTACAAAATGAAAAGAAATCCTTATCTTCTTATAAATATTTTAAATAGTTCCAGGTACAGATTTCATACCAAGTATATAAAAATAGTATTTTTTGATAAATAAAGAGGTTTCATTTACATGACAAATACCATGCGACCACTAACCACTCTCTACCAATTCTATTTGGTTGATTGTCTAGGAGATGACATGCAGCGATAATTGCCCCATTGCCTTCACGGAACTGACAAATAAACCAGCAGGAGCCATGATCACCTGAAGCAAACAGTGCCACAGATATTGTTTGAGAACAACAATCAGGCACTCAGGAAAAGCCTTTGCTTCAAGCAACAAAAACCTCCTATGACAGTTCTTTTGTCCTAGACTTCCAGCTGCTCTGACCCTCAGGGTCTTTTGGACTATCACAAAAGTCTGCCAAACAGACCATAAGTTATATCTGTGTATACAAAATGCTTTTCAACATGCTTCTAGAATCTAGAAATTGTTTCCTACTGTATGAACTGGTTATATCTTATCATATCCACTTGCTTTCAAAAAATCTGATTTTTCATGTTAGCAAGTCTCCATGATGACCAGAGAAAAGGCAATACAAAGCAGTCATGCAGTACTGGTTAAGTTTTAAACTGGCAGCTGTGGAACATGCTTTGAATACCACTTATTGGTCTATCATTATACATTTATGGCTTGGTTATCTTTAATATCCATTGTGCTTGTCACAACATCTAGTGGGAAATCTTCAGAGGTTTGTACAGAAACTGCTCCTGTTGTTCCTTCAAGGTCCCAAGATCCTGGCAAGTTCTCAAAGCTTAGTGAACTGACTGCTCCTGGGCTAAAGCTACTTTCCTCGGATCTGCTGGGGAGCACAAGGTGCAGTGAAGTCTCTGAGGAGGAGGACGCTGAGGAAGAAAGAGTTGCAGAAATAGACTGAAGAGGAGTCAAGGTAGTATCCGAATATGGAGAGGTGCATCTTAAAAACTGCAAATTATCCTTCTGATTTACCTGATAGCAGGAAGGTGAATATTCAAGGCCTGAAGTATAATAAAATTCACTGTCCATAGAATTTTGAACATGGGATTCAGTTCTTTGGGGACTGCTCCCTACAGAAGATGGATCCCTGTGCCAAATGTCAGGAGTCATGTTACCATGGCAAAGTTGTGCTTTGGTGCAAGTAATATTCCCAGCTTGCATATGCATACACGGTTGATGTGTAGTCCAAGTCATTCTAGTCTGTAAGCTTTCCAATGTAGGACTCACAGATGTGCCATGCATTGCACAGAACCCTGGAGGCTTCTGTGATGTCAATAAGTTTTCCAGAAGATGCATCACGTTCTTCATGTCCTTTCTTAATTGTGAGACCTCTTGAGTTAAAGTAGCGACCTGCCGAGGCAAGGCAAAAAAGCAACAGTTACATGAAATAAAGTATATAGTATGTGTAGATAAATGGTTTATAAACACATCTGAAATACACAAATTTCCTTTTCTTGATTGATGAAAGGCACTCTTTTATAAAGGTATCAGCCTAGTCTCATACAGTATCTTTGCTTAGAAAGAAATATCATTTAACTAAGCAGAGAAGTGATGCATCAGAAACAGTCCTTCCATTTAAGTTTGCATCTCCTTACGTTAGTTATACACATGCATTTTATTATATGTGTTGCTTACTTCCTTCACTAATACTGAAACATAAAAAGCAAATGTAACAGTGAGATCAGGTGAAAAATAGATCTAGCTTAAAATAGACAAACCCCATGAAAGCAGATTCTGGAATCCGTTCACACTGAAAACTCCAATTGCTTTTAAACAAGTTCCACACATAAAAATGGCTGCAGGTTCAAACCAGAGGGGGTGGGGAATGATTTCCTGTGGCAACAATATCCTTCTAACAACAAAGATTAAAACATTCCTGGTTACATTTTAAAAAAAAGGAAGAGAAAAAGTCTGAAAGATAGACATGAATGATATGGAAATATTAATACTGATGAAGGCTGCCAAGATGAATCCTTTTGAAAATGTATACAAAGATCTATGCAAGAAATGGTGTTACTTTTTTCATTTTAACTGTAAAGAAATCCATGATCTAAATTCTAAGCAGTGACTAATGATTTTAAGTGTCAGTTATTTAGTCCCCAATTTCAGATGTCTTAAAGGTTCCTTGAGCTTTAGAAAGTGCGGAGTGCCTGACTCTCTGAAAATCAGATCTCTTCTTCAAGGTAGCTCAAATTTGTACCCCAAAAATAGATGCACTGAAAACCTAGTCACTTCTAAAAAAAATGAGGCCTGTTTCTAAGAATGCTCAGTAAAGGCTTGCTATATATAACAGACCTAGGTTTGCTATAGACTATACACAAATTTGAGATAAAGGTTCAGGAAATTTAATAAATTATTTACTGAAGTTAAGCCAGAGTTACAAATTGGAATCCAAACTGTGGGTTTTGTGTAGCTGCATGTTTCATTGGAAATATTTGCACAGCTGTAGTCACAGCTTTTGTTTGGGAAATGTCAATGCAAAGGGGGCCTTTGCCAGAGATGGCATTTGATGAGAGAGATTATTCTAGGGCATCACCAACTGTTAATCATGTTTTCAATTTAACGTTTCTTTTCCATTCATTAAGAGGTAATGCACGTTATTGAAGTTGTTGATAATAACAAATGAATATTACTTGAGAACATCTAATAGAAAAACAGGGCACATCCCTCCAAAACTCCCATTGTGAGCAGAATCAGGCCTACAGGTTAATAAGCTTCTTTTGGCAAATGTGGTGATGTTTGGAAGTAAAGACATTCATTAGGAAAATTAAAAGCTTAAGGCAAGCAATGAAAGGACCAATTCATCTTTTGTTATTATTTTTTTTAAGGGAAAGCTTTTTAGGGAGTTAAAGCTAGGTCCTTATTTTTAATAATAAAGGGAAATGAACATGCTGAGGAGGAAAATATGAACTTGGCTTTGCCACCAGTGTCGGTTAATCAATCTATTTTATATCAGATTATTGTCATTAGGCCTGGAGAAGTAAACACACACAGTTCACCAAAGTGATGTTAGTGGAAGTAATCTGTCGCAAGCAAGACATGACTGCACATTTCTTTTCAGAAGGATACACCCACCTGTCAAAAATAGAAAAGGACAATCTAGCAGTACTTGTTTGCCCCAAACTAAAGAGAACACGAATTAGTTAGGTGACTTATGCAACTTAACTTTTTTATAACCAGAAATACAATCTTCACCACTGTGAAGATGGTTACAGGAAATCCATTGAAGAGGGCACTTCAGGCTGGCTTTGGCAGTATTAGGATCATCCACTGTACTTTTTCTACGGCTACAAGAGGTAGGAGCATAGGAAATTTGGAAGGAAAGTACAAAGCATATTTAGGTTCATTCCTTCCTCTGCATTTTGTATTTTTTGTAGTGATCACATGTCCTTTTTAAAAAGGGAGGCTCTTTGTTTTTATGATTCTGCTTGATGGGAAATAGGAACTGGTCAGAAGCAGAGGAGAGTCTAGTCTGACAGCTGTCAGATTTGTTAAATGAATGATCTAATTGTATATGTGTACATATATTTATGTATATGTATGTAGTTAATTAATAAGGTACTAGTAGCTAAAACTCAAGGATATGTAGCCTAATTGAGTTTTGTACAACCAATTAAAAACTTGGCCTGCACTGCAAATGGCTTCTCTGACAGCTTTACATCCACATATAACAAGGTTCAACAGTCGATAGGCTGCTCGGGTATAAAACAGATCTGCTTGAATTTTGGAGATAATGTGAGGGATGAAAGCCCACAGGAAATGTGGTAGAACTAGGTTAATAAATCAAATTCACCTGTGAAAAGAGCACCCATGAAAAGCCCCTTTGTGAGGCAGAACTCCGAAGGGGTGTCTGGGTTTTCTGTAGATCTGGAACAAAGCAGCTATTCAGTGGCTCCTGCACTTCTTTTGCAACCATGCGCTGGTACACAAACTGCTTCCAAATATGTGGGTCTGGCAGGGAATACTGGGAAGTGGTGGCTGAGGGGGCCATGGGTCCTCTACTTTACCTGGTGGATAGTGGTAGCAGCCATTGAGGGGGAGGCAGGGTCAGCACCTACTCACTCTCTCCCCTGCTCAGGGGTGAATTTTCCTCCTTATACCCTGCTGAGTTCCCAGCTCACAGCCCCATTACTAGGGCTTTGTTCATGGCTGTGGGTAAGGAGTTTAATTTCCCCTTATGTGAACATAGGTTGGTTGAACTTCAGAGCCTGTAAGACAACATCTAGAATTATATTTCTCTTTAATCTTGGTTTCAACTTTCCCTCTTCCCCTTCCAACAGCATTTTTTATTTTATTATTCCCTAGCATGTCCCTCCTTCCAGTTCATTGAAATCAAGGGGGAAAAAAATCAGTCCTAATATTAATCCTTGTGACAGGTCTGACCTAGCATAACAAGCTGTTCCAGAACACAAGTATCTTTGATATATGAGCCACTTCTTTCTACATTTTTTGATAAGTAGCTTGTTCCCTATACAGCAACATTCATTGATAGATTAGCCTTGTATGTGCTTCTAAATAGGTCTCTGTAGCATAAGTAGTTTCAGAGCTTCTGCAACAAATTTCGTTAGGCATAATCTCCCGTTGGTAAAATCAGAGCAGAGACCTCCTTTGTTAAATTAGCAATTAGTAATTTGCTCACTGCTGACATCAAGTTTACACAGTAGCTCTGTCATTTTCTGCATCTTCCCTGTTGGCATGTAATATTGGGCTGCTAAAATTATTGGATTCCACAAACTACAGAAGGTTGGGCCTGATCAGTTTGGATGGGAGACCTTTATAAAAATAGAGCATCTACAGCCACAAACCACCTGAGTGATGTAAAGCTACTATAAGATGCAAAATTTGGGCTAGTTACTGCAGAATTCTGCAATGTTTTCTGATATGGGGAATCACCAAGAGGTACCCAAGAGTGCAGCAGAAATGGTGTGAGTTAGTGAGTGGCAACTTTCTGTTTGAGACAATTCTGCAGCAATGCTCTTGCATGGCATTAGTATCTGCCAACATAACAGTCTCTCCTGTCTTTCAGATGAGATGTAATAGATGAGGCTTTGTCCATTTGTGGTTATTATAGATTCCATGACACTTTCTGGTGTCATGGCCAACCTCAAGTTTGGATGGGGAAGAGTGCAATTATCCAAATTGCTCCTGCAACTTCGATTGGCTAGAAAGCTTTTCATTACTGCCAGTACTAGACTGTTGATGTGTACATACAGTTAGATGCTGATACAAAGGATTTTCCAGCTGCTCTTTGTGTTGAAAACACTGTTCAGCACTAGGTGCTGTCCAGCATCAGTAGTGCTGATCTGTCACCATTAGCTGAAGCAAGGAAAATGGGGTGCCTTAGGTCTGATTTTTGGTGTAATGATGCCTTGTTTGACCCTGCACTTCAACAGCAAGTGAATTAATTTCATTGTGGAAAATTTTAATGCACTTTTTGGTGAACAGCTCTATATAAATGTCAGCTGTCGATTATTACTACCACTTTTAAATGTTAATAGCCAAATTAGCTTTTCTAGCTCATGAGATGCCCTTGCTCATTCATATACACACACACACCATGCGAGCGCATTTGATTGCGAAATGAGACAAGACTCAAAGGCAAGACAGGAATGTATCCCAGACCCATCAAGGAAGTGCTTAGAGAGAGAAGAATTTTTAGCAGAGAAATGTAAAGCTTTAAAGTTTTAAATTTCTCTGCTAAAACTCCCCGTCTTTATTAGTACTTCCTTGAGGGGTCTGGGATACATTTCTATCTGGCCCTTGAGTCTTGTTAGCCTCCAATTTCTTGATCAAATGTTCTGGTATAATTCTGATTTCCCTTCAGTATTTTATCATCCTTGTGAGATGTATATCTCACCCTAGCATCTGTCTCCCATCCGTCCCTTCTGAACACCAAAGAAAATGAAGAAGTTAGCTTAGCATTTGACAAAGCAGAGGAGTTGGCTGACACTGTTCCAGAGGTGCAGCATCTGTCTTCTCTGGAAACCAGGTGGGTTCTGACAGAATCTTTTGAAATTTGCCTCATTTCTTGTCAGCTCACAAGCCTTGGCTTTTAGGGTCTGTGGTCCCAGGGTAGTCAACTAAGTGGACTGGCTCCAAGACTGGGGCTTCCAGGGCCCATGGCTCCAGGGCAGCTAACCAGGCAGACTGTCTCTGAGTCAGGGACCCTGGGAATTTCCCTTTTGAAAATTTTTGAAATGTTTGCTTTTTGTTCTGAGTCAGAACTAATCCACATTTCAAATAAGTATTTAATTCCCTTTAAGATAATTCCATTTCATAGACGACTTTCACCATACAGTTCTGGAGTAGCCCAATTGAAATAGTCATCTCATTTCACTTCTTTTCCTCTTATGGTCAATGCTACTTTTGTTGCATTCTCTAATATCCTGCAAATACTCATCTATGGTTAAAGAACAAATGCCTTTGTGATGGTACTCTACGCCTATCAAAAATGTAAAATGGTAGAAAACCATCTCCAGACCAACAGCAGCAAGGGTAAAGACACTTCATTTTCTTAAGTGAGAAGTGAACACACACACAAATATTAGTAAGCACAAGTACCTCTATTTTCCTTTTATGTTAAAAAACCAAGGAAACTAAATGCAAAAAAAAAAAATAACCTAGAGTTTTATGATTAAATTTTCCAAAAGTGGTCACATCACTTAAATGTAGCATTTAAGACTCCAAAAATGTTAACTTTGTAGAGATATGTTTGTAAAAGATTATAATTTAAAGAGACTCTCTCATAAAGGACAGTATAATGAACATAGGAATTTGGAGATGTGCCCTGGAGACAGGGGGTTGGGAACACTGTATGGCTGTGCGCAGCAGTTCACCAGAGATGCTCTCCAGTTTGTTTTATTAAAGTTTTAGTCCTCTCTCATTCACAGGTTTGTTATTTAATGACCACCAAGATTCTTATGAACGTGACTGTCCTGCAAATAAATAGTATTATTTCTATTGTTGTTATGCTAGTTAAAATATATTTATGTTGTAAAATGTACACCATAACACAAGGAGAGATTCTGAGACTTCAAATAGATTTATGCTGATGTTACACCAGCTGATAATCTGTCCCCTTATGCACAAAGTTAAGGCTCTACGAACTTTAATGTTTTGTTTTTCTTGACTTTGTGACTTTAATTATGCACACTTAGTATTGCATTAATGTAGCTTTTTTGCATTTAATAATAACGCATGTACTTGATGTGTTAAATCAGGGATTGGCAACTTTGCCACACGGCCCGTCATGGAAATCCGCTGTGGGTTGGGCCGATTTGTTTACCTGCAGTGTCTGCAGGTTCGGCCGATCGCAGCTCCCACTGGTCATGGTTTGCAGTCCCTGGCCAATGGGGGCTGCAGGAAGTGGCGTGGGCCGAGGGATGTGCTGGCCTGACAAACTCACAACACCAGACACATGTCTTACAGGATATTTAACATGGAAGGTACATAAGAATGGCCCTACTGGGTCAGACCAAAGGTCTATCTAGCCCAGCATCCTGTCTTCCGACAGTGGCCAGTGCCAGTTGCCCCAGAGGGAATGAACAGAACAGGTAATCATCAAGTGATCCCCTGTCGCTCATTCCCAGCTTCTGGCAAATGGACGCTAGGGATACCATTCCTGCCCATCCTGGCTAATAGCTATTGATGGACCTATCCTCCACGAATTTATCTAGTTCTTTTTTGAACTCTGTTATGGGTTCAAAAGAAAGCACATAACTTGTCAAGATTCATAATCATTGTGAGATATATGTATGGGTAACATTTAAGGAATAGTATCAGAAGGGTAGCCGTGTTAGTCTGGATCTGTAAAAAACGACAAAGAGTCCTGTGGCACCTTATAGACTAACAGACATATTGGAGCATAAGCTTTCAGGGGGGAATACCCACTTCGTCAGACAAAAGCTTATCTGTTAGTCTATAAGGTGCCACAGGACTCTTTGTAGCATTTAAGGAATAATGCATTTATGGTGAAAGGATGCTTTATGGACTTGGAGTAAAAGTCATCATGAAATCATACGTCTCAGTGATGGCCCATTCAAGCAGGAGGGAGTGGTAACCCTGCCTTAGGTCACGTGTACGCTAAAGGTTACAGTGGCACATCTGTACCAACACAGCTGTGCCACTGTAAGAGCGCTCATGAAGCCATGTTATGCTGACAGGAGAGAACTCTCCCATCGACATAATAAAACCAGCTCAATGAGCGGTGAGCGTCTCTGCCCCAGTGATGGCCCTGGGGCCAGAGAACCTGTCAGCCTTCTGCCATGACCCCAGGCTGGAAGAACTGTCAAGTTCCCAAAACCCTTGTAGTCCTGGGACTGGAGGAACTCTCAGCCCCCCACCACAGCGGGCAGGGCTGGTGGTGGAATCCAGGGACTACATTTGCTGTAGCCCAAGGTTCACTATTGTGAAGGGCATTATAGCAAGGATCTACTGTTAGTGAATATATACGTCTCAGAACATTACCTACTTAACTAAATCTAAATTGTGCCACCTTAAAATATTCTCTATCCAAACTAATTTGTCTTTTTTGGCTACTTTCTGGATATCTGTAACCTTTCTCTACTAAAAAGCTTTTCCTCTATCCAGCTTTTAGACCATTCCTCCCACATCACTGCCTCTTACTCCCCCAGTTTTCTCGGTTTCTCTTAATTCTGCCTTTCTACTGCTGTCTGAGCAGCTCTTCGATAAGTGATGAGAATGACCTTGCATTAACTTAAATTTATTTTTCTACATATAAAATTTTTGTATTACATTTATTTGTGTATAGATATATATATAAAAAATTAAGTTAATGCAAAGTCACACTCACTTTATTGATTTGTGCCTTTCATCCATAGTAAAATCAAATGGATAGTAATACATATATTTATAACAAAAAGTTATTATTCAAATTCAGTTATCTCCAGTAATAAACAAAGATGTAAGAGCACTGCACAACAGGACAGGAAGTGAAGAAGAATTTCATATCCAATTAAAATGAACTGGAGAGGCAGAATATAATGAATTAAGCTGGAATTTGGCTACAGTGGTGTTAACATCCCTTCTCTGACAGATCCTATGTCACTTTGTAATTACCATATGTTCAGATCCTTGGTTTTACATCTGTTCCAAAAGAGGGCACCTGTAGCCATAGATTGTCCCTTGACATCATGATGTCATTAGCACAGCAGTGACTAAAAGGAAAGAATTCCTTGACTTTCTGAATCACCTGGAACACTTTGCTGCAACACCTTAAAACAGTGTTTCTCAAACTGGGGTCACTGCTTGTGTAGGGAAAGCCCTTGGAGGGCTGGGCTGGTTTGTTTCCTTGCCCCGTCCGCAGGTCCAGCTAATCACAGCTCCCACTGGCCGCAGTTTGCTGCTCCAGGCCAATGGGAGCTGCTGGAAGCAGTGTGGGCTGAGGGAGTTACTGGCTGCCGCTTCCAGCAGCCCCCATTGGCCTGCAGCAGCGAACTGCAGCCAGTGGGAGCCACGATCGGCTGGACCTGTGGACGCGGCAGGTACACATACCAGCTCGGCCCGCCAAGGGCTTTCCCTACACAAGCAGCAACCCCAGTTTGAGAAACACTGCCTTAAAAGGTCTCCTATTGATGTGCTGAAATGGTGAATTCTGACAGGATCATGGCAGATATTCTAATAACATCTTAGAATCATAGGACTGGAAGGGACCTCAAGAGGTCATCAAGTCCAGTTCTCTGCACTCATGGCAGGACTAAGTACTATCTAGACCATCCCTGACAGGTATTTGTCTAACCTGCTCTTAAAAATCTCCAGTGATGGAGATTCCACAACCTCCCTACACAATTTGTTCCAGTGTTTAACCACCCTGGCAGTTAGGAAGTTTTTCCTAATGTCCAACCTAAACCTCACTTGCTGCAATTTAAGCCCATTGCTTCTTGTCCTATCCTCAGAGGTTAAGGCGAACAATTTTTCTTCCCTCCTCCTTGTAACAACCTTTTTACATACTTGAAAACTGTTATGTCCCCTCTCAGTCTTCTCTTTTCCAGACTAAACAAACCCTTTTTTTTTCCAATCCTCCCTCATAGGTTATGTTTTCTAGACCTTTAATCATTTTTGTTGCTCTTCTCTGGACTTTCACCAATTTGTCTACATCTGTCCTGAAATGTGGCGCCCAGAACTGGACACAATACTCTAATTGAGGCCTAATCAGTGCAGAGTAGAACGGAAGAATTACTTCTTGTGTCTTATTTACAATATTCCTGCTAATACATCCCAAAATGATGTTCGCTTTTTTGGCAACAGTGTTACACTGTTGACTCATATTTAGTTATGGTCCACCATAACACCCAGATCCCTTTCCGCAGTGCTCCTTCCTAGGCAGTCATTTCCCATTTTGTATGTGTGCAACTGATTGTCCCTTCCTAAATGAAGGACTTTGCATTTGTCCTTATTGAATATCATCCTATTTACTTCAGACCATTTGGGAGACTTATTTAATCTGTATTTTAATAATTAATATAGAATTAGAAACTGGATTAGGCATAAAGGATTCCTTGTTTAAATACAATTCTCTCCCCACTCTGTAACCTCATTGACTTTAAGGAACTCACTCCCTTTTCACAGTAGTGTGAGAAGAGAATCAGCACCAAAACTATGGGTTTTTTGTTTGTTTGTTTGTTTGTGTTTGTTTTTTGTGCACAGTGTTAACAGGGAAAACTAATTTTATGTTAGAAAGAATATCATCTTTTCTACTATTGTTTAAATGTATCACAGTACTAAAAGATTTATAGAACTACACTGGAAAAGCAACGACAGGCACAAAGCCACTGCAGAAAAAATGTTTGTTTATTCCATTAGGTTTCTGCTTGAAAGGTTCTTGACATAGTACTATATTTTCAATTGCTGCTTGATGATAATCATACAATACTTACTTATAGCCTCAGATATGAAAAATATCTGTGCTCCTCAATGTTAAGGAATGGGTCAATACTACATTCCTAACTTCTGCTATGGTAAAGTTTCAAAAGCATCACTAATATGCTAGTAAGTGATATTTCTCCTTCCAGTATTGTCAGTACATATGCTCACTCTTGGGATATGTATGAGCTCTCTGCATCAAGCTTTCTAGAAAGCTCTGATCAGTGATGGTCGTGCCAGCCTTGTCTCAAGCCATGAGATTCTCCAGTGTTTATTGAGGAGGTTCTAAGGACTTCTAAGGCAGATTTGGAGCTCAACTGCTTCTAGGCCCCTCTTCACAGTCCCAGTTGTGGTATATCTAGTCATTTTCCTGAAGCTGCTTTAATGTAGATCGCCATCATAATTGCATCCAACTAGTCCCAAAACGGGCTTAGGGGTGGAGATAAAGGTGTATAAAGCCCCTTTTGCTGGTCCTAAACTGATTTCAGCTCAACTGGATATGAAGTTTAAGCCTGAAAATTTGAGAAGTGGCCAATCAGTGAGATTGGAGGGGTGGGGAGAGAGAGAAATTTACTGTGTGTGGTGACAGTGGTTGGTTAGTCAGAGAGAGAGAGAGAGGGGAGAAGAGAAAAAGGCAAGGCTTATGGCAAATTTTAAAAAAGGGCTCATTCTTAAATGTTTCCTTTACCAAATTTATAACATTTTTCAGAAAAAAAGGTATTACAGAAAATTCAACTGTAAATGGGAAACTTACAATGAAATGGTTGCTTTTAAACAGTCTTGCTTTAAGTGCAAATCTCAGTGCAACTTTAACCGTGGAGTTGCTACTGATGCCTCCATCATATGACCTGAAGTACTTTATTTACTGAAAACATAATGGGCATGAATTTTTAAAAAGACCATTGTGAAGACACAGTATCATATACCTGTTGGGAATAATTTTTCTAATGCTTTTCATTTTGCCCTATAACCAAGGGATAACTTATATCAGTATTAATGGAGCATTCAGAATAGGTGGAAGCCAGGCAGATATAAGGAACTACTTTCTTTAAAATGAAGTTATAATCTGAAAAAGCAAAATATTATATAATTCCTACATTGGGCTGGGCAAACGCTTCCTACCTAATTTTGAATCTACTCAGATAATACAGGTTAATTTGTTATATGAATTTAAACATTACTAGGTTTGCATCTTGCTCAAAGGAGATTGTAAAAAAAAAAAAGCATAGAGGGGTGTGTGATAAGAGTAGGCAGAGTGAAACAGAGAGAGACAAAATAAGCGTGGAAAGGGAGGAAGGGAGAAAGAGTTACTCTTTGGAAAGAAAAAAACCCACAAGTGTGTGTGTGTGTGTGTGTATACACACACACACACACACACACACACACACACACACCATATAGAGGCTGCTTATTTGTGATAGAAGAACCATCAAGACTAGGCTAACTCTACTACATAGCACAAACTAGATAAAATATGTTTCTTCGTGTATTCGAATTACTCTTGGACGGTATTAGAAACAATGTATTTAAATTACAGGTAAGGTGATTTGGGGACCTCTTCCTAATTTTGTAAATTCAAAACTTTGTGAAATTCCCAAACATCATGGGGTTTCCCCCATCTCTTCTCATGTTATTGTTAATCAAAGTCGTGTTAATCAGAATAAAAAAATCTCCGTACCTCATGGTTAAGCCTGCTGATCTGCTGTTTGGTTTCTTCTGCTTTGATAACTAGCACCGCAGCACCAACTTCAGAGTCTGTAAATAATCCATGCATATATGTAAATTATAGAAATACATGATCAGGTGGTTTAGGGCGTTAGTAAGGTGACTCTTTCACTTGATCTCTGCTTTAAATCTGACCCCAGGTTTGGTTGGGAGCAAATGAAATTAGCATTTAATGGCTTTCTATGGTCAATATAAAATGCATAGGAAGGCTGTAAATGAGGTATTATGGGAAGTTTGCACTGCCTCTTCCTGTGTGGGACCTACTCTGTGAGAAGACATAGAACTTCTGTCAAGGCATTAAGCCTGATAATTCAGCAATTAAAAAAATCACATATGTAATTGCCACATCCCTATTATGCAGCTGTTTTTGTCTTCAAAAAGAATTAGTTTCACAGTGGCATTTAGGCAAGAGATACATAATTATGTGAGGACAGTTTCCTCATCTAGGAGGGGAAAGTGGGAAACAATCTGAGTTCAACTGGTTATGCCATTTCAACACTACCCCTTTGCTTTTGCATCACCAGTAATGGCTGGGCTCTTATATTTGTGTTCCTGCCTGCTGCTTTGTTTCAGCAGTCCTTTCAGAAGACTGCCCAGCATTTCATGCTACTCATGGGTTTCACTCTGTTCAGTTCTGACACACTGTTAACTCTGTGAAAAACCAAGAGTTAATAGTAAAATAGCGGCAAAGTTCCAGTATAGTTCTTAAATTATTTTCCAGGTATGTCCCTATGGGACCCAATCTTGAAATGTGTCGTGTTCAGCCGGTTTAATGGAGTTGATGGCACTCAGCACCTCATAGAATCAGCCCCTATATTAGTAAAGACGTGGTGGAAATCAAACTCCTGACAAGCCATTTATCTTGTAACAGGGAGGAGCAGGACAACTGGCCCAAACACACTGATGATATCCAGTTGTACCATTCTGTCATGATTTGCAGTCAGTGCAAATGACAATAAGTTTAGCTGCATGTTAAACCCATTCACATAACTCATAAAGGTTTATTTTATTAAGAATCATGCAAATATAGATGCACAAAAGGCAAGTCATCAAAAAAGTGTCTATTACAATGAGTGGCTAGATATAGCACTTACCCACAATTGTAGGAGATACCCGGGATTCCGGCCTGAGTTGATCAGAGCCAAAGTCAAAAGTCTGGCTTCCCTCATTATGGTTTCCATCTTCAATCCCATCAACAATCCTGTTAAAAACATTGTCTTTGAATATAGAGTGTATAGACCTCACATTTCATAATGTAATTATCAATATTACTTTGAAAGGCACAGTCTTAAGCAATGGTGAATTCTGTATGACACTAATCTTAGAGAAATATAAAGGCCATAGGTGTGACCAACTGAGTTACCACTTGTTTAAACCTTGAGTAAAGAGAGCAGAATCAGGCCCTTCATCTTAACTGATCATTTTGAAACTATCATTACTTTTACAGGTTGTGATAGGGCCTTTAGTCTAGTCTACTTGCATTCCCTATGCCATTTGTAATAATTATAAACTGTTGGAACCATCAGTAAAAAAGACAGTTACCTTTTCTGTAACTCGTGTTCTTCGAGATGTGTTGCTCATGTCCATTCCACATTAGGTGTGTGTGCTCGCCACATGGTGCTGGAAGTTTTTCCCTCAGCAGTATCTGTAGGGGACTGGCTCTGGCACCCCCTGGAGTGGCATCTGCATGGCATGGTATAAGGGGTGCCGCTGGCTCCCCTCCAACCTCAGTTCCTTCTTGCCGGAAACTCTGACAGTGGGGAAGGAGGGCGGGTCATGGAATGGACATGAGCAACACATCTTGAAGAACACCAGTTATGGAAATAGTAACTGTCTTTTCTTCTTTGAATGATTGCTCATGTCCATTCCATATTAGGTGACTCCAAAGCAGTACCTCTGGAGGTGGGTAGGAGTTCACGGACATGTAGATTGCAACACAGCTCTGCCGAACCCAGTGTCATCTCTGGCCTGCTAAGTGATGGCATTAGCAGTAAACGTGTGGACAGAGGACCACTTTGTGGCTCTACAGATGTCATGGATAGGGATATGCGCCAGGAAGGCCGCTAAAGATGCCTGTGCTCTCGTCAAGTGGGCTCTGATGATCGGCAGCAGCGGAACCCCTGCCATGTCCTTATGCATCAGGTAATCCAATTGGAAATCCTCTGTGAGTACACCGGATGACCCTTCATCCTATCCGCTGTAGTGATGAAGAGTTGAGTCAATTTATTAAAAAGCTTGGTACGTTCTAAGTAAAAAGCCAAGGCCCTCCGTATGTCCAGGGAATGAAGACGCCTCTCTTCAGTGGTCTCGTGTGGTTTGGGACAGAACACCGGGAGAAAGATCTCCTTGTTCATATGGAAGGTGGAGACCAAGTTTGGCAGGAAGGCTGGGTGGGGCTGCAACTGAATCTTATCTTTGTAGAAGACTGCGTACGGTGGTTCTGAGGTCAAGCTTTAATTTCCAAGACCCATCTCGCCAATGTCTCCGCCACCAGGAATGCAACCTTCCATGACAGATGGGAAAGGGAGCAAGAACCCAGCGGTTCAAAGGGCAAGCCAGTGAGCCTAGAGAGGACCAAGTTAATATCCCACTGTGGGACTGGTGCCCGCACCTGCAGGAAGGGTCTCTCCAGCTCTCTCAAGAATCTGACCACCACATCATGGGAGAAAACCATTTGTCCTTGGATCGGCAGGTGAAAAGCGCAAGACGCACTCTAATGGAAGAGTGTGCCAGGCCCTGGTTCCTCAAATAGAGCAGGTAGTCCAGGACAGTCTGTATGGAAGAACGCCAGGGATAGATGCCCCGTTCCGACGCCCAGTGGGAAAACCTCGTCCACTTGGCCACATAAGTCAGTTTAATTGAGGGCTTCCTATTTTCCAGGAGGACCTGTTGGACTCCTTCCAAACAGGTCTGCTCCTCTGGGTTCAGCCACGCAGCATCCATGCTGAGAGATGGAGGGACCCGAGGTTGGTATGTAAGAGCTGACCATGGTCCTGCAACAGCAGGTCCAGTCGGTTGGGCAGGGGCCAGGGAGGGGCCACTGACAGGCTCATGAGCGTGCCGAACCAATGCTGGGGGCGATCATGATAACCTTTGCCTTGTCTCCCTTGATCTTTGCCAGGGCCCTGCTGATGAGTGGAATCGAAGGGAACGCGTAAATCAGGCTCCCTGATCACAACAGGAGAGAAGGCATCAGAGAGGGAGTCCTTGCTCAGACCCTGTCGAGAACAAAACCAGTGGCATTTCCTATTCGGTCTGGTAGTGAACAGATCCACTTGGAGAGTTCCACGTCTTTGGAAGGTCATGCAGGCGCTTCTGTATGGAGCAACCACTTGTGGTGAGAGGAGAAATCCCTCCTGAGCTGGTCCGCCTGCATATTCCTGATGTTGGGAAGGTGACAAGCTTTCAGGTGGATTTCGTGGCTGATGAAGAAATCCCACCGATGGAGCACCTCCTGACAGAGAGCCGATGAGCACGCTCCCCCTTGCCGACTGATGTAGAACATCGAGGCTGTGTTGTCTGTCAGGACTCGTACCACCTTGCCCGACAGGTGGGGCAAGAAGATTCCGCATGCCAGACGGACTGCTCAGAGCTCTTTGACATTTATGTGTAAGTGCACCTCCTCCGGGGACCACATCCCCTGTGTCTGGAGGTTGCCGAGATGTGCCCCCCACCTGAGGTCCAAGGCATCCGATACCAACTTGATGGAGTGAGGAGGGTTGTCGAACATAACCCGTTCCAGAACTGTCCTGCGGTCAAAGTCCACCATCTCAGCAAGATAAGTATTGCCTTGGGAATGGTAACAATCTTCTCCAGGGGGTCTTGGGACTAGGAATAGACCATCGCCAGCCATTGTTGCAGGGGCTGCATTTGGAACCTGGCATGGTGGACCACATAAGTGCACACTGCCATGTGGCCCAGCAGGTGCAGACAGACCCTGGCGGTAGTCAGAGGGTACATGGAAACTTTTTGCAATGAGGTTTGCCAATGTGTGGAACTTTTCCAGTGGCAGGAACGCCCTGGCGCAGACAGAATAGAGGACTGCTCCGATGAACTTTGTCTTTTGCACCAGCATTAATGTTGACTTTTTGTTCACCAGTCAGCCTGAGAGCAGCATGTGGCTTGAAGCACCACAACATCCCTTCACACTTGAGACCTGGAACTGCCCTTTACGAGCCAGTCGTTAAAGTATGGGTAGATCTGGATACCTGGCGCCTGAGGTAAGCTGCTACCACTGACATGCACTCGGTAAACACCCTTGGTGCTGTCACCAGGCTGAACGGGAGGACCGTAAACTGGTAGTGGTGGGGACCCACTGTAAACTGGAGGAAGCATTTGTGTCCTTGAAAGATCGCTATGTGGAAGTATGTGTCCTTCAAGTCGAGGGCAGCATACCAGTCTCCTGGATCCAGGGAGGGGATAATAGAAGCCAGAGAGACCATGCAGAATTTTAGCTTCTGTAGGTACTTGTTGAGGTCTCTCAGGTCCAGGATGGGCCGTAGACCGCCTTTGGCCTTTGGGATTAAAAAGTACTGGGAATAGACCCTCTTGTTCCTGTACTTGAGAGGAACTTCTTCCACTGCACCCAGCTGTAGTAACCCCTTTACCTCCTGCACGAGGAGACTCTCATAAGAGGGGTCCCTGAAGAGGGATGGGGAAGGTGGGCAGGAAGCGGGGGGTAGAAAGGAACTGGAAGGTATAACCCCATTCCACTGTGCTGAGGACCCAGCGGTCCAAAGTTACAGTGTTCCAAGTCGGGAGAAAAGGGGAAAGGCAGTCGGAGAACACTGGGGAAGATGAATCCGGGGAACAGTCTGGTAGATTGCCCTTGGGCACACCCTCAAAATGACCCCATGCTTATTACGGGTTGAGCCTGACTGGGCAGAGGGTGGAGGCGGGTGGCTTGGGCAGCACTTGTAATCCTTGACTCATTTATGAGGCTGGTCCTGCTGAGGATGGCTCCCCTGGCCCTGAGGCTGCTGTGGTTTGAACCGCTTATGTGCCAGGGCTGGGATGTGGAGATCCAAGGTTTTCAGGATGGTGCAGGAGTCCTTGAGACTGTTTGCCTAGGGCCCCACCGCCGAAGGGCAGGGCCTGCAATGGCTGCTGGGCCTCGGTGGATAACCCAGAGAGGAAGAGCCAAGAGGCTCACCGCATGGAGATAGGAGAAGCCATGGTGCGGGCAGCAGCATCTGACGCTGCTTGGAGGGCTGCCCTGGACGCAGTCGTGCCCTCATCGAGGATCACTCAGAACTCCTTCTTGGAAGCATCAGGGAGTGACCCTTCGAACTTGGCCATGGTTGCCACATATTGAAGTGATATTGGCCAAGGACGGCTTGGTGGTTGGCTACTCTCAGCTGAAGGCTGGAAGACAAATAAACTTTACATCTGAAAAGATCCCACCTCCTTGATTCTTTATTTTTGGGGGTGGCCTTGGGTTGTTCCTGCCTCTCCTTGTGGTTAACCGCCTCAACCACAAGGGAATTGGGGGCCGGGTGGGAGTATAGGTACGCATGCCCTTTGGTTGGCACAAAGTACTTAAGTTCAGCCCTTTTAGAGATAGGGCCAGAGAAGAGGGGGTCTGACACAGGGCATTAGTGATTTTAGAGACTCCTTCATGAAGGGGTAGAGACCCCCGGCAGGAGACGATGACATCAAACAGAGAGTCTGAGGGCTCTTCCAGTTCCTCTGCCTGAAGCCCCAGGTTAGAAGCAACCCTCTTTCAAAAGTTCCTCGTGTATCTTGGCATCATCCTGAGGAACTGGGTGAGGGGGCCCCATGATAGCATCGTCTGGGGATGATGAGGACAATGCCGGTGCCACAGGAACCTCCACGTACATTGGTGATCCAGCAGCTAGCTCCCCTGGGTCCTCCTGGATCTGTGGGGTCTTACCCCCCGAAGCTCCGAGCACCGGAGGAGAACTGGATACCGAGGTCACTGGCCTCTGTGAGGCTCTTGGCACTGATTGGGCAGCCTGGGAAGGTTGGGTGAAGCCCCTGGGGTTCCATGGGCACCATGGCGCCTGTTACCGAGTTAGCAGTGCCAGGTCAAAAGCTCTGTGCAGACAAACACAGTAGAAACAGCTAGCTTTGACAGTTCCATTGTTCTATTTATCCAGTCCTGCCAATATCAGTCTATCATCTTGCAAGCAGCAAACCCCATTTGCAAGACAGTACTGATATTAGGCCTAAACCAATGCCCACTGAAGTGCCAGTGACTTCAAGGTGCTTTTTTATTGGTGACATTATGAATTACACTGCATGCTCTATATAGGTGTACCTATATAAGCTGTATTAAGAGCCAAATCCTGAAATCTGTACTTAAGTCTTACTCGGGCATGGCTGATAGTAGCCCCAGCATGCCCCCCTCCATGGGGGTATAGAAGACGGACTAACTAAAAGATCAGTATAGATCCTGCCCTGACTCACCCCAACGCCAGCCATGTTACAAGTCCATCTTTTGGAACCATGAAAGTAGAAACCGTAATTTGACCCACAACAAACTTGGCTCTAGTGAAACTCTATTTATGAGGAAGTGGAATGGAAATCCAGATTGTTTCAATGTATTGCAATGGTCAGGCTGCAATTCCAGTTATGGTTCCTTAGATCTTCCCAACACATGGGCAAACATCTAATCAGAGTAACAAATGCCATACTGAATTCAGTAAAACTTTCCCAAGCTCTTCAGATATTCAGTCCTCCTGTGGGATTGTTCTTCCTTTTGAGTTTGCATACATGTGGCTAAACACAGGGTTAAGATTGCTTCACTGAGCTAAGGTGAAACTTAAGCTGCTCTAAGAATCACAGTCAGTGGAGCTCCTGAGATGAAAAATACTATTGACAATGAGATCACTGTATGAGGATATTATTTTGAAATCGGATGGCTTTTTATTGCCGTATGCAAGCATAGCTCAAGGCTGTACTTACATGTTTGTCAAACAGAGAGAAAGGGGAGAGTGCACATCATATGAAAAACCTTCATCCAACCAACCAAACCAACAAATAAAAGATTGATTTATGAAACAGACCTTTTCAACCGGGCCACCAGACACTGTCTACAGAAGCATCCATTTGTGCATACAGAAACACACATTAACATGTAAACGCTCACTTTGTAGAAAAGCATTGGAAACAAAAGGGTAGATTTTTCTTTCACTTGCACCAGTTTTGCACCATTTGAGTCCCATGAAGCTACTCCTCTGATTCACAGTGATATCTGAATCAGGCCCATGAAGATGAAGAATGGAATAATTAGAAGCATAGGCCATTAATATACTAGTTTGAATATTTCTTATTTTGATGTACTGATGTTTTGTAATATGAATATAAGCCTTTACCCACTAATGTTTTAAAGCAAACCAAGTGCTTGTAAAAGGTGCTCGACTGACAACAGTGGACAAGGAAATCCTAACTTTGTCCACAGAACAGGCATAGAATGGGAAGTGATACAGTCTTCCCTAACAATGCCTCAACACTGACACAGAGGGGCGACTTCTAGAAGATAGTTCAGCTTTATGCTCAGCCAATTCTTGGCCTCTCTTCTTACAGTGCTAATTGGGAGGGTGGTTTTTGTGATAAGGGGACACCTGTACAATGGGAACTACACTTTACATGAAATAAGGATGTACTTATTCATGTTCTGATATTGCAAATGTAATTTGGGTTGGGAAATTACAGAGAAAGGGATTTTGGCTGGCAGGATAATATGTATTAAATCATGTATTTTTATGGGCCACATTTCCAGCCTAACTATAAACAGGACTCTAATTTTGCATATGCAAAAGTATGTATGGAAATAATAGTGTGTGTAACAATGCACCTGCAGTTTGCGTCCACAGAATTGGTGGTCAGTGTCTGGCCATGTGCATGTGTAATGACTGTAATGGACAATTTTTAATAGGCACCATGAACCAAGGATTTACTGAACTACTACTCATTTTCCACAAGCCATCAAATGGTAATGACTTTCAGTCATAACTGACTTGAGCCAAATCAAACGTGAATTTTGGCTATAGTTAGTTTATTGCACGATTTCCTAAATACATTTTGACCCAGCTAGACCTAGTGTATATTTGTGATGCTGAGTCAGTGGTTTTCATGTTTACTTTACCACTACCATAACCCTGAAAGGAGAAAGATTATTATGTTAGCTTGTCTATCACTAGTGAACAGAGAAAACTTTTAAAAATATACAATACTTCAAAATTGCTGGAGGATGTAAATTAAAAACCCTAAACCAAGACATCTGAAGGGCTAAATCCTCAACTGGTACAGCTCCCTATGGTGACTGACATCAGCCAAGGATCTGTCCCCAAGACTATCGTTTTTGCTAATAGCAGCTTGTGATTTTGGAATAACCTACATAAGCAGCGTTGTCATTAATTAAGTCATTTCACACTTGTACTAATCATACTTTCATACCACCACACACCATCGTGTATTTTGTTTACACCACACATTTTAGAGAAAAGCTGATTTTAAAAACTTCGTAGTTACTTCCCATCCAACCGGTAAAGCCAGGTTGCCATTATACAATCTGTCACTTTTTAAAAACTGTAAACTATAACCTACTCCAGTCACTTTGTATATACGTGGCTATGTGCTGACACTGATCACTCTGAATATAGCCTTTCCTCTGAGGGACTCAAAATGCTTTAGAAAATTAAGCCTCTTAGTGCCCCTGCAAAATATGTACTTTCATACTTGTTCCACAGAGGGTATATTGATGACTAGAGAGGTTAAGGCCACATTTAAAATCTGGGTGCCTCAAATCAGGCCCTGAAATCAGTAGCTCATCATCTAAATATTTCATCTGATTTTCATATATGCTGAGCACTGTAACTTCCACTGTTATAATATTATCTTTATCTTGTAATACGGCCCTGCAGTCCTAAAGTGCTGGGGGCTAAATAACATTAAGTTCTTGTTAATAAAGGACTCTCCCTGTCCCTGCAGGGTGGCTGGGATAAGAAGATTCCAGGAAGGTTAGATGCTAACATTAAAGAAAAACAAGAATTTTGCAGCATTAAGAAAAAAATTTGTGACCTGATACTTAAAGCAGACGTGCTGGGGAAGAAGATAAATCTTTATAGCTATTACCTTGGGCTGAGGTTAGGGGGACCAATGGTGTTCAGTGTTGAAAGGTGCAGTTTTAGGTTTTTCTCTCTCTTTCTGGAGTAGTAGTGGAGTTCAGTTTCATGTCTAGTTCTTGCAGGATTTGAACTGCAAACTCGGATGGGGGAGTGAAAGGGCACCGTTCCTGAGGCCAACTGTTTCAAGTTTATCCCTAGATAGCTTTTATTGCTTCCAGCCTTCTTCTCTTGGGATGAGGTTGTGCTCCTCGTGTGGATTGGAGAAAGAATGTCGTTCTCCTCTTCTTCTCCTTCGTCCTCGTCTTCCTCGTCTTCCACAATTGATGGGAGTCTCTTGTTTATGCTGCCATTTCCCTTGGGCGCTGTCTAAAATAGTGGATAATTCATATTAATATAAACTTCAAAGCCCAGCACTGCAGGGACAGCTGATTTGCTCTGATGTTCATACTTGAATAAAGCCAAATCCATTAGAGCTTTTATTTTTCATTAGAACAAATGTTATTTTGGGACCCACCTGTTATTTATTTATCTCTCTCTTCAGTCTCTCATGTATATATACAAAAGCCCTCTAGTAACATAGCCAGTGAACTCACTGCAAATGTATTTTGTTACTGAGAAATGTTGCCTGACTTTAGTTCTTACAGGCCACCCAGAGTACATATACTTCAATAGGTTTCTCTCTGTCTTTTGAGGAGTTAGTTCTTCTGAAGTTAATGCTGTCAGACTGTTGATGCATTAAGAATGGGTTTTAGGTAAGTAACGAATATACCCACAGTCCAGTATATGGCCAGTACAGTCAGTTATAGAGAGTGATACAGTTCACTTAGGACCTGAATGCATACTGGTTCCTCCTCTTAGTCACACTGAGTGGGACCTTACACACTGATCTTACTACCTTACAGCCAGACCCCTGAGCTCCCGCAGAGCCCTATTAATGCACAACAGTGTAACAGGTTTACCTTCTGAAGAGCTAACTCATCCAAAGATAGAGATGAATTTATTAAAGAATACAGACTGTGGGATGGACTGTAGGTGCTTGTTATAGGAGGCAGAGGGGCCTAATGGACTCCAAAGACCTGCCACTCTACTGCTGGGTGACCTTGGGCAAATCATGTCTCTGTGCTTCAGTTCCCCAATTGTAAAATAGGAATAATGTACGCCTTTGTAAATCACTTAGATATCTACTAATGAAAATGGCTATATAAGAGTTATGCATTATTAATTAATTTATTTATTTCTTCTTGGAAAAAAAATACATGTGCAGTGAGTTGCAGAGGTCTGCCCACATGGAGCTTACTTCCGGGTCAGGGCCTTGCTTCACAAGTAGTCCCATTTATTCCCATGCTACAACTTGTGGGGCAAGGTATTATCACTATGAGTAGCAGAATCAGGTCCTACATAATTCTTACAAACTCCACAAATCTCAAATAAATGGGACAGACAAATGCAACTGAGCCCAAAAGAAACCTTTTCTGAAAATAGTACTGGAGCATTTTCAGCGTGATTGAGAACAGGAAGTAGCAAAAATCTCACATAGGAGTCCATTCTGAATTGATTTCCAGCCCAATTGTCCACAATCATATCAGTTTGGATAGTTTGGGTGAAGATACAAATTTTGGGTGAACAATCTTTTGAGATTTGCCCATCACTCCTTGTCCTCATATTTTGCAGCATGAGTTTAATTTTGCTATTCTATTTGCACTATCAGTTTACTAAGTAAATATTATACAATTATTATTGTTAATGCAGATACAGTGAGCCAGACCTTTTCAATCTATGTCCAAAAAGTCAAGAATATAAAATATAATAGCAAAGGCCTGTCTGTCAAGAAGATAATAATGGCCTCCCTGAGAAGTATTCTGCTATATAGAAGTCTGATGAGCACACTGTACAGAACTCTTATATGAGAAAGAATTTTATGTAAATTGAACTTTCCACATCTATCATTTGGTTTGACTAAACATTCCAGGCTCACCTTTCAAATTAATATGCATTAATGGAATATCCAAATCCAGCATCTGGATACTAAGATGCCTAAGCATTTATGCATAGAAAATGGGCATTTATGAGGTACACCTAACAGCAGTTTTAGCATTCAAATGCAGGATCCTATTTAAGGGCCTGATTCAAAACCCTCTGAATTCAGTGGGAGCGTTTCCATTGACTTAAAAAGGCTTTGGATCAGGCCCTAGGCACTTATGTTTCAAAGTTAAGCTCATCATATTTAAAATCAGACAATCATACCTGAGATAGTGTAGACTTGTTTGATAATCTTGATATTACCTGAGGAGGGAAAAAATGTAGTAGTAGCAGAAAATAAGTGAATTTGCACAGTTTTGGCTTCCAAAGGCAATTTCATATGATGGAACAGCAAGGAAATCTCATAATAAAACAAATGCATATTCCACAAATTAAATTCAAAATGCCACTGATGATAATGAAACATCTTTGAAACAGACTCTGTCAGGACCAAGTTGTTGACCAGAAAATGTACCTTCCATTTTAAAGAAATAGGGAGTTTTTATAAAATTAACATTTTACTCCAAAGTAAAACAAGACTAGGGACATGACCTGCACTGGACATACATGGCTGGATCTCTGCACAGGGAGGCCCCATGATTTTGATAGGGCTCCATGTAGGCACAGAGTTCGTTGTAGGATCGGTCCTTAAATAATGTAAGAATCTAGAACAGTGACAGGTATGCCAACAACTTTCAAAAATAGATCCCTAAAGTTAGGCTCCAAACACAGAAAGTCAAACTACCATCTGTGCCTTTGAAAATCTCCTCTTTAGGCTCCAAAATAAGTGTCCTGATTTTCAAAAGTGCTGACTACCCAGCATCTCCCTTTAAAATCAGAGGGATCTGTGGGATGCTCAGCACTTCTGAAAATTATACTATTTACGTAGTTGTCTCCATGCAAACTCTAGGTAACATTTTCAAAGCTTAAGGGCCAGATTTACAAAGGTATTTATGGGTCTAAAAATGCAGATAGGAGGCTAGTAGGATTTACAGAAGTGCCTAAGCGAAGTAGGCACCTAAGGGTATGTCTACACTACCAGATTAGTTCGATTTAACTTAATTCGAATTTGTGGAATCGACCTTACAAAGTCGAATTTGTGTGTCCACACTAAGGACACTAATTCGACTTTGTGAGTCCACACTAACGGGGCAAGCGTCGACATTGGAAGCAGTGCACTGTGGGAAGCTATCCCACAGTTCCCACAGTCCCTGCTGCCCATTTGAATTCTGGGATTTCCCCACAATGCATGCTGGGGGGAAAAATGTGTTGAGGGTGGTCTTGGGTAACTGTCATCATTCAACGTGCTTTCGGACGTCTCAAGGGGAGATGGAGGAGCTTACTGACTCGCTCGGATCTCAGCGAAACCAATATCCCCATTGTTATTGCAGCTTGCTGTGTGCTCCACAATCTCTGTGAGAGCAAGGGGGAGACCTTTATGGCAGGATGGGAGGTTGAGGCAAATCGCCTGGCTGCTGATTATGCTCTGCCAGACAGCCATGCAATTAGAAGAGCCCAGCGGGAAGCGCTGTGCATCCGGGAGGCTTTGAAAGCTAGGTTCCTCAGGGAGCAGGGTAACCTGTGACTGTTCAGTTTCTTTACAGAGAAGCTGAACCTGCCCCTGCTTCAGTTACTGTTGACTTTCTTCTGCGGTTACATACCCCGTTCACCACGTTTCCCCACTTCCAACACACATTTAAAAATAAAGTTAATGGAACATTGTTAATTAACAACGTTTTCTTTATTAATGAATTCGCGTTAAAGGGTTGAAACAGGGACGCAGACTGTGGTGGGTAGGGTGTGCAGTGATGTTAACACCGCTTCTACACTCGAGGAATGATAGGCTCCTGCTCCTAGAGCGGTCTGCAGTGCCGGACTGGTTGTTTCAACGGAACCTGCCATCCCTCCTTTTCGGG